>NC_064644.1:17673283-17982926 GCF_023864345.2 Schistocerca serialis cubense | reverse complement strand
CACAGTTCCTACAACACTACACTATCACAGACGTCTGGTA
Source organism: Schistocerca serialis cubense (assembly GCF_023864345.2). Lineage (NCBI taxonomy): Eukaryota > Metazoa > Arthropoda > Insecta > Orthoptera > Acrididae > Schistocerca > Schistocerca serialis. The sequence goes on along the minus strand of NC_064644.1, from coordinate 17,982,886 downwards.
ACACGGTGTACTGCAGTTGGTCTGCGTGCGGAGACGAATGCAGAATAACAATAGCAGCAAGCGCTATATGCGGACACTGCGACAGCTAGACCAAACCACAACAGTGCACTACAGCCACACTCGTAAACACGGTCGTCATCGTAAACATGCTGCTCGCCGACCGTGGACCGTGTTTGTTACAACACGCAACTGAACGTCGGAGGTTTCAAGCTTCAACTTCAGGTCACAATATCTCCGGATGTAATTAACATTTTACAATGCAACAAACGGCACTGATTACGTATTTGTTTATATGTTCAGATGTGCTAACAAAACAAACGTGGTTCCATTTAAAAAAACGTAGGTTTGTGTTAAAAAACATACATCCGTGCATTTTTGTATGGTTTGTATTAATCAATTACACTAGCCCCTCTCCTCACGTTCGGACAGTGGAATCGGTTCGTCAGTATTTGATGTGGTTTACGAAATATATCCAGCGGTAACGTTGGGTGACTCACCCTGTATAGTGTGCGGATGTTGTGGCGAAATAATAAAAAACATTATAATTTTTTGTTTTTTTTTTTGAATGAGGAAAAATTATGGATATGGAACTGTAACTTTAGAATTTTTGAAAGGCTTTTTTTACGGATTGTATTGACCGGCTTGAATGTGGACAAATACAGTGCCGCGTGAAATATGCCTGTAATATAATTTACCATTCCGATTAATTACATTTTGAATTCTACGTCATTGTTGATTTAATCAGAGTTATCACCTTAGACGTAGAATTAGTCCTTCTGCCACAATATTAATTCATTAGTCGCCATCGATGTTCTTCTCTTTGTTGACCGTGTGTACCATCATGAGTCGGCATCGGTTGACTTCACGAAGACGGTGAAAACCAAGGAATACAATGCTACGTCGCTTTAAATAATTTTGGTAGCACTTCGATACTTTTCACTATTTTTTTATTCACAAGACAATAAGACTTGCTCTGCTCGTCGCACAAACCATAATTACTAACAAGATGGCTGCCTTTCCGCACACACCAAAAATTACGTGCATGCTCCACAAGGCAACAATCGAAAGTGTCTCTTAGCTCCTTCTTGGAGTATGAAACAAAATAGAATCCAATATGAACATTACAAAGATTATAATCTACATGCCTCTCAATTTAATCTTTGGCGCAGCCTTTCAAGTATTGTATGTCTCTGCGTCGGAATGTGTCATTACAATGTGTTCAAGGAAAAGGAGAAGGTGGGGGAAGGAGATGAGGTCGTAGAGGATGCGCGTGGGGGACGGAAGGCGGATGCGGAAGGCGAGGCGGAGCGCATGGCGTTCAAGGATTTGGAGGGCTTTATAGAACCGGGGAGGGGCGGAAATCGAAGCTACGCTGGCATAACAGAGGATGGGGCGGATCAAGGATTTTTAGGTGTGAAGGATGGTGGAAGGATGCAGACCCCACATCCGGCTGGACAGGAGTTTCAGAAGGCGGAGTCGGTTGTGAGCTTTGTTTTGGATGGTAAGGAGATGGGGAGTCCAGGTGAGGTGGCGGTCGAGTGTGAGGCCAAGGTATTTGAGGGTAGGAGTGAGGTGGATAGGATGGCCATAAATGGCGAGGTAGAAATCATGGAGACAGAAGGAGCGGGTGGTGCAGCCTATGATGATCGCCTGGATCTTGGAGGGATGGATACGGAGGAACCACTGGTTGCACCAAGCGGTGAATTGGTCAAGGTGGGTTTGGAGAGTACGTTGCCAACAGAGACGCACTAGAGAGCCTATACAGGGAGAGAGTGGCCAGTCTGCCCGTAGTCGCCATCTTCCTACCAGACCGCGCGCGGGACGCGCAATTAGGTAGCGACGCAAGCACTAAGCTAGCCACTTCACGAGTAAATTAAGGCATGTGTTTGACACACGAGACACAAATGCCATTCGTCTATGTTTATATAGGCCTAATAAATATGTGAGCAAATGGAAGTATCGAGAAGCAGTGTGTATGACTGGCGAATTTCAACAGCTGTATTTTATGATGCTATATAAAACACTTGACAACTGATTAATGAGAAAAAGAAGTTTCATTTAATGTATCCCAGAGTACACGATGCTATTTCAGATTTTTCCGTGCGGATATTCATCGCTGAAATTGGTAAACTCTTGTCTCTTTCCGTCCCCACATAATGCATTTTAAGTGTGTGTCGATCTTATAACATTTTCTTATGCTGGCAAAACGTGTCATTCTGTACACACTTTTAGGAACTCTATACCACAAAAAATCGGAAAAAATATCAGTACTTAGGTACTCCACTGAAACAGCAGAAAGTAATTCAAAATAGGTAACTGAATACCTACACGATAATTCTAGAGAGCCAAGTGCGAGTCGCCAGGAGGAAGTACGTAGACTTGGGGTTCCGTATACATGCTAAAACACATCGTGTAGCATGAATTGTCACTCTAGAACCTTTAGAAGTCTAGAAAATAAAGCCAGATTACAAGGTTAGAACTCTACCGCTGTGCTACAACGTCATGTTGGTAGTGCTGCGGTGTTCATATACCTTTACTGTCGTGGAGGGGATGTATCAGTTAAAAGGTTGTTCTGTAATTTTTTAATTTCGTTTTGTAGGCATTATAATCATATAGAAAGAAATTGGTTGTTCGATACACAAAGAAACCAAACGAGCTTTCTAACAGTTTCACTCATTTCTTGGGAAAACGAGCATCTTCACTTCAGTTTTTACACCCAACAGCGGAGCAACCAGGCATTTCTCTCTTGACTGTCCTTGATCATTTTGTAATTCATATTATGAGTGACGCTCAGTAAATCACTTTAAATAAAAATTTTGCCTCTAAAATTGCTGTGAAGTTCTAAAAGTATCGTCATAGATCCGATCAACAGACTGACTGTAAGGTAATTTACGTAAATAGAACCGACAGAGAACATGCAAAAGTCCTTCAACATTACCGAATTACAACCTGTACATCATTGTACAATGGAATTGGCGCTCGAAGCGTTGAAGAGAACCAATGGTAGAGAATCAGACACGGTATTTACTTATACTCGTACCAAGCCGGTCATTGTGGCCGTGCGGTTCTAGGCGCTACAGTCTGGAACCGCGTGGCCGCTACGGTTCGAATCCTGCCTCGGGCATGGATGTGTGTGATGTCCTTAGGTTAGTTAGGTTTAAGTAGTTCTAAGTTCTAGGGGACTTATGACCACAGATGTTGAGTCCCATAGTGCTCAGAGCCATTTTGCATTCGTACCAAGTCAGCGTCAGTTTGGTAAAAACATGGCGTCCTCGGCTCTTAGCCAGTCAGCGACGCTATCACCATTAGGCACTCTCTCCCTCTATATAGGCTCTCCAAGACACGCGCGGGGTTCTGCTGGAGATCTTTGAACTTATCGATCCTCAGTTTCCTCACAGCCTGTTCCCGATGCTCCATTCCAACGGCAAGAGCTTTACGCCAGAGACAAAGCAGGTTTACTGTTCGGGCTACGTAAGTTTTCCTCGAATCCTACTTCCAGACCGAAATAGCACAGCTCCATCACCTGCTGCAGCAAGTGATGCTAATACGACACATACAGACACGCTAGAATTATTTTAAGAAATTTTATTTAATCGTATGGCTAGCGCCCGCCGTCGGGCAGGCCGTTCGCCGGGTGCTGGCCTTTCAATTTGACGCCACTTCGGCGACCTGCAGTCGATGAGGATGATAGGATGATGATGATGACAGGGCAACACCCAGTCCCTGGGCGGAGAAAATTCCTCGAACCAGCTGGGAATCGAACCCGGGCCCTTAGGATTCACACTCTGTTGCGCTGACCACTCAGCTACCGCGGGCGTACATTTTAAGAAAAAAGATATGTAAACAAAGGAGACAGGTTGCCGATATCTTGTCTGAAACATTTGTAAACTTACTTTCAGGTTGTAATAATACAATTTTCAAATAAACACTGAAAAGCACTTCTATGTACGCTTCACAGTTACAACTAAAACTGTAACTGCCACTGCAGACAACTAACATTTAGCTACCGATTACACAGGTCACTAAAATCTTTTCCTCTAATGAGATTATTTTCCTTAAAACGGCGATCTTTTTCGTCAGTTAATCTCGGTAGATCTCCACTACCTCCTCAAAATGTACACTACTGGCCATTAAAATTGCTACACCAAAAAGATGACGTGGTAAAGACGCGAAATTTAACCGACAGGAAGAAGATGCTGTGATATGCAAATGATTAGCTTTTCAGAACATTAACACAAGGTTGGCGCCGGTGGCGACACCTACAACGTGCTGACATCAGGAAAGTTTCATACACAAACAGCAGTTGACCGGCGTTGCCTGGTGAAACGTTGTTGTGATGCCTCGTGTAAGGAGGAGAAATGCGTAACATCACGTTTCCGACTTTGATAAAGGTCGGATTGTAGCCTATCGCGATTGCGGTTTATCGTATAGCGACATTGCTGCTCGCGTTGGTCGAGATCCAATGAGTGTTGGCAGAATTAGGAATCGGTGGGTTCAGGAGGGTTCAGGAGGGTAATACGGAACGCTGTGCTGGATCCCAACTGTCTCATATCACTAGCAGTCGAGATGACAGGCATCTTATCCGCATGGATGTAACGGATCGTGCAGCCACGTCTCGATCCCTGAGTCAACAGATGGGGACGTTTTGAAAACAACAACCATCTGCACGAACAGTTCGACGTCATTTCAAGTAGCATGGACTTTCAACTCCGAGACCATGGCTGCGGTTACCCTTGGCGCTGCATCACAGACAGGAGCGCCTGCGATGGTGTACTCAACGAAGAAACCTAGGTGCACGAATGGCAAAACGTCATTTTTTCGGATGAATCCATGTTCTGTTTACAGCATCATGACGGTCGCATCCGTGTTTGGCGACTTCGCGGTGAACGCACATTGGAAGCGTGGATTCGTCATCGCCATACTGGCGTATCACCCGGCGTGATGGTACGGGGTGCCATTGGTTACACGTCTCGGCCACCTCTTATTCGCATTGACGGCACTTTGAACAGTGGACGTTACATTTCATATGTGTTATGACCCATGGGTCTACCCTTCATTCGATCCCTGCGAAACCCTACATTTCAGCAGGATAATGCACGACTGCATGTTGCAGGTCCTGTACGGGCCTTTCCGGATACGGAAAATGTTCGACTGCTGCCCTGGCCAGCACATTCTCCAGATTTCTCACCAACTGAAAACGTCTGGTCAATGGTGGCCGAGCAACTGGCTCGTCACAATACGCCAGTCACTACTCTTGATGAATTGTGGTATTGTGTTGAAGCTGCATGGGCAGCTGTACCTGTACACGCCATCCAAGCTGTGTTTGACTCATTGCGCAGGCGTATCAAGGCCGCTATTACGGCGAGAGGTGGGTGTTCTGAGTGCTGATTTCTCAGGATCTATGCACCCAAATTGCGTGAAAATGTAATCACATGTCAGTTCTAGTATATTTGTCCAATGAATACCCGTTTATCATCTGCATTTCTTCTTGGTGTAGCAGTTTTAATGGCCAGTAGTGTAATTTCTTAAATCATTATAACGCGTGTCAATTGAGCAGTTAATGTCACGATCAGCAAGGAAGGGATGTAGCCAGAACATCTTGTTCTGTATTCCCTTTTTATTTCGAAATTGCACGCAAAGTTCGTCGCTCTCGTTCTGAGCGCAGACTGAAGGCACTCACTCCCCTGGTGTCTCTGCTGTCGCCTCGTACTGACAGACGTGAGCGCTGCCAGCAGACCTGACGTGGCGTCTCAGGTTCTGTGCTGGCCAGACGTGTGCAAAGTGGCCCTGTTCATCTCACGTATTTCTTAGTTGCTCTAGAAAGTAATGAATAAGGCATGCGTCACCTACGAAATTAAACAAGATGCTGCTTATTACATGAAATGTGCACTACAAAACGTATGACAAAAATCTAAACTAATGCCGGTTGGTTATAATCAAGGTGAGGTTCTGAACAAAATGAGCAAAAAAAAAATAGGCAAAATTCGGATTTTTTTAATCAAAAACATACAAACGATCTGTTTATCTGTTTGGCGATGATCATTTATCGCACTTTGAACTTCATTTTAGATTTTCAATACAGAGACAACATGATGTCCGTAATTATGGTTTGATCAAGGGCCTACGACTGTGAAGTACGCAGACTGCGTGCAGTGTAGTCGCTCAGGAGTTATCTGAAGTAAAAAATGGGTAACATCAGTCGATACTACATTTAATTTATGGGGGCTTATACTTAAACGCAATGAAATAACCTTAAATTTAACGATACGGTGCTAACTCCAACTATGAGTTACATTTTTGGGGGTTTCGTTCGCTCTTTATGGCTTCACAAAAAGTAGTTGATATTAACAAATTTCGTATATTATAGGTATAAGCTCCCAAGAAAAGTGTGAACATTTCAGGCGTTAAAGGTAGAAGCTATTAGGTTGAGGCGTTTATATTTTACGCTGCACGCAATTTTAAAATATCGTTTCTCGGAAAAAACCTGTTTAAAATTTAGGGAAAACTTTTGTATGTATTATTAGTTCAGTTTTCATATAAAAACTTCGTGTCATTATATATTTTTCATGCCGCTGAACACCAATCTGAAGTTAGATTTTCAAAATTCAGATTGGCTAATCGAATATGGCGGACTAAAAATTATGTTTCGACGAATTTTGACGTTTAGTCTGCAATTATAGGACGGTACATCAGCCCTTCCTCTAACTCGATTTGTTCCCGGAGAGCACTCCGCCCGTTCTTCCCGACGAGAAAAACCCATCTGGCTGAACTGAACTGGATATGCTGCGTTTGGCAACCAGCACAGGTTATTCGTCAGCTTTTTCGGCGAATATGTTGGCATGCTCACTGTAGTATAAATCATTCTGTGAAGGTGCGTCACGACACGACGAATTTTCTACCTGAGCCGGCAGTTTGCGACTGAGAGCGTCCCTCGGCGGCCATGACGCTGCTTCGAACAGTGGACTATAGAAACTTTTGTAACGCATGGATAAAAAATACCTTTTCGTCTCAACATTCTAGACATATATAGCTTTGAAAAAATGCAATAAAAGTCGCATTTTCGACCGTTTTGATTTAGAATCTGGCCTTAAACTGACGGAGTTCCGAGTGCTGCAGTACGGGCTACACACATCGCAGGACGCTGAAACATCGTAGGTGTGAAACTTCCTGACAGATTAAAACTGTGTGCCCTACCGAGACTCGAACTCTGGAACTTTGCCATGTTTGTACCTGATGGCAGAAAATGAAACTATTACTTTTTCCGCGTACTTCACGAGCACTCCAATTAATAAAGATACCTGTGATGTTCCAGTGTCCTGTGACGTATACACCCCGCTGCTTTGCAGCACTCACAGCACTGTCAGTCTTATTATAACCACCTGGTATCTTGCCAAAGCTGATTTAAATATGTAGGGTCAGATTGTACTAAATATATATCTTTTCAGAACAATTATAAAAGCGAACTCGTACCGCCATTGCCAAAATGTTAGTATTATACTAAAAAACAGATAGTGCTAGGGAAGGGTATAGATTTGCGTATGTGGTCCGAGTTGGATGGGTATTGATCGTAAAATCTGCAGCTAAATTTTCGGAATGAGGCCCGAAGTTATCCACAGCCTGTACAAATTATTTGACTGTCCCTACAGCTCGTCTTCCTGTTGTGGCTAGATCTCACCATCTTACCTGCAGGTGTGCGTTGAAGTCCCGGCAAAATTAGTCGTTTCTGCATTTCAGCTCAGGCGGTAAATTTCGTTAAGTCGCCCGCTCATTTGCTTGGAGAGGCACCTGGCTGCTCCTGGCGACGAAGAACCCCAGCGGGGAAGAAGTGGTATTGTGGCGACTGCTTCCTAAAAGGAAACCCCCTAGTTTCGCATATTTGTTCGTCACGCCATACGGTTGGCTAAACTTTGGATATTCCAAGTACCAACCAGTAAAAAGATGCCTTAAAAGAAACTGGTCTCCTCCCCTGACTCCTATTTCAGGCAGGTAACCGGTAATACTCTCCCAAAGACTTGGAACTGAAACAAAATTGTCTCCTGCTCTCTTTCCGGCTTCGTCTGTGGTCATTGAGGTGGGACCTCGGTAGGACAATAGAGTTTCTCTCTCCAAATTTAAATTATTGGTGTTAGCCAGTCCTGGCTGATCACAAATTGTGTTAAACATTTGATTTTTGTTGTTCCTGGGTTCGGCAGCATCCCACGGCATCAAAGATGACCTAAATCAGGGGTCTCGCTCCACTTGCTGATATTATCTGTTGGGCCGGTGTATTTCGGAGTTCTGCTTTTTACATTATGTTCGTAACGGTGTACTTCTGGGCCTCGCCGATAATGACATTTCTGCTCTTTCCGCACTCAGGTTGTTAAAAACAGACTCTGAGGGTGATCCCACACTACAGGAGACAGTATACATATTCTAACTTCTGGTCCTTCAAATCAAGGCCGGCTGACCTTCTTCGTTGCCGTCAAGCCCTTCTGAGAATTATGTAATAAAATGGAACACTTACAGCCGTCCCTTACGATGCTATTTCTTCTTCTTGTTGTTTTTGTTTCGAATGGGCCTACTTTGGACTGAACGGGTCTACTTTGGACCACGCTTGTTCAGCTGTTGGGCTTTGATCTTTGCCCAGTACTGTCGCATCCTCTGGCGATGTAACTCCTTCCTTTTTTCAGTCCAGGGGGTATCTTTCCCTCGGGGCCTTTCCTGAAATTCTCGGACTTCAGGTATATCTTATAGACTGTCTGTTCTGGAGATCAGTTACTCCCAGTTCTTCAGTGTCCTTTTCAGTTTTTGTCAGTCACGTTGTACGAACTTTCGATGTTATTTATTATGTGGCTGCCAGTTTCGGTGCTTCAGTGCTCCATCTTCAGGCCTTAACTGACGCCGAGTGGTTTAACTCCACACGTATACACGATTCATCAGTAGCCAGCATCTATTCGAAGACTATGTCTCCAAGCATCAGCTATCAGCTCAGTTGGTAGATGATGGTTGGAGACATCCATAAAAAATGAACACCTTTATCTTTCTATGCTAGCTCTGAATTAGTTTTTGCAGGCGCCATCCTTTGCTTTGTGGGTGAATGTTAGCAAAATATTTTGGCATCTGGTAGAGGAAGTTGGCGACTTAAGTTTCGTGAAAAATCCTTCAGCAACGAAAAAGGCTTTACTTAAATGTTTGCCACACTAGTTTGCTTATCATATCCGTCACACTGACTAACCTATTTCACGATTGTACGAAACAAGCTGCCCTTCTTTGAACTTTTCCCATGTCTGCTTGATAGGTTCCCGGGACTCCGTCAAGCCTATCTGGTAGGGGTTCCATACTCTGTAACAGTTCTCCAGAAGAGGATGGACATCTGTAGACGAGGCAGTTTCTTTAGAAAATTTGTCGAATCGTGTAAGTATTCTGACAATAAAATGGAGGCTTTGGTTGTCCTTCTCCACAACGTTTTCTATGTGATCATTCCAATCCCATGAGTCATACAAACCTGTGACCACTCGTGCTGCCCTCCTCTGTATACATCCGTTATCCCCGTAAGTTTTTATTTGGAGCGGGCCGTTCTAGCATGGATCACACAAGTGATTTTTAAGTAATCTGCTTTGTAGACTCATTGCATTTGCCAAGTGTTCTACCAACAAACCGAAGTCTGCGGCTTGCTTTACCCACGACAAGAGGCTGTGTGATCATTCCATTTCACGTCCCTACAAAATGTCACATCCAGGTACTTGTACGAGCTGACCGATTCTAGTTGTGTTTCATTGATACTGTAGCCGTAGGGATAATAGGTTTCTTTCGTACTGTCAAGAGCACGATTTCACATTTGCCAACATTTAAAACACGTTTCCAAACTTGGCACCACTTTGAAATCTAATCGAGAACTGAATGAATTTTTGTGCAGCTTTTTTCAGGCAATACGCCATTGTAGGTAACTACACCATCTGCGAAAAATCTGAAGTTAGTATTAATGTTAGTTGCAAGCCCATTATCGTACAACACGAACTGCAAAGGTGCCATTACGCTTTTCGTGAACACTGCTATATCTGTCAATGACTCTGGATGCAAAATAACATGCTGCGTCTCCTCTTTACCAAGAAATCCTCAGTTTAGTCACAAATCTCGTGTTTTACCTCCATACGATCATACTTTTGATAATAAGCCTCGAAGTGGTGCAGAGTCAAATGTTTTTCGGAAATCTAGAAATAATGTATCTACCTGACCGATTTGATCCGTGGCTCTCAAGATGTTGCGTGATAAAAGGACGAGCTGGGTTTTGTACGATCGATGTTTTCGGAATATATGCTGGCTGATGAAATAATTTTGAACAGAGTACAGTTTGTACTGCAGACCTGGCTATATAGTTAATGCTGTGGAATCAACTGGGCCTATAAGCACAAGCCTAATACTGTATACCTACAGAGTTGCCCAATAATCCAACGAGCGACGGGGATGGAATCGCAGGGCTTTGGATTCGTAGGCTGGCAGTTACACACTGAGCCAGTGAGACACACAATGTGCACCATTAGGCGCCTGTAAGATTCAGAAGTTTTCCGTTTTTATATATCTTCTTCTTCTTCTTCTTCTTGTGTTACGGCCTCTGTAGGACCACAGGTAGCCCCTTCGTGGACTGCATTTTCCTCTTCTTCTCCCAGAACCTCTTCATTCTTTCTCTTCTTCTCTCCTCCTCTTCTTCCGAGATCTTCAGTGTCCTTTTCTCCTGTCTGTTCCTGTCTTTTCCTGTATTCTTCTTTGTCATTGATCTCCGGCATATTGGACGGTGTATATTTGTTCCTCCAATTTTCCTTTCCTTCGACCCCGTTCCCCAATTCCAACCAGTCCTTCTGAAGTTCAACAACCCACTTGGTTCCTGTCTTTCCCCTTGTCCTCCCTGTTGTTTCCCACATTCTGTTCGTCACTCTGTCCATACTCATCCTAACTACATGTCCAGCAAACCTTGCCCTTTTGAGTCTGATTTTCCGGGATATTGTTCTCACGTTCGGGTACAGTTCTTCCCTAGGTCTTCACATCCACCTCTCTACACCTCTTTTGGGACCTAGTATTTGTCTCAGTATTTTTCTCTCTTCTTTCAAAAAATGGCTCTGAGCACTATGGGACTCAACTTCTGAGGTCATCAGTCCCCTAGAACTTAGAACTAATTAAACCTAACTAACCTAAGGACATCACAAACATCCATGCCTCTCTCTTCTTTGTCTAGTTGTTCTGCCCCATTTCTTCCTAGTGTCATCATCTCAGCAGCATATAATACTGTATTCCTCACCGTTGCCTTGTAGTGACTTATCTTTGCCTATGTTGATATATTCTTTTTATTGTATATCTCTCGTCATACAGAAGGCTGACTTCATCTTCTTTATCCTCTCTGTTATTCCCTCCTTGCTCCTGTTCCTTCCTGTTATAAATTCTCCCAGGTATTTAAATTTGTCCACCATTTTCACAGTGCCTTCCGGTGTTTCCCAGTCTGCAGTGGTATTTAATGTCTTTGTCTTGTTATAGGCGATCCTCAGTCCCACCTTTCTGGCTACCTTACTTAAGTTGTCGAGTTGTGTCTTTGCGTCTTCTTCTATCTCACTTACCCCTATTGCTATGTCATCTGCAAAGGCTAGGCAGTCCACTTGAGCCCTGTTGTCCTTTTTGTCCCCCACATGGTTCTCTGGTATTCCCATTTCCTCGTTTATTGCTCTCCACTGCTTGATCACTTCGTCCAGTGCTATACTGAACAACAATGGTGACACTCCATCTCCCTGTTTAAGACCAGTCTCGATCTCAGATTCTTCTGACAGTGCTCCTCTGAATCTCAGCCTTGCTTCTGTGTCTGTCAGAATTTCTTTTATGAGTTCTTGTGTAGTTCCATCAGTTCTCTGTTCTTCAGGATCATAACAAGAGTTTGTCTGTCGATGGAGTCATATGCCTTTGTGAAGTCCACGAAGATTATTACTTTCTTTTAGTTTTTTAAGGCCCTATGTTCTATCAGTTGCTTCAGGATAAATATCTGTTCTATACACCGTCTTCCCTTCCTGAATCCCGCTTTTTATGTATCAGAACACTCCTCACAATCGCAAAGTTCAAACTACTTGAAATATGAAAAATAGTTGCTCAGTAGGAAAGGGCATTTAGTTCCAGTTCGAGACGCCTCTGTGTGGTGGAGTTGCGGCTGCCCCCCCCCTCCCGCAGTTTTGTTTACACGGCGTGCTGCACGTCTGTTTGCAGGTGGTTCCGGGCGACACGGCCTCCGTGGTGAACTTCGTGCGGAGCTTCGGCAGCCATTACGTGGCCGCCTACGTCACGGGGAACTCCCTGTACCAGGTGAGCGCTTTGTCGTTGTTGTCATTGTCCTGTGGCGTGGGAACTACGGGCCTTCCCGTGGCTGGTTAGTCACCTGTCGGTAGGCGTGGGACATCGAGAGATAAATATCGATATTCGATATAACCGAATATTATAGTACTTAACATCGATATCGATCATTGACGGAATAAATAATATCGATATTTCAGCATATCGGTGCTAAAAATTTAGTTTTAAGATGTATATTTCAATTTAGTGTAGCTCATGTTATTTAAAATTTCGAGGATGGTCTTTATGAATTACTAAATAATTAACGAAAACCAAATTTAATTTTACTTTATTTTACGTAGAAAAATCTTTGGAAGAAAATATTGAAAAAATTGTTTCAGCATATGAAAAAATGGACAGCTGAAATCACTCAAAATACAGGTAGCATAAATGAAGCACTATCAGTTCCTCAACTTATTTCTAAAGACTTAAGAAATTAATTTCTTGGCATATTCTGCTATTAATTCACTTCTTTGAAGAGAAATCACTTCACTAGCTTTTGAAAATATTCTTTCTGGTGGAACTTAAGTCTCAACAACTGTCATTTTGTTTAAAATGTTTCCACACGTCACTTTTCGGAGATATTTCCTTTTTTGGTCTTCTCACTGTTAAATCACTAATACAAAGACACAAATATCAACGAAAAACATAAATAGGAGTGGTTTCGAGAATTACATTTCAAATATTTCGAACAACCTTACTTTCTAGTGACAGGAGGTTACTAAAGTACACAACTGACAACAGTCGAAATTTATATAAGAAAGTCAATGTAAAAAACTGTAGGTGCTGTTCTTATGTCGCAAATATTTCATATGAAAAAGAAAGTCGGAATGGTCAGGGAGTCAAAGTACTTGTTCTCAGTGGCACATGCAGATGTGAAGGGGTTACGATGTGCTTGGTACACGGCGATCACCCTTTGTGATGGTCGGACGCGGTCGATCAGAACTGTGGCGATGAGCATGCGTAACCTTACGTTCCATTGGACCATCCCCTGCAGACACGTAGGACAGTCCATGTTGGTACAGCAACATATCGGACAACGTCATTCACTGTGTGGTCATGGGCACGTTGAAACCCAGTAGCTCCTGGTCCTGTGTCACTTCCGAATGCCCACAAATCTGGATATTGCACGATTCGACCCGCCGGCCAAATGGAGGCCCACAATGAAGTCTCTGATGAAGCTGTCAGAACCGATTACGCAGCCTACCCGTGTCTTGCACAGGGAACACTGAACGCCTAACGCTCTTCACACATCTTATACACCCTAACACAGGGCTTCCCTGCCTTTTCAGCTGGCGGACCCCTTCTTCAGTCGAAAATCCACGGCGGACCTCTAGTCAATCAAGAGCACAGTAACTTCATAACTTCAAATTTCAGAGCGAAACCCATGGGAACTGAAAGCTTCTTAATGCAGGCGCCATGTTCCCAATGACCCCCCCACCCCCCCACCCCCCGTAGTATCAATAGTCTTTGGTTTAGAGATGAATGAAAACAAGTTGAAATTAACGATCCAATTTGAATTCCCACTGTTTCCAGACACTTACTAGTGGATTTACTCCCTTTGTTCAACACACTATAGCCTGATTAAAATTCCTTGGTAATTGAAATTTCACACGAAGGGGCTTTCTTCCTCCAAGACCAAACTGTTCGCTGTTGACAAGCTGTTGCTAATGGTCTGTTCACTTCCACTATTTGGCTACTGTTGTGTAAGGAGCATGCATATTTCGTAACAGTCGTGTGTGTGTGTGTGTGTGTGTGTGTGTGTGTGTGTGTGTGTGTGTGTGTGTGGTTTTTCGTGAAATCCAAAGAAAAATGTTGAAATGTATGTAAAGTCTTCCTTTGGTCGTCCTCCCTTCTTATTCATTTCAACTGGAAACTTCCCTTGTGAAGGCGATGGAGAAACAGCAGCCTTCTTCAATGATCCTGACTTCAGCCACCGATCCACGTTAGAAGTAATAAACTGGTCAAAAATCGACTTATGAAACAGGTAGTGCACTGACAAGGCAAGTTTAACATTTAATGATGCCTGGGGCTGCATACGTGCCAGCGAGCGCTGTGATTGGTGGACAAAGCTCGCTTCTCGCATGCGTAAAATGTTTCAGCGCATCTAGCGCCGTGAGCCGGCGCACAAACGACCCCCGTATTGTTACTACACAGTCGATCAGAGAAGCCGCATTCTCCGGCACTAAACTGTGTATACGTTCGCACTTAGGAACCGCAAAGGCTGCTTGGGGATACGACCTGAAGTAAAAGTACACATGTTTTTCACACGAAAAAAAATAGTGATGAATTTGATTTTCACATTTTTATTCAATAATTTTACTCATTATTTTACACGATTTGGTGAAAGGTGGCCGCGGACCCCCTAGAAAGAGCCGGCGGACCCATAAGGGGTCCGCGGACCACAGGTTGGGAAGCCCTGCCCTAACAGGTCTGGTAACAACACTGTTGAACTCTGGTGGCCGTTGTACCTGTCGAGCAACTCGAATCGTACAGATATCCGCCGACGGCGTGCTCGTGTACGAAGTTGCGTCGACACCTGACCATGCTTCACTGTTTTGCCTGGCAGTGTGTTTTGCCTGGTGAGCTCACAGTGAGGAACTGGTCGTCTGAGGGCAAGATGGGAAATTATACACCGTGTAAGTAAGAAGATTACTGGGGAGATGTTGGCACAGGTGTGAGGTGCGGTGGCAGGCGTCCTTGCGTCGCAGACGCGAGGTCGACGCATCGAGCGCAGTGCTGGGGCGCGGTGCGTGACGCAGCAGACGCCTGCCGGCACGCGACACGTGGGACAGCTGAGGTAGGGGCGGGGCTCACAAAAAGCGGCCCGCAGTGGCCGAGCGGCCGCCGGCGTGGGGCGCGAGTGCCCGCGCCGTTCACCAGAGTGAGCGCTCACAGCCGGGGGAACCAGAAGGTCGCGCGGAGCCCGTCTGTTCCGCTGGCCGCGATTTGCGAGCTTCGGCCGTTGAGCAACGGCGCAGTGGGCAGTCCCGCAGCAGAGAGCTTCAGACGACGATCCGCGCTGTCATTGGGCCGTTTCCCCGTGCGACAACACGCCGGGACGCCTCTCCTGGGTTCATCTGATAAAGCTCTCACAAGAACGAACGATCCGTATCAAGTGAACTGCTCTGCCTGACAAAAACAGTGAAGCCCCCAGAGGCAACACCGACTCAAAGGAAGGCCTCGGCGCTTGTTGGTGACGTCACGTCAGCTAGGCACGGTGACCGCCAGGTCTGTTGCAGGCAGAAACGCCTCGGCGTGCTTATCACTATAAATCTCTTATTTTTGGACAAAATGTTCGGTATTGTTTTGAATTCTGCGGTTTTATTTAGATGAAAGATTTTCTTGCTGTCGTAAAGCTACAAATGAAGATCATAGTTCTGTATTACTGAATCCTGTCGAAACAAACGTAGATCAATATGAGAAGATGCTTTGCCTTATTGCAAGCTTCGGAAATTTTACATTCAAGTAACTATATTTACTTGACCCATTTTGCTATCGCAATTTACCCCAACCCCCTTACAATTAACTCGTTTCTTTTATTTATTTATTTATTTTGTTTGACATCGTCACTGGAAATGTGAACTAATTTACATGTGTAAATGTCCAACTGTTGCCAGCCATTAGATTACAGTCTTTTTCAACTAAAGGAATTCTAAACAGGAAACAAAATAGCTTCATACATCGAAGATACTGGTGAGCTTAAACTTTTTGAAACATGAACATTAGAAAAGATAAATATTCCCCTCTTGCAACTGAAAGGAGAAACTTTATAAGATAAAAAAAAATTATTTGATAAAACGAATATCTCTCTTTTGCCTCTTCTTCTGTCCCCCACCCCCTCCCCGAACGTGTACAATCGCAAGATATTTCATTAACATTCAGTGCTCCTCACCCCATAGTCAACCAAGATACCTAAACAAGAGCACCAATATGTTCACAGTTTCTTGTAAAAGCAACCCAGTAACTTCCTCAGATTTACAAATAAGGTAAAGAAGCACGAATTCTGTTGCTGCTGGACCATGAAGTTGTTTTTGTATGTCAATCCTTAAAACAGGTGGAAATTTAAGTTCAGGAGTACACTATTTGTTAAGAAGTGTAATGAATTGCACAATTAATTGATTGGAGAAATCTCTCAGAACAATGTGTGTTGGTCAACTACCGCCAATAGTTTCACATTTTCCTATGTCAGAGAGGGAGACACACCATTATGTGTATGCCTGCAACAGACCTGGCGTTCGCCGTGCCTAGCTGACGTGACGTCACGAACAAGCGCCGAGGCGTTCCTTTGAGTCGGTGTTCCCACAGGACATCCTCAGAGTCAGTGTAACTTCGAACACGTACACACCATTGGTGGCTGTGTAATGATTAACGTTGCAATTATCCACGAGAGGTAATAGGGCCACCAGAGTGCATTAATGTTAATGCTTTTTAGTGTTGTTTCCAAGCCTCGTATTGTATACTAATAAGGGGTGAAAGGGTCCTGTAGTCCCCTTTCATTATCATTTTATTTGCTTTCCGGTGATACAAAACTCTCTGGCATGCGGGATGGAATGATTGTGGATGTGTTTCATTTTGCTATACGATGGTTTAGTCTGCTGCAGAGACACAGCGGTAGTCGTACAGAATGGCCAACGTTTGTAGTTAGTTTTCAGGTAGGCAAAGAGGTTTGCTTCCCTTGTGTGATAGGTACCGGTGTTATGTCGGTGGCGGAAGCCTCATCTCTCGGTTTTCTGGCCATGGGGTCGCGTGGGAGACGTTGGAGTGTGTCAGACGGTCAGTCTGGTTCTAGCTCGCCGAGGGTCTGCAGCCGAGGTCTCTTCGAAGAAGTGCGAGTTGATTTAACCGCGTGGCGCGTTGTCTCATAGCAAGAGGGGAGCTTTTAGCTTTTGGTCTTGCGTCTCATCTTAAAGATTGTTGTACTGGGTCGCAGCAAGGAATGCAACGCTTCTGCAGACTTTCAGTCTGATTCCTATTGCAGACTTTGGTCCATAAGAAGAACGCAGCACAAAGGAATTGCATATGCTGAAGCGATATCACGTAGGAAGTGCGCTCTCGGTTCAGTGTGAAGGTTTGTGTGCCTGCGACTGCGTGTGTGTACATTCTATTATTTTCCGAACCTTGGTAATTTTTGCCTCTTCGTGAATCTTCTTTGTTTCATTAGTAGGAGTCCGGTGGAAACCATCAACGTGGGTTAATGTTAGAGTTTGTTGGCCCTCTCCCATTACCTGTTGTCTATTCACATGTGTGCTCTGTAAAATATTAGTTGTTCGCGGCTGCGTGGTTTAATGTTGAAACTTCCTGGCAGATTAAAACTGTGTGCCGGACCGAGACTCGAACTCGGGACCTTTGCCTTTCGCGGGCAAGTGCTCTACCATCAGAGCTACCCAAGCACGACTCACGCCCCCTCCTGACAGCCTTACTTCCGCCAGTACCTCGTCTCCTACTTTCAAAATTTCACAGAAGCTCTCCTGCGAACCTTCCAGAACTAGCACTCCTCGAAGAAAGGTTATTGCGGAGACATGGCTTAGCAGCGGAGAGTGCGCTGATGTGAAACTTTCTGGCAGTACTGTGTGCCGGGCCAAGCTCGAACTCGAGACCTTTGCCTTTCGCGGCCAAGTGTTATGCCATTTGAGCTGCCCAAGTACGACACATGCCCCGTCCTCAGCTTCACTTCCGCCAGTACCCCGTCTGCTGAGTGAAAATCTCATTCTGGAAACATCCCCCAGGTTGTGGCTAAGCCATGTCTCCGCAATATCCTTTCTTCGAGAAGTGCTGGTTCTCCAGGTTCGCAGAAGGGCGTCTGTGAAGTCTGGAACGTGGGAGACGAGGTACTGGCAGAATTGAAGCTGTGGGGACGGGACGTGAGTCGTGCTTGGGTAGCTCAGATGGTAGAGCACTTGCCCGCGGAAGGCAAAGGTCCCGAGTCCGAGTCTCGGTCCGGCACGCAGTTTTAATCTGCCAAGAAGTTTCATATCAGCGCACACTCCGCTGCAGAGTGAAAATCTCATTCTGTTTTAATGTTACTAAAATTTGGCCACGGTACGTAGAAATTGTGTCTTCGTGAACCACGTGCCCACACGAGTCTGTCGTGAATCGTATAGCGTTTCATAAGCAATTATACTTAGTCACCAGGCAACATCAGTTATGTAGATGCCTTAGATCAATGTTTTCAGGAATAAATAATTTTACCTCCAATCTTATCCAGCGTGCCGATGTTGCGCCTTCGTTACCTATGCCATTTACCTTGTAGTTTTCCTTGTTAGCCCATCCAAGGCGTTTCCATGCGCACAGGTCCAATAATTAGTGTTTTCTGTTTATTTTAAACAAGTGCTTTAGAATAGATGTTGTTTTCAGGAATGCTGCTGCAAGCTGCTCTTATGCAAAGTGTCGACGCACTCTTTGCTTTATCTTAATATTTGATTCACGTGAACAATGCCGGGATCAAATTAATAATTACATCCCATTCATTATGAGTGACTTTATAATGAATGTTCTTTTATGAGTTTTACTTATGAATAAATTAAGTAATTTTTCTACTCAGCCCAACCTCTTATTTGTCGTGGGGCTAGAGTTGGTGGCGACCCAATATTTTACATTGACTTCAATGCCAGATAGCATTTTCTTATTCAAAGTGCGCTTCATGCCTCTTACAGGGGCGTGAACAGATTAAGTTGTTGAGTGAAGGACACGAAGATGCCACTGCCTGATAGAGTTTGAATGGGGCCTCATTGCGAGTCCTCATTCGCCCGTCAGGTCGAATTGAGCAATATCCACTTCCGTCGTTTGTTGGTAGATCACACTGACCTGATGTTGGTCTCCGTGGGTGCCTGAGGGCTGCCATACTTGTTGTCGAGGTTCGGCTCGGTGACGTCCGACCAGCGTATAAGAGGATCACCATACTGTGTACCGAGCACATCCCAACTCCTTCACGTGTGTGCCTGCCGCCCGTGATCAAATAATGGGCTTCTTGTAAAATTTGTGTCACTCCTGGTCGGAGACAAGCAGCAACCTGATAGAAAATCGCCACCCCACGTGTAGGCTGTCGTTATCATGACAATGCTGCGTTTGGAGTGGTGTCGTGGCTGATAAGTGGTGCCGCATTCCGTTCAGCGGCGAGTCACGGTTCTGTGCTGCACCCGGAGTGAGTGTGGTGGCTGCTTGGGAAGAGGTCTCGATCTTCCAATGTTTTGGAGAGGCTCAGCAGCGTTACTCCTGGCGGTATGGTGTGGGGGGCCTTGGGGTGTGACTTCAGATCGTGGCTTATAGTGACTGATGGAGCTCTGACGGCACAGTCGTATATCACGCACATCCAGCGTCGTTATGTGTTACCTCTCAAGCGACAGGTATTTGGTGCCATTTTCCGATAAGACAATGCTCTTCCACATATGACAAGTGTGTCTGTGATTTGCCTGCGTGATGGTGAGGTGCTCCCTGGTCTTCAAGATCCCCAGATCGATCCTCGATAGAGTGTGTGTGTGTGTGTGTCAGCTCTGCCCCATTACCATTATTCAAGATATCGAGGACCAGTTGCAAGAGCTGTGGGCCAGCATACCACATGAGAGGATACATTGTCTTTAATATCCTTCCGAGCCGAATCAGTGCATGTGTACAAGCCAGAGAGGCTGCAACGTCATGCTGGTAAGTGGCCTCATGCTGCCATGTCCTTTGTAAATCTCACTGGATATTGTAATCACTGAAAGAACATCATATACCCTCTCAACTGCCCCCCCCCCCCCGCCCTTTATGCGTGCTTCATGTTTTTGTCAGACAGTGTACTTAAAAGCACAGGTGGAAGTGAGGTTAACAAACAATTGTCTGGTTTTTCCGTAGCTATTCGCCATCACAATCATTTCCTTCCTACTTACCAGTCAGCGTCAGCTAGAAGTCTACTTTGTTGTTATTGTTGTGGTCTTCAGTCCTAAGACTGGTTATATGCAACTCTCCAGACGCTTCAATCCTGACCAAGTCTCTTCAGCTCCAAATATCTACTGCAACTACGTCCATATGAACCTGCTTGGTGTGTTCATTCTTTGTTCCCCCCTACAATGTTTACTCCTTCACCCTCCCCTAGCTCTTCATTACCAAACTGACAATTCTCTGCTGCCCCAGGAACTGTTGTGAAGGTCACTTCATTGATCAAGTTGTGCCATAAATTTTATTCCCAGTTTCTATTTAGTGCCCCTTATTAGTTACTCGATGTAATCATTGGCATTCTCCTGTAGCATCATGTTTCAAAAGCTGCTGTTGTCTGAACTGGTTATCGGCCGCATTTCAATTCTGTACAAGGCTACACTCCAACCAGATACCTTAAGAAAAGACTTTGTAACACAATTGTGTTAGATGCTTTTAATACTAATCTATCCGAGTTTTATGTCCTGTCTACTAAAACTTCACCATTTATTTAGCTGCCTAAATGGCAAAACTCGCCTGCTACTTTTAATGTCTCGTTTCCTAATTTAATTCCATCAACGTCGTCTGATTTACTTCAACTACGTTCCATTACGTTTGTTTTACTTTTTTATGTTCGTCTTTTAACTCTTTTCGAGACACTGTCCACTCCATTCAACAACTCTTCAGAGTCCTTTGCCATGTCTGACATAATTTTAATGTTGCCAGCAAACCTCAAAGTTTCATTTCTTCTCCCTCAACTTTCATTCCCTTTCTAAATTTCTCTTTTGTTTCCTTTACAGCTTACTAAATGTAAAAATTGAATAACGTAGGGATAGGCTACATACAGTCTCACTCCCTTATCAGCTTCTGTTTGGTTTCTGTCCGGGTTTTAAATAATGTTATTCCTGCTACCTTCATCGTTTCAAACAGTGCATTTCTGCCGACACTATGATATTTCATTTGATAGGTGTAGAATGGAACATAAAAGTACTCGACTAGATCCACGATGAACCAGCTTGTCGGTGCTATATTGGGAATACTGCCAAGGCTACAGGATGATCGAAAAGTTTAGCACATCAAAAATGTGTATATGTCTATAATCTAAGGATGTAATGGGCGTTCTAGGCTCTACAGTCTGGAACCGCGCGACTGCTACGGTCGCAAATTCGAATCCTGCCTCGGGCATGGATGTCTGTGATGTCCTTAGGTTAGTTAGGTTTAAATAGTTCTAAGGTCTAGGGGAGTGATGACCTCAGCAGTTAAGTCCCATAGTGCTCAGAGCCATTTGAACCATTTTGTAACGGGCGTAAGTACAGGTATTTTTGTATGTAATATCTTAATATGCACACACATAAGTGTGATGTTTTTCTGCATCCAACAGTCTTCCCACAAACGCTCACAAACTTTTATGGCCTCATCTTTTCTGCCTCGTCATACGTCCACACTTCAGCACTTGAGATGCTGCCCAGGAGAAAATGAGCATTAATGGCTTACTCTTGTCACATTTACTTGGAGGTACTGACCAACCTAAAAACATACTACTCCTAACTGCTACAGTTACTAGTCTGCAAATGAAGTCAATATTGAGGTAATATTTTTCAGTACACTGTCCTCATTCACCAATTAAAATATCTGTAGGTACACCCCTTACTCTATATATGTGTATAATGTACAAGGGTCGTTCAGTAAGTAATGCCCCCATTTTTCTTTTCAGAACATATTTATTGTTAAGAGTGAGAATTTGGTGACAAGATACATCAACATGTCCTGCTGGTAAAAGCTCTTGCCCTGTAGGCGTAGCCATGTTTTGACTGCATGACTGACACTATCGTTATCTTCGAAGTGTGTTCCCCTTAGAGAATCTAAAGCGGCCCAAAGAGATGGAAGTCCGAGAGTGCCAGGTCTGGACTGTAGGGTGGATGAGGCAGTGATACCTAAGCAATTTGTCGATGTGTTCTCGGCTTGTCAGACTTGTGTCTGGGCGTGCGTTATCGTGTTGTAGCAAAATTTCTGCTGGATTCTTTCCGATCGAACACGTCGGAAACGGTTCTTTAATTTATTCAAGATCTTCACGTATGCCTCTGAATTGATGGTTGACCCTCTTGGCATCACGTCCACGAGAATGACGCCGTTACAATCCCAGAAGACTGTCACCATGGATTTTCCGGCAGATGGGGTTGTCTTCAATCCTTCCTTTGTTGTGAGTCAGGATGATGCCACTCCATGGGGCAAAGTGGTGCACCCAGCTTTCGTCCCCCGTAAAGATCCGTGGCAGGAAGGCCTCTCCGTCGGTCTGAAAACGCTCCAACAACTCAGATGCCATGACCTTTCTTTGAATATTGTGGTCCGCCGTGAGCATTCGTGGAACTCATCGTGAGCACCTCTTTGAATATTCGAGAGTCTCTATCATTGCAGATACACTTCAAATGGTGACCGACAACTGTAGAGTCAATTGTCGAGTTGTGATGCGCCGGTCGGCACGAATAATGGCATCCGCACGATTGAGCATGTCTGGAGCAGTGGCTGTGACAGGACGTCCCGAGCGTGGCTGATCATGGAGTTCTGTTTCTGCATTTCCTGAGGCTGTGACTTTCTTTACCCATCGCCCAAGTGTACTCCTATCAGCTACAGCATCACCATACAATGCAAACAAACGTTTATGCATGTTTACCACGTTTTCTTTTTTTGCACACAAGATTTCAATAACAGCAACACCAACAAGGACGAAATTTCCTGGCAGATTAAAACTGTGTGCCGGACCGAGACTCGAACTCGGGACCTTTGCCTTTCGCGGGCAAGTGCTCTACCATCAGAGCTACCGAAGCACGACTCACGCCCGGTCCTCACAGCTCTACTTCTGCCAGTACCTCGTTTCCTACTTTCCAAACTTTACAGAAGCTCTCCTGCGAACCTTGCGGAACTAGCTCTCCTGAAAGAAAGGATATTGCGGAGACATGGCTTAGTTACAGCCTGGGGGATGTTTCCAGAATGAGATTTTCACTCTGGTTCGCAGGAGAGCTTCTGTAAAGTTTGGAAGGTAGGAGACGAGGTACTGGCAGAAGTACAGCTGTGAGGACAGGGCATGAGTCGTGTTTCGGTAGCTCAGATGGTAGAGCACTTGCCCGCGAAAGGCAAAGGTCCCGAGTCCGAGTCTCGGTCCGGCACACAGTTTTAATCTGCCAGGAAGTTTCATATCAGCGCACACTCCGCTGCAGAGTGAAAATCTCATTCTTCTAGCAACAAGGACGTTTGTCTATGTACATTAATGGCTTTTTAAAAGAATGTGGGGAATTACTTGTTGAACGACCCTCGTATTTCCTAACCTCACAGACGTTGTTTATAACATATGCTCAAAATAGTTGCCCTGTTCAGTAATACGTGTCTAAACCCGTTTTAGCAAGTTTGAGGGCAGCATGTTGAAACTGACGTTGTTAATCCATTGTTCTGTTAATATTTGCTTCTGGCAATGTGTACGTGCTGTTTTTATAGGCCCTTGCTTTAACATGGCTCCACCGGAAGAAATATGGAGATGTTATATTGGGAAAACTTATGGGCCGTAATCTGTTATAAATGATTCAATGACCAAAAAAATCCCTTCGGAAATGAATTGTTTCATTAGTTATTTGACAAGTGGGACCGCGTGCTGCAACCAAGAATAACGTTCAGTTGGCTCAAGAAGCGAAACAGTCTGGTCAGTGATATCTTGGCACACTCCGCTGTTCGCAGTAGTTTCAAAGAAAACAGGGTCCGCTATTCGATTTGGACGACGCGATAGGGCATACCACACTCCAATTTTCTGTTAGTGCAAGGCATTTTCTTGAAAAGCTTATTTATTCTTGGTTGACCAAATTCTTGTGTTTTCATTCCCATATCAACGAAGGTGAAACGACGCTTAATAGGTGAAGAAAACACGGTCTAGTTCTGCGATTCTGCGACTCCGTGGCTGTACAAAAATGACCGAAATCGTGTACGGTAGGCTAGACGCTTTTTCGGAGGCTGATCAAACGAATGCAGTGCAACTTCTTTTCATAGGCGTTTATTTTCACGAACACGACTTTTCGATCGCACTGTATCAGCGCGCCAGATTTCGTGACGCGGACTCGCTGCAAGACAGATCGCAGGCTGCTGCTCAACTCCGCGTTGTTCCACGCGCCGCAGGCATTGCACGAGAACCGCTTGCGCCACATCGCAACGCAACGCAACGCAGCGCAACGCGTCCGAAGTCCGTTCTACCTGTACTGTTTAAGCGATGCAGGGGGCTTACGAGGTGTACACCGGCGGGCACTGCGAATAGCAAGCAGGTAGTATCGAAACGGTCACCTCGCCATCCAGAGATTTCTCCGCTGGGGACCACGGTAATAACGTTGCGTTAGCTCGTACAACAGCAACTACCACCACTGGACTCGCATTTGTAAGCGCGAGAGCCTTACAGAGGTAACTCAGAAAACTCCGCTGGCAGACGACGCAAGAGAGGCTTTGTGCAGGTGGTGTGGTTCACTGCTGAAATTAGAGGGCACACGCTTCAACAAGAGTAGTGGACCATGTTACGGCGTCCCACATTTCGCGGTATGACCGAGACGAAAACAAAACAGAGTTGTTAGATGAGCTCACACGGAGGATTACCGACGGTCCTCCTCCTCCCCACGTACCATCCGCGAATAGGAGGTGGAAGGGGGAATGATACAAGGCAGTAACGACAGCAAAAATAGCCTTGCTGAGCAGAGATGTAATTTCGTTCAGAAAGCAGATGCCAGCCTTAGCTATACTGCGAAAGCTAATAGTAAATGGAATTCATGCTCTGCAAGACTTACTCTTCCGAGATCCTCGCAGTAATTACAAGACGAAGCACTCTCTGCAGCTTCCGCCCCCACGGCCTCTGCCTCACCGTTTACAACCGTCATATCAAAGTACCTAACACGCTAAAATACCTCAAACCAGTCGTCGACCGTAAGCTAACATAGAAATCGATCTTACCAACCACAGGACAGGAAGCGCACATTAGTCTGAAACTACCAAGTCTGCGAGCACAGAGATTGCATTCATTCACATACTCCACACCTACAACGGATTAATCCAGACAAACCATCTCATACGGCATCTACATATGTACTCCGCTAGCCACCAACCGGTGTGTGGCGGAGGGCACAATTCGCGTCAAAGTCATATTCCCTCCCTCTGTTCTACTGGCGGATCTCGAGAGGGAAAAACGGCTGTCTGAACGCCTCAGTACGAACGCTTATTTTCCTTATCTTTGAATCATGATCATTGGGCGATTTGAAAGTTGGTGGTAATAATATGTGCTCTAAATCCTCGGTGAAGATCGGATTTCGGAATTTAGTGAGCAGCCCCTTCTGTTTAGCTCGCCGTCTATCTGCAAGTGTCTCCCATTTCAAACTCTCTATGAGATTTGTAACGCTCTCGCGATGGCTAAATGTACCAGTCACGAATCTTGCCGCTCTTCTTTGGACCTTCTCAATCTCTTGAATCAGACCCAACTGGTAAGGGCCCCATATAGACGACCAACGACCAATACTCTAAGACTGGACGAACTAACGTATTGTAAGCTATTTCCTTTGTTGAAGGACTGCATCGCCTCAGGATTCTAACAATAAACCGCAATGTAGAGTTCGCCTTACCCGTTACTTGTGTAATCTGATCATTCCATTTGAGATCATTTCGAATAGTCAGACCCAGATACTTGACGGACGTTACCGCTTCCAAAGACTGGCCATTAATTTTGTACTCGTATATTAATGGGGATTTTCGCCTTGTTATACGCAGTACGTTACACTTACTAATATTGAGAGATAACTGCTAGTCAATACACTACGCATTTATTTTCTGCAAATCCTCGTTGATTTGTTCACAACTTTCGTGTGACACTACTTTCCTGTAGACTACTACATCATCGGCAAACAGTCTAATGCCACTGTCAATACCATCAACCAGATCGTTTATGTAATTCGTAAAAAGCAGAGGACCTATTACGCTGCCCTGGGGCACACCTGAAGTTACTCTTGTTTCTGTTGAAGTCACCCCATTCAGGACGACAAACTGCTCCCTGTCTGTTAGAAAACTTTTTATCCAACCGCGTAGGTCACTGGATAGACCGTAAGCGCGCACTTTTTGTAACAAGCGACAGTGCGGAGCTGAGTCGAACGCCTTTCGAAAGTCGAGAAATATGGGAGCCGGTATCTAGAGCCTGTTGTATATCATGCTCAAAGAGGGCCAGCTGTGTCTCGCATGACCGCTGCCTCCAAAAACTGCTGTTTTCTGCAGATGAGCTTCTCAGAGTCTGAACACAAAATATGTTCCATGATTCTACAACAAATCGACTTCAGTGAAATTGGCCGGTAATGATGTGCATCCGATTGTCTACCCTTTTTATAGATTGCTATGACCTGGACCTTCTTCCAGTCCCGTGGAACTTTCCGCCTTTCCAATGATCTCTGATAGATGACGCATAAGAATGGTGCTATATTTGTACCATAGTCAACAAAAAATCTTAGGGAGGTACCATCTGGGCTAGATGCCTTCCTGGCGTCCAAGGATCATAACTGTTTTACTATCCCAGATACAATGAACACTATGTCAGCCATCCTTGCAATTGTTTGATAATTGGAAAGGGGGAATGATGCTGCAGTCCTCCACCGTAAACGAGTTTTTGAAAGCTAGGTTAGATATCTGCCTTCAGTTTTTATCATCATCCGTTACATTACCCATACTGTCAGGAATAGAAGACATTGAATTATTTGTAGCATTCATAGATTTTACGTTGACATTTTGACAGCTGCTTTCATTTTGCATTATTTCTGTTTGTCAACGGGGCAGCGATTACGTATAATTTTTTTTTTTTTTTTCACTGGCATAGAAGTCACAACGACATTATGGTCGCTGCTGGTCCCGTCGGAGATTAGAGTCCTCCCTCGGGCATGGGTGTGCGAGTTTGTCCTTAGGATAATTTAGGTTAAGTAGTGTGTAAGCTTAGGAACTGATAACCTTAGCAGTTAAGTCCCGTAAGATTTCACACATATTTGAACATTATGGTCGCCAATACCTCCTTCTAGATTAACTTGCTCAAAAAGATCAGGTCTGTTTGTCGCCAAGATATCTTAATATGTTCCCATCTCAAGTTAGTTTTCTAATCAATTGTTCAAGGTTGTATGTTGAGAGCGCTCCTAGAATAACTTCACACGAATCTTTGATTCTGCCCCCTCTGATAAACGTGTAATTTTCCCAGTCAATGCATTTCCGTTCCGGCTAATTTCCGCGACTCTGTGAAAACCCGCGAAACCCATGCGCTCAGCGTCGCCTTCCGTACCCGCCTACGCTCTGTCACTCAAATCCTGGATGAACTTATTAATTTTCTCCATGTCCTCTCCCGCAGTAAACCTGATACCGGCCACGTTGTGTGTTTCATCCCTGATTATTGACTCTCGTAGTTCGCTGCGCTTGTGCCAACCCATCGTCCCGACATTCCTCCTACACTCTCCACATTCTGTCCCAGCCATCACTTATTCGACCCCCCCTACCTGCTGCAACACAACATTTCTCCTCTCCTGCATGGCGGGGCTCCTCTTCCCCTTACTTTCCTCTCCATCTACATACGTACTCCACAAGCCACCATACGGTGAATGGCGGAGGGTACCTTCTGCTACTAGTCGCTTCCTTTGCTTCTTCATTACCGAGGGAGGTGGCGCAATGGTTAACACCCTAGACTCACATTCGGGAGGACTACGGTTCAAACTCGTGACCGGCCATCCTGATTCAGGTTTTCCGCAATTTCCCTAAATCTCTTCAGGCAAATTCCGGTATGGTTCCTTTGAAAGGGCACGGCCGACTTCCTTCCCCATCCTTCCCCAATCCGGTGGGACCGATGCCCTCGCTGTTAGGTCCCCTCTCCCGAATCATCCAACCAGCCTCCTTCACTGGAAAATAGAACGAGTGATAGACGACTGTCCATTCGCCTCCGTACGATCCCTAATTTCCCTTACATTGTCGTCGCGGGCCTTTTACGTTACTGCCAGTACAATCGTTCTGCATTCAGCCACAGCTGCAGTTTTCCAAACGTTCCGCATGTGTTTCACGAGAAGAACGTCTCCTTCCTTCCAAGGATTTCCATTCCAGTTCACGAAGCATTTCCGTAATATGCGCTTGCTGATCAAACCTGCCTGTAGCAATAGCAGCAGCACAGCACTGCATTACGTCTAAGTACGACCTGGTCGCCCGCCTGTTGTGGCCGAGCGGTTCTAGGCGCTACAGTCTGGAAGCGCGCTGATGCTACGGTCGCAGGTTCGAATTCTGCCTCGGGCATGGATGTGTGTGATGTCCTTAGGTTAGTTAGGTTTAAGTAGTTCTAAGTTCTAGGGGGCTGATGACCTCAGCAGTTAAGTGCCATAGTGCTCAGAGCCATTTGAACCGACCCGGTCCAGATCTCAAACACTCGAGCAGTACTCAAGAATGGACGGCACTGGTTTCTATGTGCCGTCTCCTTTATAGATGAGCTTCGTTTATCTACGGTAGTCGCAGTAAACCGTAGTCGACCATTCGCCTTCTCTACTACTCTTCTTAACTGTTCGTTCCATTTCATATCGCTTTGCAAGGCTACACCTAGATATTTAATCGACGTGACTGTATCAAGGAGCACACTACTTATACTGTATTCGAAATCTGCACGATTCTTTTTCTACTTCTGAAAGTGGCAGGGGTAAAATACAGGGAGCAAAAGGCTATTTACAATTTGTAGAGAAACCAGATGGCAGTTATAACAGTCGAGGGGCATGAAAGGGAAGCAGTGGTTGGGAAGGGAGTGAGACAGAGTTGTAGCCTATCCCCGATGTTATTCAATCTGTATATTGAGCAAGCAGTGAAGGAAACAAAAGAAAAACTCGGAGTGGGTATTAAAATCCATGGAGAAGAAATAAAAAACTTTGAGGTTCGCCGATGACATTGTAATTCTGTCAGAGACAGCAAAGGACTTGGAAGAGCAGTTGAACGGAATGGACAGTGTCTTGAAAGGAGGGTATAAGATGAACATCAAGAAAAGCAAAACGAGGATAATGGAACGTAGTCGAATTAAGTCGGGTGATGCTGAGGGAATTAGATTAGGAAATGAGACACTTAAAGTAGTAAAGGAGTTTTGCTATTTGGGGAGCAAAATAACTGATGATGGTCGAAGTAGAGAAGATATAAAATGTAGACTGGCAATGGCAAGGAAAGCGTTACTGAAGAAGAGAAATTTGTTAACATCGAGTATAGATTTAAGTGTCAGGAAGTCGTTTCTGAAAGTATTTGTATGGAGTGTAGCCATGTATGGAAGTGAAACATGCACGATAAATAGTTTGCACAAGAAGAAAATAGAAGCTTTCGAAATGTGGTTTAGAGAAGAATGCTGAAGATTAGATGGATAGATCACGTAACTAATGAGGAGGTGTTGAATAGAATTGGGGAGTAGAGAAATCTGTGCAACAACGTAAGTAGGAGAAGGGATCGGTTGATAGGACATGTTCTGAGGCATCAAGGGATCACCAATTTAGTAATGGAGGGTAGCGTGGAGGGTAAAAATCGCAGACGGAGACCAAGAGATGAAGAGACCAAGCAGATTCAGAAGGATGTAGGTTGCAGTAGCTACTGGGAGATGAAGAAGCTTGCACAGGATAAAGTAGCATGGAGAGCTGCATCAGACCAGTCTCTGGACTGAAGACCACAACAGCAACAACTGGATTTACTTACATTTTTTTCACATTTAGAGCAAGCTGTCGTCCATTACACCAAGCAGAAATCCTGTCCAAGTCTTCCTGTATCCTATTACAGTCACTCAACAACGATACTTTTCCGTTTACCTCAGCGTCGTCAACATATTGTCGCAGACTGCTGATCACACTACCCGTCTGTTCGTTTATGTATAGAGAGAATAGGAGCGGTCCTATCATAGAAGCGGCCTTACCACACTTCCTTGGGGCATTCCTGACGATTCCCCTTGTTCCTGACAAACACTCGCCGTCCAGGACAACGTAGTGGGTTCTTTGCTTAAGAAGTCTTTGAGCCACTCACATATCTGGGAAATTATTCTGCAAGCTGGGACTTATGTTAACACTCTGCAAGGAGACTCTGCGTCAAACGCTTATTGGAAATCTGGATAAAGTGTGGGAAGAGGGTAGTGGAGTTTCGCGCACAAATCCGTTCTAATTTGTGGACAGAAGCTTTTCTGTATCAAGGAAATTCGTTATATTAGAACTCAGAGTGTGCTTAACAATTCTGCAGAAAACCAGTGTTATGGATACGGTGTCTAACTTCGCGGGTTCTTTCTTTTACCCTTCTTATATAAAGATTCACCTCCGCTTTTTCCCAGTCTCTTGAGACTTTTCGCTGGACTAGAGAATCACGAGAAATGCAGCCTAAGTCAGAAGCCAGAAACGAAAATTATTCCCTGCAAAAACGAAATGGGCTTCCATCCGGACCCGGCAGCTTGCTTGTTACCAACTCTTTCAGTTGCTTCTCAATGTTAGGGATGCCTTCTGTGTTCTCCATACGGGAGTCTGCGACGCTCAAACAATGATGCCATGTCTGTACAGTCCTCGTGCGTGAATGGTATTTTAAATGCGAGATTTATAACTTCAGCTTTCCAATTTGTCTCTTCGATTGCCACACTATACTGGTCGACGAATGACTGAATACAAGCCTCAGTTTCATATACTGGTTTTACGTAGCACCTGAATTTTCACAGTCTTCGAGGTACAAACGCCTGTTTTAACAATTTTAAAAACATATACATGTTTGAACGCTCCAACTTCTTTTTAGAAAACTGTGCCTGTGTGTTTCATAAATGCTTTCTGCTGAAAAGCCGCACTGTGCCCCTGCCAACGCACTCTCGCCCTGCTTGACGACAGAATGAAGTGACAGTAAAGGAAACACAGAAAAAAAAATCTTGACGGGAGTTTCTGTCCTACGAACGTTAACGCCTCTTTTTTTTCCGGAGAGTATCTTCAGAAGTGACCTCTTTCATTTTGTAGCCTCAATATGGATATAGTAGAAAGTCGGTTACCTGTTCTTACTGCAACTCATAATGCAAGGCGGTGCAAAGCACCGAGCACATGCGTCAGCTGCAAGAAAGCAAATGTGTACTCGGCACACCTACAGTTTGGAGAAAGGATACCTCCGCTTCTCTCACGTAGAACTGCCAACAAGAGAAATTTGTTTAGTACTAGTTTGCGAACGCCTGCTGAGTTGGAGGTAACGTTCATGGGTAACGAATAGTTTGTGCCTCGTGTAATCAAAAATGACGCAGCTTCTCTGTGTGAAGTTGTGATAGTGGCATGTGATGAATCGAGAACTGATTTATTAAGGTAGCACCACAAACGGAAGACAGCGCCATCATGTTTCTGTGCATTGTACTTTTTTTGTAATTGATTATTGATTACAGTCACAATTGCGATGTAAGGATGTTTCGACCGCAGTGGGCCATCTTCAGAAACTTTCAGCTTTATTTCTGTGTAACGCGTCAACATCGTCGCAGTTCGTGCCTCGACGTTAAATACTGAGGACAGCCCGAACTCGGTGACGTTTGTGGGGCGCTCAGCGCCCCTACAAAGTCCCAAATTTTACACAGCCCAATTTTTTGTACACAGTCCAATCTAGCAACTGTCACGAATGATGATGATGATGATGATGATGGAACACGGTGACGAAGTTGACGTCTCGAAGATGGCACACGACAGCCGAGACAGATAATCACATATGTACATCGCAAGTGTGGCTGCAACAAACTATTTGACAGTTGCTGTGTCTCTGTATAGATATTACGTCTGCCCCTTATGTACTACTTCTGGTCGATCTAAGCGTTTGAAGTGGTGCGCTATACCGCTGGTGTCGTACTCGCGACGTAGTGTAGCAGATTTCAAATAGCGTCGCGCCGATCTCCTAGTGATTTTCATTGAAGTGGGATCGCTCCTCGATAAACGCAAGGACTGATTACTTTCTAATTCTTGTTCAACAGAGTCAGTGCGCCGTCTCCAGTAATGTCGTTATCTGTGGCTGAGATTCAAATGGTTCAAATGGCTCTGAGCACTATGGGACTTAACTGCTGTGGTCATGAGTCCCCTAGAACTTAGAACTACTTAAACCTAACTAACCTAAGGACATGACACACATCCATGCCCGAGGCAGGATTCGAACCTGCGACCGTTGCGGCCACGCGGTTCCAGACTGAAGCGCCTAGAACCACTCGGCCACACATGCCGACTGTGGCTGAGATTAAACGCTTACAGGCCTTCAGTTTTGAAATGTGGTGCTACAGTAGACTGCTGGAGATTGGATGGGTAACTGAATAGCTAATGAGGGGTACCGCTTCGTACTGGCGAAACAAGAAATTTGTAACACAACATGAATAAAAGGAGGGATCGCTTTGTAGGATACATGCTGTCTTGTCGAAAACTTGACTTTTGAGAGGGTGGATGTGTACGAATACAGGTTGTGTGCGAAGGTGAACAGCCGTCTGAAGATGAACCCTTCTGCTCGAAACCGCTTACCGTACTATTTCTCTACATAAGTATGTTATTATCAATGGCCGGTTGCTCTTTTCTTCTTTCCAGGAATCAACCTGTTAGCACAGAATCTGAGGCATCAAGGAACCTCCAGTTTGGTAATGGAGAGAAGTATTGGGGGGTAAAAATTGTAGAGGGAGATCAAGGAGCGAACTGAGGAAGCAGGTTGATATGTGGGCTGCAGTGGTTACGGAGAGATGAAGAGGTTTGCACAGGATAGACTAACGCGGAGAGCTGCGGCATATCAGTCTCTAGGCTAAAGACCACAACAACAGCTTTCATGTCTTCAGTTTCAGACCAAAGTATGAAACGCGAGTCGGTCGTCACAGTACCAGGCATGGTTTTCACTAAGCGAAACGGAGTTTCCTAGAATTTGTTAAAGAATGTGACTGGCTCTCCACAAGTTACAATGCCCACGTTGAAACCATACACATTCAGCACAGCCTCCTGGTCCTCAGTAAGCATACACAAGGTTTTTTTTACGTACGACGCAAGCTCTGTGCCCGGCATTGCCCGAGAACCAACACCGTGGAGGCAGGCTCCGGTCGGCGCGTGCACTCGGACCCGTTCCTCGGACCTTGACAAGTGGCCTATCGCTTTTGGCCGAATTAAACTAGCAAGGAGCGGCCTTGAAAGGCTGTACAAGAAAATAGTTGCGCCATTGCTGGGTCAGTGGCGTCTGCTCGCAGGAACGTGCACAAACCCAGAAATGAAACGTTACTGAGTAATCGTGTTGCATCGACTGGCTAGTTCAGACACCGTTGCTCGACATCAGTATGACTACTGGCTGTTGCAGCTTTATCCTCAAATTATCCTTTTCTCTGGTAAACCATGGCTGTGTTTATCGGGTTACCCAAACGCACAGAACAATCGACTTTGTGATACCGAAAATCTTCGGGACTTGCATCAAGAGCGTCTGCATGATTTGAAGACAATAGTGCAACACGGATTGCTGGCCGGAGATTTTCCCCACCATACCATAACGCCTGAAAAAAAAGGAATATAACACTGCTGTGGGCGGAGGTTGTGTAGTACTCATTTCTGCCGCCAGGCGTCTATAGCGCAACTCAGTACCGCCTTTGTTGTCGACTTGGCTTGTTCTGTTCATCTGCAGTGATTATTTCTGCTCGCGCTGTTGTGTTCTTGTTCCTTTTTTTATGATAGTGTAAGCGAACAGCGTGCAGCTGCGAAATTTTGTTTTCTACCCGATAAAAATGCTGCTGAAACTGTTTCACTGTTGAAGTCAGCTCACCGAGATGACGCTATGGGATAAACTCAAGTGTACGAGTGGTTTGCTCAGTTTGAAAATGGCGACTTGTCGTTTGATGACAAACCTCGTTCTGGTCATCCATCAGCTGCCCGAATCGGTGGCAATATTGAAAACATTCGAGAGCTTATGCTCACATACCGTCGACAGACAATTGATCAGCTGTCAGAGATTAGTGAGTTTCCTTGGAGCTTCGTTTGGAGAATTTTAACGGACGATTTGCGAATGAAAAGGGTTTCTGCCAAGTTGGTTCCTCGGGTTTTGACTGACAATCAAAAGGAACGTCGATTTGAAACATGTCGTGCTTTGAAACTGATCTAGATTTTCTGCCAAAGGTCATTATTGGCGAATTTTCTGTGAAAGGTCATTATTGGTGATGAGTCACGGCACTATGGCTACGACCCAGAAACAAAGCAATAGTCAAGCCAATAGAAGACGTCACCTTCATCCCGTCCAAAAAAATGTCGTCAAATCAAGTCAAACATCAAAACGATGCTCATTTGCTTTTTTGATGACAAAGGTGCATTTCATTCAGAGTTTGTTTCCCCAGGTCAGACCGTCAATCAGAAATTTTATCTGGAAGCTGTAAGAAGATTGCGCAAAAAAAAAAAAAAAAAAAAAAAAAAAAAAAAAAAAAAAACCTGATTTGTGGCAGACAGGAGGCTTGTTCTTCCAGCACGACAACGCACCTGCACACACAGTCATCTCTGTTAGACAGTTTTTGGTTAAAATGGCTGGGTTCCGCTGCCCCACACAGCTTACTCTCGTCACATGGCTCCGTGTGAGTTATTCTTATTTCCACACATGGAAAGGGGCTACAAAGGACAACGATTTGAGAATATTGAAGAAGTCAAGAAAAAAATGAGGGAGGAACTGTCAGCCATTTGTAAAGATGACTACAAAAAAGTGTTTCGAACAGTGTAAGCACCGGTGGGACAAATGTATTAGTTGTAATGGAGAGCATTCTGAAGGGAATAAGGTTCTTTTGTAAACAATTTGAAAATACACAGCTTTTAAAAACCAATTCCTTTTTTTTGGTACCCCCTCGTATGTGAACAGTATTCAGAGTTATTCTGAAGACCCCGCGAAAACTGCAAGACGTAAAAAAAAAAGACCGTGTCAGTGGAGTTTCGATTCGTAACACTCGCCGCGACGCTGTTGCTCTAGAGGGACGTGTCAGAGCATGTAGACAAACCATCCGCTCCGTGCTGTCGCATCGCCTTAGTTCGCACCTGCAGATAGGCAAGCTGGTGAACGGATTTCCAAAGCGGGCTGCTGCCCGCCTTCACGGCAGTTCATGTCAGCATCGTTGACGAAGTGCACGCTCATACTTACGTAAAAACTTCAACAAGCTTTACGGGCCGGTTCCTTACACCAAAACAAGAAAAAAAGCCTAGCAAATATGGGCTCTAAAATGCTTACATTGAGAGCTATGAGCACTTGTTCGTCTTCGAGACTATGAAACACGTCTCTTCTACTTCAAGATCTTTGCTTCCCATGTTTTTGGAGGACGTAATGTGGACTAAAACAAGAAAAAAATGACTAATGAACATGGATTCTAAAATACATAACCTGAGTGTTAGGAGAACTTGTTCAGCACAAGAGACGTGCTTCACACCAGCGAAGACGACCAAGTGTTCTTAGCTCTTAAAAGTATGCATTTTAGACCCCACGTTTAGTGAACGCTATTTTCTTGCTTTGGTCCATACTACCTCCTCCCAAAATATGTAAACCAAACTCTTTGCAGTAGAAGAGATCTGCTTCATAGCACCCAAGAGGAACAAGAGCTCAAGTTCTTAAGGTATACATTTTCGAGTCCGTACTTACTGGATTTTTTTTCTTATTTTGGTATAACGAACCTGCCCCTAAGGAAGTTCTTAAGGTATACATTTTCGAGCCCGTACTTACTAGATTTTTTTCTTATTTTGGTATAACGAACCTGCCCCTAAGGCTTGTCGGTGTTTTTTGGGACGCCCTGTACATACACAAACGTAAAAAAAACAAAGATAACTAACACAACTAGCAGCTAACCAAAAGATCTACGTCTTAATTGACAGACTTGACAACTGACAAGGAGATCTAGTACTATTCCTCGCAGGACAATGCAAGAGTACAGTGATAGAATTACGAGAACAGTTCCAGTCATCAAACTGAACTCATTGGTGAATGGAATAGTAAAAGGCGGGAGAGAATTCCATTATACTGTATACCCGCTGCCTGACACACACGCACGGTACGTTGACGTATCAACCGGGAATCTACGAGAGGTGTTCAATAAGTGACACACCATTTTTTCTCAGTCGATTTCGGTTGAAAAAAAAATGCGGAAATTGGTTTGGGACGTCGTGCAATATCCCCACTTCACTCCCTATAGTTTCATGAAGTTTCTGTGTGTGTGGCACCGCTTTGCGTTGCCTTCAAAGTGCCGTGTCGAAACGGAGGTGCGTCCCAAGCAGTGAGTTACCATCGAGAATGAGTTTCTTTTTTCTGAAAGCCCAGAGCATTGCTGATATCCGTAGTCGCTTCACTTGCGGAATGTCTTCGGGGACCTACCAGTGAACAAAAGCACGGTGAGTCGTTGCGCGAGGCTTCTGTCATCATCGCAACAAGGTCGTGCAAACGTGTCCGATCTTCCGCGAGCCTGCCGGCCGCACAAAGCTTTGATTCAAAATGGTTCAGGTGGCTCTGAGCACTGTGGGACTTAACTTCTGAGGTCACCAGTCCCCTAGAACTTACAACTACTTAAACCTAACTAACCTAAGGACATAACACACACCCATGCTCGAGGCAGGATCGGAACCTGCGACCGTAGCACACAGCTTTGGCTCTTGTAATGTTGGAACGTGCCGACACTCTCATTCGAGGTGAGATACGCGGTTTGCAGTCAGACACCTCGCTGCACAACTGGACGTCTTCGTTGCTAGTGCTGACACACTCGTCCACCAATTGGGGTACTGAAAGGTGTGTGTCCGCTGCGTTCTCGCCGTTAGACAGGAGACCATAAAGAGCAGCGAAGGACCGTCTGCGTGGAATTGCTTGCACGTTATGAGGCTTATCGTGACAATTTCTTTTCGAACTCCGTCACAGATGATGAAACATGGGTTCGTCACCTCGAACAAGAAACAAAACGCTTCTCCTCCGAAATAAAGTTCAAAGCCGCACTCTCAACCGGAATCAACGTGGATTCTGGAAACAGCGATCGTGTGAGACCCAACTCGCTTTATTTGTTCATGAGACCCAGAAAATATTAGATACAAGCTCCCAGGTAGATGCCATTTTCCTTGACTTGCGGAAGGCGCTCTATACAGTTCCGCACTGTCGCCTGACAAACAAAGTAAGAGCTACGGAATATCAGACCAGCTGTGTGGCTGGATTGAAGAGGTTTTAGCAAACAGAACACAGCATGTTGTTCTGAATGAAGATACGTCTACAGACGTTAAAGTAACCTCTGGCGTGCCACAGGGGAGTGTTATGGGACCATTGCTTTTCACAATATATATAAATGACCTAGTAGATAGTGTCGGAAGTTCCATGCGGCTTTTCGCGGATGATGCTGTAGTATACAGACAGGTTGCAGCATTAGAAAATTGCAGCGAAATGCAGGAAGATCTGCAGCGGATAGGCACTTGGTGCTGGGAGTGGCAACTGACACTTAACATAGACAAATGTAATGTATTGCGAATACATAGAAAGAAGGATCCTTTATTGTATGATCATATGATAGCGGAACAAACACTGGTAGCAGTTACTTCTGTAAAATATCTGGGAGTATGCGTGCGGAACGATCTGAAGTGGAATGATCATATAAAATTATTTGTTGCTAAGGCGGGTGTCAGGTTCAGATTCATTGGGAGAGTCCTTAGAAAATGTAGTCCATCAACAAAGGAGG
Source organism: Schistocerca serialis cubense (assembly GCF_023864345.2). Lineage (NCBI taxonomy): Eukaryota > Metazoa > Arthropoda > Insecta > Orthoptera > Acrididae > Schistocerca > Schistocerca serialis. The sequence continues at coordinate 17,944,953 of NC_064644.1, read as the reverse complement.
TGGCTTACAAAACACTCGATCGGCCTATACTTGAGTATTGCTCATCAGTGTTGGATCCGTATCAGATCGGGTTGACGGAGGAGATGGAGAAGATCCATAGAAGAGCGGCGCGTTTCGTCACAGGGTTATTTGGTAAGCGTGATAGCGTTACGCAGGTGTTTAGCAAACTCGAGTGGCAGACTCTGCAAGAGAGGCGTTCTGCATCGCGGTGTAGCTTGCTCGCCAGGTTTCGAGAGGGTGCGTTTCTGGATGCGGTATCGAATGTATTGCTTCCCCCTACTTATACCTCCCGAGGAGACCACGAGTGTAAAATTAGAGAGATTCGAGCGCGCACGGAGGCTTTCCGGCAGTCGCTCTTCCCGCGAACCATACGCGACTGGAACAGGAAAGGGAGGTAATGACAGTGGCACGTAAAGTGCCCTCCGCCACACACCGTTGGGTGGCTTGCGGAGTATAAATGTAGATGTAGATGTAAAGTCCTTCTTCGGTCTTCTGGGACTCTCAAGGGGTTATTCTGTTTGATGTGTTCTCTCATGGTGCAATGAGCAATTCTGAAGTGTATTGTGCTACCCTCAGGATACGGAAGAAGCGATTTCAGCATATTCGTCCCTCACACAAGTCTGCACACCCGAGAGAAGCTCACTAAACCTCAATGGACTGTTCTTCCTCATCCACCTTCCATCTGTAAGGCCCAGTGAAGGATGCAGGCCACGTGAAGCAGTACGTGGTCGATGAGGAGGTTGTTGATACAGCAAGACGTTGGCTCCAGCCTCGACCAGTAGAGTGTTACCACGCCGGATTACAGGCCCTCCCAGTAAGGAGACGTAAGGCCGCAGCACTGAACGGAGATTATGTTGGAAAATAGTGTTTTGTAGCCAAAAGAGTGGGGAATAATATGACGTACTGGAATTCTGAATAAAGCCAAGCTGCTCTGACGAAAATAATTGTTGGATTACTTATTGGATACCGCTTGTAGTTGTGACAGAGGAGGAACATTTGACTAAATATGCACGAAGTCTGGGCTCTGCTACCTTGTTACCTCCTGGCATTATATTTCTGCGCCGTGGATCTTCGAAACACGGGAAGCGACTGCAATTTTCAGTGATCACAAAAGCGAGTGAATCTGTCGTCCGTATCTCTGGCGTTTATCCGTCTCGCCAGATACGGCGCGTGTGCGGGACTGCCCGTTTCCCGTTCCCTAACGACTCTTTGCCTCGTCTGGCATTCCTCTGATAGGACCGTGGAACAGCTAATGGCCCTCAAGTTATTGGCCCAGCAGCATCTGATAGTGCAGAGCTGCTCATAGAGGCATTAGTAAATGTGCTTAGCCTACTGTGTGGGTACTTACAAATACAGTCAACTCATAGAAGTGTTTTTCTTTTTATACAATTTTTTCTCTGAAATGATAGTATCTCCAACGTCAATGTTTCTTTTTCCTACAGTAAATAAATAAATCAATCAATCATAAAATCACTTTACACCGTTATAAGTACTTAACAGTGTCACATACAAAGTTACGCGACCCTCACGGTACTGGACATATATTAGAGAGGACGTGAGGGTCAAATCCGTGTCTGGCCATCCTAGTTTAGATTTTCCATGTTTGTCATACGATTACATGATGGAGGCCGTGCCTGTTATTTGAAGACAAATGTTGATGGTGTTGCGACAGCAACCAGCCACAAATTTACTTTCAGTTCCTTTATTCAAAGGGCACCGTTACCTGTTTCGAATCGATGTGGTTCATCTTCAGACGGTTTACACGCTTTCCTTGTGACATGTGGTGTGTTTTTTTTTTTACAGATTAATTGTCCTAAAATATAAATAATACATAATTATAAGCACGCCATGCACAGATGGTTGCGTTACAGATTTTCGTTGCATGTGACTTACGTGAAATGTCGCTTTGGAGTGTTTCTTATGAAAAGAAACACTCCAAACCGACATTTGTATGGCGTGCTTATAATTATGTATTATTTATATTTTAGGTCAATTAATCTGTAAAAAACACCACATGTCATAAGGAAAGCGTGTAAACCGTCTGAAGATGAATCACAACGATTCGAAACCGGTAACGATACCCTTTGAATAAAGGAACTGAAAGTAAATTTGTGGCTGGTTGCTGTCCCAACACCATCAACATTTTCCATGTTTTCTCTAAATCAGTTCAAGCGAACACCGCAATACTTCCTTCAAAAAGCGTGCAGCTGATTTTGCCCAACAGCCTTGCCAAAAGTAATGATTTCATCAAGCATCACTAAACCATAACCTCTGCCCCTTATCTCGTATTTTTTATGAAGGACTAATTATCCTCTGGCTGTTATGACAGTTGGAAGTGTTTCGTAATCAATACAGAAGGTGATATCGGGTAAGAGCTTATTCAGTGCTGACTGACTCGGTAATCAGTGACATCGGTTACATTTTACGTGGTCTGGGCAGCGAGAGTGGGATAGTTTTCTATTTGTGTTGGTCTCCAGGTCCCAAGTGGGCATAAAAGTGTTGCGTTTCACTGGTACACAAAAAAGTATGTCATTGCATCGTACCTGACGAGGCAGGCCATCTTTCATGCTGCTAATACTATAACGCACACATAAATATACAGTGTTTGGTCAGAAGTATCCGGACACCCCTCTGTAATGCGGAATGGACCACTAGAGGCCGCAAGGGGCGGACCCGTCAGTATAAAGGGTATTGGGCTGTATTGAATTGTCAGCGGAGAAGCAGTAACAGCAAAATTGGTTGGATAGGAGAGCTCAGTGACTTGGGACATGGACTAGTTAGTCCTAGGATGTTACCTGAGTAACCATTCCATCACGGAGAATTTCAACCCATCTAAAAGTGGTCAGGTCGACTGTTGATGTTGGGATTATGAGATTGAAACGCCAAGGAACAACCGCAGCTCAAACAAGTCGAGGCGCACCTCATATACTGACGGACAGGGACCGAAGAACATTCCGGATGGTGATTGCTGAAAGTCGCATTAAACTCGTGAGTTCCGGGCTGCTGCCAGCATTCCAGCTAGCACAATGACTGTGCGTCTGGAATTAATAATAATGGGGTATAGTGGTCTAAGTCACACATTTCTGCAGTCAGTGTTAAGTGATGCTTCAGATTGTGTAAATGATATGTAAAGGTTTTTTTAAAAATTACCGCTACCAGTCACAAACTTTGTTGACTGTCTTATTATTTATTTAGTGACATGTTTCGACGGAATACCTCATCTTCAGGCTAAATGGCATTACAAAAACAATTTTACAATAAGGTCGTACTGATGTTACATAGTCTTTTCGTAAATGCTGGCATTATCCTCTGGAAGAAGAGAAAATTTGAAAGGTGGCTACACTGAGCCACTGCGCCAGAGATTGCGCCAAAGAGTATTATTAAGCCGCCTACACAGTGCCTGTTAAGAACTCGTAGCAGTCAGTGCCTTTCGAGGACTCGGGGTAGTCTGTGCTGAGATGTCGTAGTGAGGAGTGTTTGTTGAGATGTGCTAGCAGGCAGGCAGTGCTTGCTGAGATGTGATACTAGAGAGTCTTGTTGAGATGTGGTAGTAGAGAGTCGGTGTGGAGATATATTGTAAGGATTAGAGTGATTTTCATCAATATAAATGAGGTAACAAACTCCGTTTCTTTTTTTTTCATTATTTCAATGTCCTGTATAATGAGTCATTACAGGTTCAGTCAACAAAGCATCTGGCTTGTGTTCTTGTATTAGAGTGTAATTCTGCTTTCCTTACGCAATTATAGTATTTCTATTTTTTAATTACTTCAGTATAAATGGTATTTAAAATTTCTTGTCTTGTTGAAGAAGAACCGTGCCAGATGTGTACGTTGAGTCACTCTCCCACACACAGAACAATTACACATGTGCTTTGGTTTAGTAGGTTTTATAGTTGCTGGGGACTTAATTAATTCACTGTGTTAACGAAAATTTTCTTTCATTGTTTGTTGTTATTCTATGCAGTCAGATTGCGTACAAATACTAGTCAGGGCCAACCGTTTACGAGACTTGCGTAATCGGACAGACAGCTACTAAAAATCTAAAAATATTTGCATTTTATTTAATTAAGCCCCCATGCAAACTGAGTAAGAGGCGATGCCACTTTGGAAGCTGGACTGACGTTTGCATGAAAATGTTTTGTAACGGTCACTCAATTTGTTCCTATGGCGTGACAGTCTCGTTATGGTGCGCTGAGGTGTTTGCATTTCCGTGGCTCTCCTGGCTTTCTTGGTCACTGTTCACAAATTTTCACTAACGTAACAGTAACTTGGAAACACTATCACAAAAACAAATCTGTAGTGCAGAAAAAACCTGTAGTGTAGAACCATGTGGGACCCCATTCGTGACGCTTCCCCAGTTTAAGGGATTTGATGGCTTTTGCGCATTATGTGAACTGTTCATTTCAACCTTCTGTACTCTTACAGTTAAATATGAATTAAACCATTTGTGTACTGCCCCACTCATTCCACAGTACTTCAGCTTATCTAGGAGAATTTCTTGATTTATACAATCAAAAGCGTTTAATAGATCACTGAAAATTACAATTGGTGATGTTTGGTTATGCATTGTACATAATGTATGATCAGTGAAAGTGTATAAGGAATTTTCTGCTGAAAAGCCTTTGTGAAAACCAGACTGCCATTTCGTTACTACCTTATCTTTAAAAATATCTGTTGCTATTTTTGAATAGATTACTTTTTCAAGGATTGAGGACAAAGCTGTCAGAAGTGGGACTGGGCAGTAGTTGTTGGCATCAGACCCATCCCCCGTTTATGCAATCGTTTAACAACAGCATATTTCAGTCTATGAGGAAAAGTGCCCTATTTCAGTGATCTATTACATATGTGGCTGAGAGTCCTATTTATCTTGCAGTACAGTGTCGGAGATGTCATAATTTCCATGTGGGCTTTTACTTTTGACTTGGCGACCTTTTTTCACTCATTTCAAGATATTGGACCCTGTGAGGAACGACAGCCAGTATAGGCTCAGACTGCTATATGGTAGGTTGAAAATGGTTCAAATGGCTCTGAGCACTATGGGACTTAACATGTGAGGTTATCAGTCCCCTAGAACTTAGAACTACTTAAACCTAACTAACCTAAGGACATCACACACATCCATGCCCGAGGCAGGATTCGAACCTGCGACCGTAACGGTCACGCGGTTCCAGACTGAAGCGCCTAGAAACGCTCGGCCTATATGGTAGGTGACTACATCTTCTGAGGTGAGTGATAATGCCTCCATTGAGGAAAATGTTTGATGAACATCAGGATGAAATGTCGCCTTTTCCTGGCCTCACAAATTAATGGATTTGAAGGACCTTTACGCTAAGTTGGGGTCATATACGCTTCTCCTGCGTCTCTCAAGAAAGTATATTTGTCAGAGAATTGTATAAATGTTTACTGAACGCCACTCAGAATTTGTATGCCACGATACCCAGAAGGGGGCAACGGCCTTGCCACAGTGGATACACCGGTTCCCGTGAGATCACTGAAGTTAAGCACTGTCAGGCTGGGCTAGCACTTGGATGGGTGACCATCCAGGCCGCCATGCGCTGTTGGCATTTTTCGGGGTGCACTCAGCCTCGTGATTCCAATTGAGGAGCTACTCGACCACACGCCCCTCCTATCCGCATCCTCAACTGAGGATGACACGGCGGTCGGATGGTCCCGATGGGCCACTTGTGGCCTGAATACGGAGTGCTTTTTACCCAGAAGGCCTGGGACTGTTTCAGATGCCAGATGTGAAGCTTGTTTGTTATTTGGTCAAAAATCTGTGGAGGTCTGCTGTGCCTAAGCGGGCTTGTACGGACGGGTCACATTACACGAATTAAGTACGAAGGTCACGGGATGAATGAGTCACACTATTGTAACACCCACCAAGAAGTAGCATCTTCGTCGATCCTGCACATATAAGCACAGTCCAGTGACGTAAATGTAATCACCGCGTCTATTCGACGTCAACGTGCAGTAGCCACTTACAGGCGGCAGGTGGCAGCGCTGACAGTGTAGGGTGTATAAAGCTCGACCCCCGGCTGGGGGAGGAGGAGGAAATGCAGAAAACAGTGCAGTCGTTGTCGTAATGCGCAAGCGCAGCGATTTATCTGCCGTCCAAAACATCATGATCATTGGCTTTCGGATTAAGAGTAAAATATTTCCGAAATGGCTAGTTTACAAACTATTCGTGTGCCGTTGTGGTTAAAGTATACCATGCATGGCGAAACGGCGCTATCCAAAATCTGCGCTGAGGCAACTGTGATACACCACCGGCCATAGATTACAGGGGTGGAAGACGACTGTGGATGTGTGTGCTGGCGAATAGACACGGAACTGTCGAGCAACTGTGCATGGGGGCTTAATTAAATATATAATGCAAATAATTTTAATTTTTTGATTTAGTAGCTGTCTGTTCGGTTACGCTGTCTCGTTTTAGTTTTAGTACGCAATCTGACTGCATAGAATAACAGCAAAGAATGAAATGAAATTTCCGTTAACACAAGTAATTAATTAAGTCCCCAGCAACTATAAAACCTACGAAACAACAAGCACAAATGTAGCTGTTCTGTGTGTGGAAGTGTGATTCAACGTACACATCTGGCACGGTTCTTCTTCAATAAGACAAGAAATTTAAAATACCATTTACACTGAAGTAATTAAAAAAATAGAAATACTATAATTGCGCAAGAAAACCAGAATTACACTCTAATACAATAACACGAGCCAGATGCTTTGTTGACTGAATGACACATTATTTAAGACATTGAAATAATAAAAAAAGGGAATTTTTTTTACCTTCATATATATTGACGAAAATCACTCTGATCATTACAATATCTCCATTCGAACAACATCTGCTGTCTAGCCCATCAAACAACTGCATAAAACATGGAACAAGCACTCCCTACTACAACATCTCAACACCGACTCACTACTACCACATCTCGATAAGCACTCTCCACCACAACTTCTCGACAAGAACTCTTCACTACGACATCTCAGCAAGCACTGCCTGTGGAGGCGGCTGAATAATAGTCTTTGGCGCAATCTCTGGCGCTGTGGCTCAGTGTAGCCACCTTTCAACTGTCGAGCAACTGATGGCTCAGGTGCACCAGGAGGCTACCAACAGTGTGTCCTCAACGACCATCCAGTGAACTTGACTGGTATGGACTTCCGCAGCTGGCACCTTGTCCATGCACCCATGTTGCCCGCTGTTCTTCTGCGACGAAGGCTGGAATCTGCCCGCCAATATCGCAAGTGGACGTGCACTGAGTGGAGACAGGTGACCTTTTCAGATGAATCACGTTTTATTCTTCATCGGACGGATGACCCTAGGAGTGTACTGGGTGAACCGTCAGAAACAAAAAAAAAGAACTGTAACCAAAGTGGGCGGTATGGTCTAAAAAATGTTTCCATGCCATTCCCTGGGTGATCTCGTCATTTTGGAAGCTACGTGCAGTTTGTTTTTCCTCGTCACGATGGCACCTACCAGCAGGACAGTGCAACATGTCACACACCTCACGGGGCAATGGGCGTGGTTCGAAGAGCACCAGAGAGGGTTTACTGTATCCGACTGGCCACCAAACTCCCCATGTTTAAACCGAATCGAGAAGCTGTTTGACCACCTCGATCGGGCTGCTCGTATCAAGCTTCCTCAGCAGAGAAACCTAATGCAGCTCGCCGCGACACTGCAGTCGGCATGGCTCCACATCCCTGTCTGCACCTTCCAGAACCTCATTGACTCTCTTCCTGCACGTCTCGCGGTGATCCGCACTTCAGAAGGTGGCTGTTCAGGCTTTTGACAGGTGATCGCATGAATATGACTGCATTCAAGCTGATAAAACATCTACACTACTGGCCATTGAAATTGCTACACCTAGAAGAAATGCAGATGATAAACGGGTATTCATTGCACAAATATATTATAGTAGTAGTGACACGTCATTACATTTTCACGCAATTTGATTGCATAGATCCTGAGAAATCAGTACCCAGAACAACCACATCTGGCCGTAATAACGGCCTTGATACGCCTGGGCATTGAGTCAAACAGAACTTGTACGGCGCGTACAGGTACAGCTGCACATGCAGCTTCACCACGATACCACAGTTCATGGAGAGTAGTGACTGGCGTATTGGGACGAGCCAGTTGCTCGGCCACCATTGACCAGACGGTTTCTATTGGTGAGAGATCTGGAGAATGTGCTGGCCAGGGCATTAGTCGAACATTTTCTGTTTCCAGAAACGCCCGTACAGGACCTGCAACATGCGGTCGTGCATTATCCTGCTGAAATGTAGGGTTTCGCAGGGATCGAATGAAGGGTAGAGCCACGGGTCGTAACACATCTGAAATGTAACGTCCACTGTTCAAAACGCCGTCAATGCGTAAAACAGATGACCAAGACGTGTAACCGATGGTACCCCATACCATCACGCCAGGTGATACGCCAGTATGGCGATGACGAATACACGCTTCCAATGTGCGTTCACCGCGATGTCGCCAAACACCGATGCTACCATCATGATGATGATGTAAACGGAACCTGGATTCATCCGAAAAAATGACGTCCTGCCATTCGTGCACCCAGATTCGTCGTTGAGTACACCATCGCAGGCGCTCCTGTCTGTGATGCAGCGTCATGGGTAACCGCAGCCATGGTCTCCGAGCTGATAGTCCATGCTGCTGCAAAAAGTCGTCGAACTGTTTTTGCAGATGGTTGTTGTCTTGCAAACGTCCAGATCTGTTGACTCAGGGATCGAGACGTTGCTGCACGATCCGTTACAGCCATGCGGATAAGATGCCTGTAATCTCGACTGCTAGTGATACGAGGCCGTTGGGATCCAGAACGGCATTCCGTATTACCCTCCTGAACCCACCGATTCCATATTGTGCTAACAGTCATTGGATCTCGACAAATGCGAGCAGCAATGTCGCAATACGGTAAACGCAATCGCTATAGGCTACAATCCGACGTTTATCAAACTCGGAAACGTGATGGTACGCATTTCTCCTCGTTACACGAGGCATCATAACAACGTTTCACCAGGCAACGGCCGCCCGGTGTGGCCGTGCGGTTAAAGGCGCTTCAGTCTGGAACCGCGTGACCGCTACGGTCGCAGGTTCGAATCCTGCCTCGGGCATGGATGTGTGTGATGTCCTTAGGTTAGTTAGGTTTAAGTAGTTCTAAGTTCTAGGGGACTGATGACCACAGAAGTTAAGTCCCATAGTGCTCAGAGCCATTTGAACCATTTTTGAACCAGTCAACGCTGGTCAGCTGCTGTTTCTGTATGAGAAATCGGTTGTAAACTTTCCTCATGTGAGCACGTTGTAGGTGTCGCCACCGGCGCCAACATTATGTGAATGCTTTGAGAAGCTAATCATATGCATTTCACAGCATCTTCTTCCTGTCGGGTAAATTTCGCGTCTGTAGCACGTCATCTTCGTGGTGTAACAATTTTAATGGCCAGTAGTGTATGTCACTCAGCAGAAAATTGGGTGGGAGAGGAAATTGCTACCAAATATGTGCGACATCTATACTCGCCAGCCAGAGTGGTCGAGCGATTCTAGGCGCTACAGTCTGGAACCGCGCGACCGCTACAGTCGCAGGTTCGAATCCTGCCTCGGGCATGGATGTGTGTGATGTCCTTAGGTTAGTTAGGTTGAAGTAGTTCTAAGTTCTAAGGGACTGATGACCTCAGACGTTTTAAGTCCCTTAGTGCTCAGAGCCATTTGAATGAACCATCTACACTCGTCAGTCATGCGAAATCAGTCCAAGAGTGTGAAAACGATTTAGTTATGGTGAAGTCCTCAGACAACAAATGCGAGTAGTCTGCACGACACGCCGTGTTCTGGCGGCTACTCAGACTACTGGTTGCCGCTGCAGAGATGTTTACATTAGCGAGGTGTGTAGCAGCACTGTGCGCTGCCCACGGCTGTTTCCGCCGCTCGCACCGTACTGAAGAGCAGAGACGGACAGGTGTGAAGTGGCGAGCCAGAAGCGCAGGCGCTGCTAGCTCAGCACTTGGCAGGCGGTGCAAATCGACGCCTCGAAGAGCCCGGCAGCCTTGAAGCTGGCGGGGGAGGGCGAGCCGCGCCGGCCAGCTGTCAGTGCCGTTCTGGTGGAGCAAGCCCGCCTGTAAACACAGCGCGAGGCCCCCTCTGGAAACCCCCAGGCGGTCGTTAACGGTCGGTTCACGTGAAACCTTGCAGCGGCCCCGTGCTCCATTCATTCACATGTAGTGTTCCATAAATTCCGACACGTAGCAGAACATTCAAGGACGCGGAGTGAGTGAACTTTTATCTCTACAACCTCAGGTGTCGGCTTTTGTAATGTGCAAGGTCTGTTCAAAAAATTCCGGGACAATCGTAATTTCGCGCCAGTGATTTGATGGAGTGAAATGCGGTTGGCATCCCTGCACACGCCTGTGTTTAATGTGTTAACTGCCTCAAGTTTCATTGTTATATGTCTGTTAGTTATTGCTCAGTGCGGTAGTGAGTAGTTGTGTCGTACAGTTTGCGAATTTCGAGATGGCTGATTTAGAGAAGCAGCGCATGTGCGTTAAATTTTGTACGAGTCTCACGAAAACCCATATAGACACACATCAAACGATGCAGGAAGCCTACGGTGATGGGTGCTTAACCCGTACTCGGTGTTGCGAATGGTTATCACGGTTTAAAAATGGCCGGACGGAAGTTAAGGATGACCCTCGTATCAGGAAAGTGAACGAAATGGTGCGTGGCAATTCAAGACTGACTGTCCAAGAGATTGCAGAAGAATGTAACATTTCAGTTGGATCATGTCGTGAAATCCCGACACAGCATCTTCGAACCCATCGTGTTGACGCTTAGTTCGTTCCACGGCTCGTGAGTCAAGACCACAAAGACCCTCGCCTCGCAATCTGTGAAGATCTTATGGATTTCGCAGATGAGAACAAGATGCTCCTTAAGAGAATGGTTCTCACGATGGCAGACGTGGGTGTATGGTTATGAGGTTGAAACCAAGGTTCAGTCTTCACAATGGGTCGAGAAAGGTCCTCCAAGATCAAGAAAAGCTCACCAGGTCAGAACAAATGTCAAAGCCATGCCTGTAGTGTTCTTTGACTTTGAAGGATTTGTTCATTGTGAATTCGTGCTACAGGGACAAACTGTTAATAGATGGTACTATGGGGACGTGCTGTCACGCCTGCGAGGAAATGTGAGAACGAAACGGCCTGAAATGTGGCGAGGCAATTCATGGCTCTTGAATCACGATAACGCACCCGCACATTCGTCGCTTTTACTGCGTGACTGATGCACAAAAAAAAAAAGAAATCACTGTGCTGCTTCATCTTCCGTACTCTCAAGATTGGGCCCCTGCGGATCTTTTTTTTTTATTTCCAGAGTTGAGAACCGCGTTGACAGGACGAAATGGAATAAGCGTATGACATTGTTAGCCGGGAGGCCACATCGGGGGAAGCTCGACCGCCGGGCCAAGTCTTAATTTCAGGCGACGCCACAGTGGGCGACTTGAGTGCCGGTGATGAGGATGAAATGATAATGTGGACAACACAACACCCAGTCCACGGCCGGAGAAAATCTCCAACCCAGCCGTGAATCGAAACCCGGGCCCGCTTGCATAGGAGGCAAGACCGTTACCAGCCAACTAAGCAGGCGGACTGAAAGGACGAAGGTTTGCAACATTGGACGAGATAAAAGGAAATTTTCAGACGGCGCTTCGCGTACCAAGACTGCTTCCCGAAGTGGAAACGCCTTTGGGAGCGGTGTATCAATTGTAGAGGAGAGTATTTCGGAGTCCATGCACAATAAGTAAAAGGTAAGTGTAGAAAAAATTTGTGGACAAAGTTACAAAGTTTTTTGAACAGACCTCGTACACTAGCAACAAATTATGACTGCTGCTGATCCATTCACCGTGACAACTACGTCAATTACTTTACGCGTGGCATGTCACAATTATTAGCGAAACCCGACACCGTAATAGAAGCAAAAACATCTCAAACAATGATCCGCATAAACAAGCCGTTTGAGAGATAACTGCGAATTGCTATGAGGAACCACAGAGTTGACGAAGAACTGTTACCCTAGATAGTATGAGGACGCGCTGAAAAGTAATGTCTCCCAAATGTTTGTTTTTGTTTCAATATCGGTTGAGGTGTTACACGTCATGCATATTAATCGGTCAACTTTGCCGCTTCGCTGACTCAAGTTGCAAAGCTCTGCCGCTAGGGGGCTCCGATTTTAACATTTAACATGGCAGTGTGTAAAGTAACTACGTCGGTTCGTGAGAAACAACTTGCTGCAGTCGAGTTTCGGATTCTGAGAGTTCAACACATAGAGTACCCTGTCCTTCAGCTTTACAATGCCAGTCTGCACACGAGAGCTGCGACATCGACATTAATCTGACGCCTTGGGTTCACTTTCATCGATCATCCCCCATTCTAATGGCTCTTAGCACTATGGGACTTAACATCTGAGATCATCAGTCCCCTAGACCTAGAACTACTTAAACCTAACTAACCCAAGGACATCACACACATCCATGCCCGAGGCAGGATTCGAATCTGCGACTGTAGCGGTCACGCGGCTCCAGACAGTAGCGCCTAGAACCGCTCGGCCACTTCGGCCGGCCGAGTCGGGACTGTAAGGAGTATGATGGATAACAGTGAACTCTCAAGGCGTCGGATTGCTACAGATATCGCAGCACTTATGTGTAGGCTGGCACCGTCATGGTGAAGGAGAGGGTGCGCCATGGGCGGACGTACTCTTAGAATTTGAAACTCGATTGGAGCGCACTGTTTCTCACGATCCGACATAGTTACGGTGTACACCGCCATGTTAATCACCACACTTCGGAGCCCTCTAGCGGCAGAGTGTTGTAAATAGCGGCAGGAAAGCAGGAAAGTTGACCAAGTAATACGCATGACATGTAAACGATATTGAGAACAGCGTAAAAAAATTGGGAGGCATTACTTTTCAGCTCGGCCTCGTAAAATTAATCTTCGAGGAGATATGGAAAACAGAAAAAACATTCATGACACTGGAAGGCAGTCTTGATACATCAACTGTGTAAGAAAGACAATAAACAAGACATTAACAACTACAGAAGAATTTCTTTGCGACAGATGCGCATAAAATATCTTCCAAGAGTTTACTAAACAGGGTGGAACCAACACTGGATGAATTTGAGTGAACAGAAAGTTGGTATTAGGAAGAGCAGATCATGTTCTGAACAAATATTTCATCATAAAGTCAGTCAGTTGCACATATTACTGAATTCTACTACAGATAAAATCATCCAATAATTCTGTGTGAAGCCTAAATTAGTAAATGTAGTTCGTAAAACACTTACACGCAGTATCTAAGCTGAAATTTATGGGAGAAATATATCAGCTCTTCGACATAAACACGGGCAAGGTGATGGCTTATCACCTATTATTTTTAATTGAGTTGTAGAAAAAATAGCGAGAGTGAATATGAGATTTCACAAGTAAGGTTGGGAAGACGAAACAAAAATATTGCAACAAATTGTCTCCAATTTCCCGATGCTTTTGCTGTATTTTCTCAAAATGCGACATCTGTAACACAAATTAATACTTAAAAAAATAGTCAGTAGGACCGGCTGAACAACTTATGCGTGTTTAGATGAAATGCAACATAAAATGGGAAGGTCTTACGTTATAACAAAAGACTTGCACAGCAAAAAATGCCGGTCTAGAAACGAAAAACAAGGCATCACAATACAGTAGTGAAGCCAGAATGTGAATATGCAAACGGTTGTATAGCATTATACTGTAATGTAATTAAATTAGAAATACGAGAAAGGCGAATGATTAGGAAAATATTATGCCCATGAAATACTATGGAAGGTTGTAAATTGCATAGTAATGGCAAAATTTTTCGAAACATAGAAAACAGATTCGAAGTAATGAGAAAAAGAAGAATGGCATATTTTGGGACATTTATATCAAATGCAAGACAGTAGATTATCTCAAAAGATCTTCAAATATTTGTGAGATAATAAGTCAACAAGAAGTTGTATCGTGAAGTAAAAAAGAATTTAGAAAAAAATGACTTGCAAGCAGGAGAATCAACTGACAGAGAAGTGTTTAGGGGAAAAGTACCGGATGTGGAAGGATTCTAAGGTAGAAGAGTGAAGAAACTTTGTATGAAGTGGTCAGAAGACAGGAAGGAAAAACGTGGTGAACAGATAAGAGAATACTGCAAGGAAAAGAGAACAACGACCCATCTGAGAATAAAATAATAATAATAATAATAATAATAATAATAATAATAATAATAATTTAGTGTGGCTCAACAACCTGGTGCAAGCCACGCCACTTTGTCTTGAGAGTCCCTAACCTACGCCAGTGATTCTACCAGGGACAGGGAACCTACAGTTCAACGTGGAATACGAACCATGTGTTCACTCACTGAGAGCTGAAGGCTAAGTGGGATTCGATCCCACGGCCCCTCGGTTTCCAGTCACGCTCTTTACCATTTGTTTTTCATCGTGTCTCCACCCAGCCGTTACAGCCTGTCCTGCCAGTCGCCAACATTCTCCTTTATGGTTCAAATGGTTCTGAGCAGTATGGGACTTAACTTCTAAGGTCATCAGTCCCCTAGAACTTAGAACTTCTTAAACCTAACTAATCTAAGGACATCACACACATCCATGCCCGAGGCAGGATTCGAACCTGCGACCGTAGCGGTCGCGCGGTTCCAGACTGTAGCGCCTAGAACCGCTCGGCCACCTCGGCCGGCTCTCCTTTATGGCACGGGCTTCCTCTGCCATGAGAACTGAATTATGTCCCGGAAATGCGCTGAGATGTAGAACGTTTATAATTCTTCTTTTGAAGCTGGAAGTAAAAATGGAAAAGAAAAACTTTTTTGTCAGCCTTCTTGCAGCGAGTTGACGGAATAAGTCTTCTCTTTGAATGTTGACATTACACACTTATAGTTTTCATTTGAACGTGTATCATTAACAGGTTTTCTGTATGATTCGATAAGAGAAAAATAAACCATCCTCGGTTTAGAACATAAAATTTTGTCCTTGTCTTCTGAAAAGAGTTTAAAAACTATTATGTTTCATTTTCCCTGTAACTCAAACAAATTATCTTCTTCTTTATAAAGAGAAGTTATGATAACGAAGAGTTCAATAAAATTCACAAATTCCGTCATGGGCAAATTCTCGCTGCATCAGACCATTTCTTTTTAAAACTAAAGCAGTAATTACTTATGCTCATTTCCCTTCTGATACGCAGAATTTTCTTGCTTCTCTGCCCTAGACCAACAGGCCAGTCAGTTTGATAAATATCGCGTTGGTGCTTCAGAGTGTAACACTTTCCATTTCTATCAGTGAAACACGATATACGGGACGACCATCGTTATATAAACTTACCGTAAAAATATGGTAGTATCCTAGTAATTTAGTGTTGCAAATGGTCCAGTGCAGTATCGAAACAGATAAGTCTGTTTATTAAATGAACTATCGGCCCTGTACTACGGTGTTTCTCTCCATGAGATTTTCTTGCAAGCAAAAACAGTAGTCGCTACGACTTATCAAGTTATTTGCACGGCCATCCTCCGCAGCAAGGACAGAAATATTTGTTTTGTAAATAAAACCGCCTTTTCTTGCTGCAACTGTAATTTTTCCCAGACGCGTTTCAGAAATGAAGTGGTAGTGCGACCCCCAGGGCCAGATAAGAGGGAACGCAGATGCCAATAAACCAGAAGTTATCACTTATTTACATAAAAAACGCGACGTGAACTGTTTGATAACATAAAAATAACACATATCAAAACGAAATCACATCGGTGTATATCCCACTGAAAATGACTTAAAATAAAAAAAGGCGAAACGTGTCTGGGCGAAATATATTACAGTTGCAGCAAGAAAGTCAATTTTACGAGGGTGGCTTGAAAAGTTCTCAGAATAACCACGAGAGGTCAGCGATAGCGCAACGATTTTTTCGCGTGATATTCATTGGACTGTTGCCTGTAAACACGTGCCACGTCAAGTCCTCTTGGAAGAGAGCTGTCCCGGTAACGTGGCTCTGTTGTTACCGCGTAGTGATTTCCGACGATGGAAAGAATCGAGATTCGAGCAGTGATTAAGTACTTCCCAAAGATACGTATGAACGCAAAGGAAATTCATGCCGATTTCCAGAATACGCTGGGGGAGTCTGCTTCTTCGTATTCAACAGTTGCCAAGTGGACAAATGAATTTAAATTTGATTGGCCAAGGTGTGTCATTACTCCAGAAATCATTGCAAAACTGCAGGATATTGTCATGGGGAATCGCCGACTGAAAGTGCGTGAAATTGCTCACGCCTGGCAGATGTAATCTGAAAGGGTATATCACATTTTAACTCAAGATTTAGAAATGAAAAGAAAAAAATATCTGCAAGATGGGTGCCGCGACTCTTGACGCTGGATCAAAAACGCATGAGAATGGACATATCGAACCATGTTTAACCCGGTTTAGGGGGAACGAACAAGATTATTTGCGTCTGTTTCTGATCACAGATGAAACTTGGGTGCACCGCTATACCCCAGAGTCAAAACAACACTCAAAGCAGCGGAAACACGCTGATTGTCCGCCACCAAAGAAAGCAAAGACAATTGCTTCGGCGGGAAATCTCATGGCATCAGTGTTCTGGGATGCGAAGGGGATTCGGTTTGTAGATTATCTCCCCACTGGGCAAAAAATTACTGGAGAATAGTATGCTAACCTCCTAGACAGATTGCAACTAAAGATACGCGAAAAAAGGCCCGATTTAGCAAGGAAGTCATCTTCCATCGAAACAATGCGCGCCCGCACACATGTGCCCTCGCTAAGGCAAAATTACATGAACTGAAAGGTATGAATTGTTGCCACACCCGCCTTATTCACCTGATATGACTCCGTCGGACTTCCATATCTTCCCAAAACTGAACATTTTTCTTGGTGGACGAAGATTCACTTCAGACAAAGAATTGATAGCCGTAGTTGACAACTATTTTGCAGTCCTGGAAGAAACTCATTTTAGAGATGGGATAAGGCACTGGAACATCGTTGGACCAAGTGCGTTAATCTACAAGGAGACTACATTGAAAAATAAATAAGTTTTAGTGATGTAAGTACTTTTTTTCTGTTGCGTTCTGAGAACTTTTCAAACCACCCTTGTATTTATAAAACAAATATGTCACTACGAGTGGTTTGAATTTTAACCAATAAATACGTTTTGTAAACAACCCGCAGCAATTTTCCTGACACGCTGTGTTCGTGGATCCCGGCAAGTGTTTTTTCCTAACTTCGGGACTCGCAGACTGCGTGCCAGATGTGAAGATATGATATGCACGTACGCAGCTTGGAACGTGTGTTGCTTTTGTTCGCGTGTTCGTTTAGTGTAGACACGGAGGGTGGCGGCGTCCGGCGTTAGTTTCGCCTCTTGCTGACGCCCGCTGCGTATGCAACCGCTCCCGTTACTGCTTAGCGGGAAGCGTGCACCACGCGCAATAGCAGCTCGCGCGTGCGCCCGGGCGCTCGAGAACGCAAGCCAGTGGACATGTGCGGTAAACTGACGACGGCAGCTCAAGTACTCTGTGGTAGAATGTTTCGAGGTGACAGTGGCAACAGTTTGTTGTTTTGCGAAATGTGAGAGGAATCCGAAGGAAGTTTCCATACATGAATGAACTTATTTCTACGAAACTGGCTTCATTTAAAAAAAAAAAAAAAAAAAAAAAAAAAAAAAGGGGTTCAAATGGCTCTGAGCACTATGGGGCTTAACTTCTGAGGTCATCAGTCCCCTAGAATTTAGAATTACTTAAACCTAACTAATCTAAGGACATCACACACATCCATGCCCGAAGCAGGATCCGAACCTGCGACCGTAGCGGTCGCGCGGTTACGGACTGTAGCGCCTAGAACCGCTCGGCCACTCCGGCCGGCGCTTCATTAAAAGATTTCTTCGTGGTATACCAGAATAACGAAATAACTTTAATAATTGAGCTCATGAACGAATAAGTGAGATGCAAAAATCGTTAATTTTTGAGCTGTCCTCGAGACAGCTTCAAAGAGCAGGACATAAAAAAAATTAAAAGAAACCGCGCTCATGAAGCGCGTTATTTTTCGAAGGGCAGCGAAAATCGAAGTGATCTGTCGCTGCTGTGAATACATAGGAACACATAGTGGTAGTACCACCGTATTGATACTTATTTCTTCGTCCATACAGTGAATGCTACTCGAATATGCACATTCGTAAAGGCCTAACTCGACAGACATAGCTCGAATCGCTTCGTTAAAATTTTCGTAATCAGTAACCTACATAAAGGCCTGTTTACAATACGTTTGCAGACTTTTGTCGTGGTTGTGTTTCCGTCACCCATGAACTTCGTGAAGGTCGATCAAACTAGTTTGTTGTTCCTAAAAACACCGATCCAACACGCAGCAAAATTTAGGGGATCGGGCATATGATAACATAAAGTGAGACAGAGGCGTTGTTAGGAATATTCAAGACTGGAGAACATTCAAGACTGGAGAACATTCGATTCTGCATTGACATTTAGCTGCGAAAAAGACCTGTTCCCAGTAGATCCCGCACAGTTTGACTTACGCTTCAGAGTAAGCTCTTGTCTGTTGGTGTAAGACAAGAACAGGAGACGAAACTTGAGTCTGCTCGTACGAGCCGCAAACAGAGCAGCAGTCAATTGTTTGGGCGTTCCAAGACGCAGTGGAAAGAACAAAAGTACAGTAGCTCGTTCGCCGATCATTGAAAAGATAACTGATGCTGAGGATCGAATGATATACGAGGACGTGTTGAAGAGCAATGCCTCCGAATTTTTTTATTCCGTTCTCAATATCAGTTTCGGTATTACAAGTCACACATATTAGTCGGTCGGCTTTTCGGCTTCGCTGACTCAAGCTGCAACCCTCCGCCACTATAGGGCTCAGAGTGTAAAGTGGCGATGTTATGAGGTACGTCGGTGCTTGAGAAATAGCGGGCTGCAATCAAGTTTGTAACCGCAGAAGGCGGTTTATACTTTGTTGTCCCGAGATTGAGATAATATTACCACTTTTTCACGAAGAAATGACTGAGTGGGTCATAGTAGCCCCGAGTGCGGCTAACACTGGCCCACTTTTATATGGTAGCACGGCAACAGATGCAAACTATTTTGTTTTATATCTTTTTTAATAGACGGTACAAGTCTTTGACAATACTAGGAAATGTAGTTGAAATTTTCCTTCTGCCGCTATCCTTTGCTTTCATGCCACACACGAAAAGACTGTCAGAATTTGGGCCGAAGTAACCCCGGTTTACGGTACGTTGAATCAGTCACTTAAAGCTATGTTTCACTGCTAATATTTTCTATATTTATTAAATAACTATAGAAGAGAGAGGCAGCTCCGGTGTTACATCATGACAATGCCAGCTGTGTCACAACACATAAAACAATTGATTCTTTAAAGAGGAATAACGTCGAATTATTGCCTCAGTTTTCACCTCACTTATTGCCAAGCGACTTTTCTTTGTTACCTGATGTGAAATGAAAAACGCGGTGACAGTTTCAGATGCCTCGAAGAAGCTGCCCACTTCTTCGTTAAGGTACCAACATCAGAGGTGGAATTTTTTTTCCAGAATTGGTCCGAAAGTTTGCAGAAGTGTATGCACTTTCAAGGCGAATATTTTGAGAACGTAGGAGTGTATAAGGTTCCCTTTGAGTATGCATTTTCTTATATCGAACGCTCTTAACGCGGAGTTCAAGAACGTTGCGTGGAACACTGACGCTATATCCGCCTGCTGCAGACTGATAAATCTACTTCTATAAAAAGTTATTGCAAATCTTTCCACTCTCCCCTAAGGGGCAGCAGTAATTTAACTCCACTAAAATAACAGGTTATGATTTTAAAACACGGATGATGATTATGAAAAGGAAACACACCTTCTGATCGGAAGCGTCTGGACAGCTGTTAGCGGACATACGGGGTGCGTCTACCCTCCGCTTTTATGGCGGCTTCAGTTCTGTTGAGGACACTTTCAATGAGATGTATGAATGTGTGTGGAGGAGAGTACTGGCAGCTTATCGTTCGCCTGGGGCTAAAATCAGAGAAGGTAGTGGTGTAGGATTCTGGGGTCTGCAGCGAAGCCGACGTTATAACTCATCCCAAAAATATTCCATTGGGTTCAGATCGGGACTCTGGGCAGACCAGACCAGTTCGGGAATGTTACTGTCTACAAACTATTGCCTCACAGATGCTGGTTTGTGACAGCGTGCATTGTCATTCTGACACAAAGAATGATGGTTCCTGACCTGTTCCTCTACTGTACGTACTACACAATGCTGTAAAATGTGTTCGTATACGTCCACATGTAGCGTTTTCCCAGGTGAGGTAGGGGAGCCACACCTTGGTCACAGGAAACACCCCGTACCGCAACGCCACCTCCTCCTTACTTTACTTGGCTGTACACGTGGCGGCAGGCCTTCGCCAAACCCAAACCCGTCGACTGAACTGCCGCATGCGATGGCGTGAACCATCACTCCCAGTCTCTCGCTTCCAGTCGTCCACTGTCCAGTGGCGTCTCTCTCTTCACCGCCTGGAGCGTCGCTTAGCACTGACTGCAGAAATGTGTGACTTACGACGTACTGCTCGATCACTGTGTCCCATTCTCTTTATCTCTCAATGTACGGTCATTATGCCAGCTGGACAGCTGGTGCCACTTTGGAACTCACGAGTGGTTCCTTCCGCTGATTTCTTGCGATTTTTTGTAACCACCTTCAGTACTTATCGACGTTCCATGCCCATTAGTACTGGAGTATTTTATTGATATGAATGTGTTATACAATCTTTTCTGAAGGTGTTTCTCTGGAGTGTAGCCCGATGTGGAAGTGGAATGAGCAGTTCAGACAAGTCTTTGAGATGTGGTGTTACGGAAGAATGTTGAAGACTAGCTCGCGTAATTAATGGCGAGTACTGAGTCGAATTGGGGAGGAAAGAAATTCACGGACCAATTTAATTATAAGAATGAAACAGTTAATACTGTTGATTCTCAGGCATCAAGGAATTGTCAGTTTGGTACTGAAAGGGTGTATGTGGGGTTGGGGGTGTGCTGGGGGCAAAAATTGTAGAGGGAGGCCAAGAGGTGAATACAGTAAGCACGCTCAAATGGATGTGTGTTCCAGTAGTTATTTGGAGATGAAGAGGCTTGCGCAGGAGGGGGTGGTGTGGAGAGCAGCATCAAACCAGCCTGTGGATTCAAGAAGACAGAAACAACTGGTATACAGGATACTTTTAAAAAAAGCGTGTGCAGCCTAATGTGGCACATCGGGCGTACAAGGATCAGTAATCGCAGAGGATCCGGGGATGCTAAGGCCGTCTGGTGCTGCTAAATGGCGTTACAGTTGCTTAGTCACATGCTACGGATGGACGCCCTGTAATGTTATGTGAGCCCCACTGCCCTTCTTTTTAACTAATTTGTGCCTGATTTTATTGTGAGAAGCACAGTAATGTATGTAAATACCGTAAATGTAAATGTGATTCAAAAAGTACTTTAAGTGGAGTGAAGCGCAGCTGGACAGCAACGATAGTAGTTGTGAATCTTCGAGTATGGACTCAAAAAAGATTTATTAAAATAAGAAGACTGTTAATCTGTATCTTGTGGAAAGAGGACGTGTTGCTAGGCCGTCGCTCAACGTATTGTTACATGTAAAGAAAATTGCTATTGTAGTGATAAAAACTGAGTGAAGTATGTGTAAGAGTTGCCAAACATTTATATATACAAATTTTCTGGAAGTGAAGAATAAAAATATCTTCTTTTTGAGAAAGGAGGCGAACTTCATTGTCGTCGCCGGCTATCAATCGACAGAATTGTAAGTGTACAAAGTTCACTAAAATACAGGAAAGGAAATGCATTCTCTATAGTTTTCATTCAATACGTAACAACCTCTCATAATTTCTTAATTACAGTAATTGGATTATGATCTTGTACAATAGTATGGTGCTGAACTCCACTGACCAATTTTGATGTAGCAGGACGTGTAGTTTGAAGGAAGTTCGTGTGCCAAACAATCTCCTTTCCTCACTAAAAGCAGATTGCTGTTTGATCGTATTTACTTACAACAGTGATTCCTTCGGTACGATAAGCTACGAAAACTTGGGCTCAGAGGTATCCGCAATACGGCCAAGTAACCAACAGAACCGTACTTTAAATCTTGAGGAACAATAACTTCCTCCAAATTATAATACGTCACCAACTGGTGCAGAAGCTTATCATTTAAGGAGGCAGCAACCAAAATTCAGGTATCAGTTACGAATTAAAGTAAAGTCTCAATCAAAATCAATCTCTCTCTCTCTCTCTCTCTCTCTCTCTCTCTCTCTCTCTCTCTCTCTCTCTCTCTCTCTCCAAACAGATATATAAATATTCGTAAAAGTCATTTTATCGCCCACTACAGGAGATGGTCAAAGTTTTATACAGATGCATCAAGACACACCTGACATCGACGCTGCGTTAAACGGCACACCCCCTCAAAGATACTTGGTGTATCTCGAAGAGGTCCTGTTGCCACAGCAATCTTGCCCACTAGGTCCTCCGGCGGTGAAACAAGTGTTTCATACTCAAACAGGGCCCTTCAGACAATCCCGACCCCCACCTCAGAAAAAGTCGATGCTGAAGATCGAGTGATTGTGGTGGCCATGATACTGCCCCACCGCCACCAACCCAGGGGCCGAGGGAGGTTGCCCTGCAGAT
This sequence comes from Schistocerca serialis cubense, assembly GCF_023864345.2. NCBI lineage: Eukaryota > Metazoa > Arthropoda > Insecta > Orthoptera > Acrididae > Schistocerca > Schistocerca serialis. The sequence goes on along the minus strand of NC_064644.1, from coordinate 17,922,235 downwards.
GTCCCCTCGCGGCAGAACCTCTCTCAGGAATACGAAATACGAGCGACCACCGAGTCGGTCCGGGAGAATGTATGGCGCAATCAAACAGTCTCCGACGCTGCCAGACCACAGGTCCAGGGTAAATTTGCGTTGTGAGGCATGCGTACGTGTAGCTTTTTGGGTTCACATCCGCTCACGCATGTGAAGTTCATCACAGTCTCGAGTGAGAACGAAGCTTCATCGATGAAGAGGACATTCGCTGTGAAGCTTCGGTCTGCAGTGGATTTTTGCAGAAACCACCGCGCATGACCCAGGCGCTTGTTCGACGCGCTGCAGTTGTTGGACGTGTAGAGTGCGCCAGACGGAGCTTGGGGGATGTCCGTGGCGCGGCACAATCGACGATGCAGGGTGGCGAATAATGTGTAAGCTAGCCATGCTACTCCCGACGCTTCCACGGCGTGAATGGCGACGATCTCCGTGCTCTCCGCCCGTCTCTGTATACCAACGGCTTCTCGTGGCGCTTGCGACCCCCGGTACGTATGTGATTACTGATCCTTGTTGTATGCGTGGTGTGCCATGTCAGTCTGTAAGCGGTTTTGGAATCACCACGTCTAAGGGGGACGGGAGAGCTTGGCCGTCGGTCTTCACGGCTCGCTCCGAAGTTGGATGAACGGTACACACCCGAAAGATTAGCAGATGACGAATTTGGCTACGGCTGTATTCCTGCAGTTTTATGGATCAAGTAACGCGCCGTGAGAATACGAAGTTCACAACGATAAAACGATTTGTACCGAAAGAAAGTTGTTTTATTGTTTTTTTTTTTTTTTTTGAAAAATACCTTAAATGGTGGTTCCACCTGTCGTGAAACTTGTTGATATGACAGTGCCTCTTGTTGGAGGTACTGAGTGACTGTTCAAGCGACTGTCAGAAGACTTATGTGCACTGAGTTGAGTGAGATAGCTACAGGGCGTAGGCAAAATAATATTAACAGTGGTAGCGATGGGATGGTTGTGTTTGGCGGTCAACAACGCAGGTAAGCCACGTGTCGCACTGCACTGTGCGTGTTCAGTACGGACTAGGCATCAGTGCAGGTTGTTTACGAGTAGTGCACACTTCGTATTTGCATTCAGAGCCCGAAGTCGACGTGCAATTCCAAAGAGGGCAGATTGTGCGGGCCCGATTAGCTGGAACATCGGTAACCAAGACAGCCAACTTCTTGGATGTTTCAAGAGCAAATGTTTCAGCAGTCATGACAGCCTACACGAAACATGGAAAGACATAATCATGTAAAAGTAATAGTGGACGCAAATCAGAACTAAATGACAGAGATAGTCGTACTCTAACAGGAATTGCGTCAAAACAACACGAAGGCGCTAAAGTGACTGTAGAGCTCAATAGCCATCTTCGAGACCTTGTATCTGTGGATACCGTCCGCCGAGAACTCCATAAAGCGAATTTTCATGGACGAGCTGCTATACCGAAGCCATTAGTGACGACTACCAACGCAAAGAAGCGTAAAACATGGTGTCAGGAGCATAAACCCTGGACGGCTGATCATTGGAAACACGTCATATGATCCGTTTTCGTTATTTTCAACATCGGGCCGAGTTTACATCCGCAGGGCACCAAAAGAAGCCTACAATCCTGATTGCTTGATTCCAACAGTTAAGCATGGAGGTGAAAGTGTGACGGTGTGGGTAGCCATGTCATGCTTTTGTGCTGGTCCCATCATTACTCTCAAAGGCCGTGTTGCAGCCAGAGATTATGTGAACATTTTAGGTGATCGGGTGCACCACGTCATTCAGATGTTGTTCCCCAACAATGATGCCATTTTTCAGCACGTTACTGCACCCATTCATACAGCCAGGACAGTACAACCGTGCTATGAGGAGCATGCAACTGAACTGCAGCGTCTTCCCTGGCCAGCACAGTCTCCGGACTTGAACATTACGGAACCTTTGTGGGTGGTATTGGAGCGCAGACCCCGGAGCAGATTTCCGCCTCCCTCGTCACTATAGGAGTTGGAAGAGGTTCTGATCGAAGAGTGGCATAACGTTCCACTGGAGACTACACAATCATTATATGCCAGAATTCCAGGAAGAATCGCAGCTGTATTACGGGCAAATGGGGGTCCAACCCCTAATCAATAAATCTTTCCCAGGTAAGTACAGCTGTTGACATTGTTTTGCCTGTCCCCTGTAGCTACTGGCTTCCCGCCGGCCGGCTATTACTGTGGCGCAACAGCGGCGGCACTTTCACGCCTTGGGCAAGCGCACCTCGCCGCCACTGCGCTGGTGATTCCACTGGAGCAGACGGCAGGCAGGCGCTGTTCGGCTGCGTACGCTCGCATTCTCGCAACTTCCCCTCTTTACGTAACCAGAGTCCTGCTTCCCATGTAGCCGGCGTCGCACCGTATCAGCGTGGAGACGTTCCAGATCTCGGGAGAGGTATTGTCTTCAGTCTCGCATATTCGAGCCCTGTTACTGCGTCGAGAAAGTGAATTAGTGTATGGAAATGGACACTCTCGGACGCGATACACATAGATGGCCTTGCAGCTTTTACTTTTCCACTTCCCTTTGCATTGTTTGACTATTCGTCACACGAACCTCCCGCCCAGCGCGAAGTCCCAAGCGACTGGAAGGAAGCGCAGGTGACTCCAGCATATAAGGAGGGTAAAAGGACGGACCCATAACATTACAGACCAATATCACTAGCTTTGATTTGCTGCACAATCCTCGAACATATTCTCAGTTCGAATGTAATAAATGTTATTAAGAGCTGGAAGTTTATGTCCACGAATCAACGTGGTTTCAGAAAGCATCGCTCGTGCACCCTATTCTCACAAGATATACTACAAACTGTGGATGAACGGCAACAGGCAGATTCCATATTTCCACATTTCCCGAAAGCGAAGGAAAGAGCATATGGAATAGGTTCACAGATATGTGACTTGCCCGAGGACTTCTTAAGTAACAGAACCCAGAATGTTTTCCTCGACGGCGAGTGTTCATCAGAGACAAGGGGATCGTCAGCAGTGCCCCATTGAAATGTGACAGGACTGCTGTTGTTCTGTGTATACATAAATGATTTGGCGGAGATCGTGGGCAGCAATCTGTGATAGTTTGCTGATAATGGAGTGGAGTACAGGAAGGTGTTGTCGTTGATTGAGATTTACTCTAGAAGGATACATGATGACTTACACAAAATGTCTAGTTGGTGTGATGAATGGCAGCTACCTCTCAATGCCGAAAAAGTAAGTTAATGCGAATGTGTAGGAAAAACAAAGCCACAAAGTTCGGATACAGAATTAGTAGTGTCCTGGTTGACACAGTCATGCCGTTTAAATATCTGGGGCTGACGTTGCAAAGCGATATGAAATGGAACGAGCACCTGAGGACTACGATGGGGAAGGCGGAGGGTTGACTTCGGTTTATTGGGTGAATTTTAGGAAAGTGCATTTCATTTGTAAAGGAGGCTGCATACGAGACGCTAGTGCGACCTGTCCTTGAATATTGCTCTAGTGTTTGGGCTCTGTACCAGGTCGGATTGAAGGAAGACGTCGAAGCAATTCAGAGGCGAGCTGCTAGATTTGTTATCGGTGGGTCCGCAGCTCGTGGTCGTGCGGTAGCGTTCTCGCTTCCCGCGCCCGGGTTCCCGGGTTCGATTCCCGGCGGGGTCAGGGATTTTCTCTACCTCGTGATGACTGGGTGTTGTGTAATGTCCTTAGGTTAGTTAGGTTTAAGTAGTTCTGAGTTCTAGGGGACTGATGACCATAGATGTTAAGTCCCATAGTGCTCAGAGCCATCTTGTTATCGGTGGGTTCTAACAACACGGAGATGTTTCAGGAACTGAAATGGGAATACACAGAGGGACGCCGACGTTCTTTTCGAGGAACCATATCGAGAAAATTTAGAGAACCGACATTTGAAGCTGACTGCCGAACGATTCTACTGCCGCAGACATATATTGCGCGTAAGGCACACATAGAGAGTCGTTTTTCCCGCAATCTGCTTCCGAGTGAACAGGAAAGGAAATGACTAGTAGTGGTGCGGGGTACCCTCAGCCACGCGCCATACGGTGGCTTGCGGGGTATCTATGTAGACGGAGATGTAGATGTATCTGCCAGGTAGGCGGCCGACAACTAAACATAATCATTTATTCATTTTCTGATAGTTTCTGTAAATGGATGTATAAATGAAAGGCATTTAATGGACCTCTGAAGAATTTTGTAAAACATAAAGATCTCGGAGAAACTGCGAGTGGCTCTAATACACTACATACGCAAGAATGGGAACAAGGAAGTAGTCATCAAAATATTTTCTGTTGCTTTTGCTCTACAGTTTCGAGAAATTTTAGATACGACGTCCTCGAACACCGTTAGCCTGCTGTTAAATGTATTCTTTAATACCAGGACCATCTTCCAGCACGGCTTGGGTTAACAGAAAAAGTTACATTGGAATAAAATGGCGTCAAGAAAAAAGGGGCATAGTGTAATAAGTCGACTGCAGCTTACGGTGTTACACGATGTCATTCTGAAAGATGGTGACTAGTGAAGAGGTATATCTCTTATATAAACAAATGAATACTACACAGCTACAACACGTAAAGGCAGCGATAACTCTGCCCCTGTTTGAAAAATCGTAGAAAGTGCATTGTCAAACGACCACAAGTCACAGAAACCGGCGTATTCACCTCGCCAAAACATATGAGAAAACACAACAACGGCAGAGCCGTAAGTTACACACACACAAAACGTGATGTATGTACTCATTTCCGTTCCTAAATACATAATAAACAGAAAAAATAGCGCTTTGCTCTTTGCAGATGACAAGTTGTAGATTGTGTAGCAAACTAGTTACCAACATAAATATCAGATAGCTTCATCATGTAAGGTATGTACATTAACGCATACATCCACTCTTTTGCCAACCAAGCTATAAGTATAACTTTACACATAATGTAATAAACAACATACAGTGCATCACGTCGTTAATACATATCCCAACTGTGAACCGTAAACAAATGATGTATAATATTGTACAACAATTATTCATTCATAACTGTAAATAGTTTGTACCAAAGGTTTCTGTAATTGATAATCTGCAACAACAATTTTACAGTAAGAAAATTAAAAAAAAAACAATGAAGATAGCACAAAAAGTGCTGAAGCATGTCTGGATAAAATGAAACTGAAAAGGTGTCTCGCGTAAGGCTCATTTCCTACTCCTATTTTCATAGTAAGCACGGACATAAGAAGAACTGCAACACCAGAAGATGATTATATCTCTTTTACCAGTTGGTTATAAAGATACGCTCAACAGTATTACTCAAAAGATACAATACATACTTGACAGTAAACTCGACCAATATCGTGGTGGGTTTAGCAGAGGAAGCTACTGCTTCCGAAAGATTGCTCAAGCCCACAATTCGTCACAGACTAGTGAACACCAAATACATAGACGTAACGTTAACTGATATGTAAAACGATTTTAACTCTGTTGGTAGAGAAACTGTAGACAGTCATCCGTGAATTTGGAGCCAAATTAAATTTGATAAACCTAATTCGCGAAGCCCTTACAAGTAGCATCTCAAAAATGAAATTTATTGGTTAGCTATTTCGACATCTCGTAGTACCAGTAAACCCCTTGTTGCTTAAAGAACAAAACGACTTCTAACTCCTGATTACGTAGTAACTTAGTTAATGTGTTAAGCATTTGACGTTAAATCATGTAAGCGAGAAAAAGTTCAGAAAGGGTTCGAAATTGTGTTTAAAGTTTGTTGGAAGTTGCTACGCGCTCTCATTATCATCAAACACGGGATGAGTATAGTATGGATAATTTGTGCTCCCTTTCAAGCAGAATGTTGTGTTTCACGCGTCTCAGTGTTTATGACGTTTTATATCCTAAACTGTGTCGTACAGTTATGTAGTTGTGAGGGTACATTCAGTGGTGGTTGTGGATACTGTCTGAAAAATGTGTAGTGAATAGATTTTGTAGTAAAGAAGTAACAAATTAAAACATCATGTCTGATGCGCCAATCTTACTGTGTGAACAGCGATACACATTTTGGAAAATTTTTGGAAATTCGTGGTAAGGTCTTATGGGACCAAACTGCTAAGGTCATCGGTCCCTAGGCTTACACACTACTTACTCTAACTTAAACTAACTTACGCTAACGACACCACACACACCCATGTCCGAGGGAGGACTCGAACATCCGACAGGGGGGGGGGGGGGAGGGGGGGGGGCGCGCGAACCGTGGCAAGGCGCCTTTGACTGCACGGCTTCGCCACGCGGCGATACACATCTTCCTTTCATCATTTTGCAGGGGGAGTGGGGTGGGGTTTGCCAGTAAGAACTAGTTTCGCAAAGGCTTAAAGACTTTAAATTGCGTGTAAAGTTTGCCGCGGATCACAAGTGCTCTCATTCTCAAATACTGGGTTGGGTATTAGCACACGACGAGTTACGCTGCCTCGGGACATACGAGTATACACAGTTCTTAACTGTAATACTTGTTCGTCTGTGTTAAATCTTTAACATAAGATTATATCTCGCAATGAGGAGTTGTGCCAGCATTTTAAATTTTTAAATTTGATAAACAGTTACGCGAAGTATTGAAAATCGAATTTTTGTTGTCCCTGGAAACCTTTAGATAAGCAGCCTCCGACTGGGATCGTGCACCATGAACCATTAACCGGGATAGTCTTTTGTTAATGAAGATGTGTTTTTGAAGATAACTGCCTATGGTCGAATTTTCGTGGTCGGTCGATAGTTGGTAAATTTTGAACTCTCTTCGGAAACCTACGAAGACAGAATCAAACTGTTCACCGTGAACTACTGTTTTCACGTTATCGTGTTACAAAAAGCGAACTTCATTTCGCTGAGTGGTTTTTCTGAATTTGCGCTAGTTATCTGAGAGATTTTTCTCTCATCAGTAAATATCATAATGTTGCAGCTGAAAATGCGCTCTCATATTCTCCAATAAATGAAAAATGCAGTTCCCATCCCCAAATTGCTCTTCAACAGCGGGAAGCAAGAAGGTGCTTAAAACATCAATGTAGGTCTGTGTTCTGATAGTGTCACGCAAAATGGCAGGGGATGCAAGCCCCCTTCGTGAAAAACACGACCTCACCATAACACGACCTCCTCCGAATTTTACTGTTGACGCTACACACGCTGGCAGATGACGTTGACCGGGCATTCGCCGTACCCACACCGTGCCATCGGATCGCCACATTGTGTACCGTGATTCGTCACTCCGCACAACGTTTATCCACTGTTCAATCCTCCAATGTTTACGCTCCTTACACCAAGCAAGGCGTGGTTTGGCATTTACCGGCGTGATGTGTGGCTTACGAGCAGCCGCTCGACCTTGTAATCCAAGTTTTCTCACCTCCCGCCTGTAATAGTACTTGCGGTGGATCCTGATGCAGTTTGGAACTGGTGTGTGGTGGTCTGGATAGGTGTTTGCCTATTACACGTTACAACCCTCTTCAACTGTCGGCGGTCTCTGTCAGTCAACAGACGAGGTCGGTCTGTACTCTTTTGTGCTGTACATGTCCCTTCACGTTTCCACTTCACTGTCACATCGGAAACAGTGGACGTAGACATGTTAAGGAGTGTGGAAATCTCGCGTACAGACCTATGACACAAGTGACACCCAGTCAGGTGACCACGTTCGAAGTCCGTGAGTTCCGCGCAGCTCCACATTCTGCTCTCTCATGATGTCTAATGACTACTGAGGTCGCTGATATGGAGTACCTGGTAGTAGGTGGCAGCACAATGCACCTAATACGAAAAACGTATGTTTTGGGGCTGTCCGGATACTTTTGATCACATAGTGTATATACCGTGGTCAGAAACGGCGTGAAAAGATTGTAACAGTGTTGCAGGGTAGACTGTGCTGAGAAATATTCGTTAAGAAAAACATTCGAAACGTTGTGCTGTTTCCGATTTAATTAGCTTTGAAAGTAGCCAATCAGGTTGTAGCGCGCGCTAATTCAAGCAGTTGCCAGATACAGTTTGTGTTAGTCGTTCTCACAGCGTAGATGGATACCGCACAAGACTGCTCAGCCATTGACTTGGGTTCGGTTCTTACTACCGTCTCAGGTCCAATTTTAGTATCACTCTCTTGTTCGGTGTAGGGAACCAAACGAAGAACACGTTTGGCGACCCGTCTCTGGAAGACTGCTTGAAATTGCGCGCGCAACGGTCTGATTGGCTAACTTCAATGCTATTTAAATCGGAAATGTCGCATCCTATCGAACTTTTTTCTAACAATCATTTTTCAGTACAGCCTACCACGCGCCACGTAACATCTTCAGAAGCCTTTCACACTGTTTCTGTGCACACTTTCTACATAACCAACAGGGCGGCGAGTATTAAATTTAAAATCAAACAGAAATTCTCACACGTCCTGGTGGCTCGTCCGCTTCGACTCGTCTGGATTGTTTTTCGCTACCAGACTGAACCAACATTTGCTAGTCTGTACAGTAGCGTGTTACTGGTTCGAATCACTTGAAGAAATACGACAACCAGCCACAACCGCGAAGAAAATTTGGTTGGTTACTGTATTTCTTCTTCAAGAAATTTAGTAGACAGCCACGGAAGTCAACCACCAGCATCATGTCCCCGAGTGATCATCCTAGTTTAGAGTTATCACGCTTTCCTTATATCATCGGGATTATTCCTCCTGTTTCGGCTTCCTTTCTTGAACTGAGCAAATACTCTGCGTTTAACAACCTCGATGTGAGTTTAAAACAATTGTTTTTGTCAGACGCTTTTGTTTTCAGCCACGACATGTTTGTTACGAGGGCTTACGACAAACCCCTGAGTTGCGCCAGCGGTTTCCACGACTACCTCCTTTACTAGATGTAGCCAGTTGTCCACGGTACTCTTCATTTTGCTACGTATTAGTTGTTGTGTGTCGCTTGTTATCATAGCTAAGGTACATCTTTGTATCACTGGACAGCAAACAGACACAAAACAAAAACAGCCCGAGATCGGACGCATACAGGAACACCATGGAGGAGTAATAGGGGAGGTTGTCATGACGTCATAAACTTGAAGCCCACGTCCGCCATGTCAGTTGCCCCAAACATTAGCTTCTGGTGGAGGTGTTTCGATAATAAAACGACGTCTTGCACCTTTTATCGATGTACTGATCGTTCTGATTATACCGTAAAGTGTAAAGGAATCACATTTCACTGGCAAGTGGACTCCATTCAAGTGATATTTTGTTATACATACATGAAGTTTTGTTGCGCTGTTTACTTTTCATGTAGTGGTTTTATTTCTTCAATTCCTATCGATACAACTTGAAAAACTCTGGGCGAACGCTGTGAGAAGTAAAGATTGCAAAGCGACCAAACAAAGCAAAATATGTTTTCGAGGAGAGGATACAAACAGAAAATTTTTCGTCAGTCCTTATTAAAGAAAAAGCTGGTTTACTAAAGCAACCTTCTCACATCAGATACTTTTCTTCTGGGTTATTCGAACCGTACAACAAAAAGTAAATTACATTACTGACGTCAGATGCGTCGTATTGTTTGATCAAATATGCAATTAAGACCGAAAAAACATCTGGAAAAGTCTTCCTGTCTTTGTATTATTCACGAAAGCACTGTAACATTTACTGTTTCTAATAACTGCTGCGTACACACGATAGAAATTAAGAGCAAGAACCAGTAGTGAATAATAATCTGCTCATGCCTTGCAGCATCTAACATGGAGGAGCCGGTTTCAAACCAACGTACGGCGTAAGTGTGTGGCACCATCTCCCCGTGTTATTCCTCCATGAGAAATACAATGCCTGTAAGTCAAAGAGCATTACCAGCTTAAACTGAGAATCAACGATACAGGTACCTCACGTATGTGTTTTTATATCTTCAAAACTTTTTGGCTTAGACCGACGGTAGAGCTCTAAAATCCTCAGTACGCTGAAGACTGTTCATGTTCAGAAACGGGGTGGTTACGTCGTTCGCTCGAACCAGAAATTAACCTTTTCTCGTTGCATTCTCACATTTTATAGTAACGGATTTTGTGTTATTCTGTCTTGTTAGCCTGCATAATATTCATTTGACTTGCTGCTCTTGCATTTGCAGTGTTTGCAGTTGTAGCTACTGGATATAATGCAATGTCCGCCTGTTATGCAAAACACTGTTTTTTCATATGACCCAAACACGTCTCAGCACACCTGTGCCATCATCTGTGGGTTTTCTTTTCTGAAATCTGCCTTTTGCTGGCTGGCTTTATCTTGCTGAACTGAAAGCCCAGGATGGTGGTGATGATGATGATGATGATGATGATGATGATGATGATGATGATGATGATGTTTCGTCTGTGCGGCGCTCAACTGCGCGGTTATCAGCGCCCGTACAAATTCCCAACCTTTGCTCAGCCCAGTCTCGCCACGTGCGTGAATGATGATGAAATGATGAGCACAACACAAACACCCACCCAGGATGGCTTTCCATGAAGTTCAACAAAACGGGGCGTAGACGCTCGTTGGCGCAGCACTGTGCTCCAAGTGCGCCGCGGATGACAACCATAGGGGTCCTGTTGTGAAGCAAAATGGCACCCCAGAGCATAACTCCTGGTTGTTGGTGATTGTTGGGCCGTATGGCGGGCTACAGTCAGGTTGCTATCCCAACGCTGACCGGGGCATCTCCGGATACATCTTCGCTGATCATCTGGGTGCAATGCCGAGTGGGACTTGTCACTGAAGACATTTTTACTGTAGTCATCGAGAGAGAAAAAGTGTTTGGATACGCCCCAGTCGGCGGATATCAACCTGGTGTCGCCCCGCCGTAAGGCCCGACAACCAGGAATGATGGTCTGTGGTGCCATTTCATTTCATAGCAGGACCCTTTTGACCAACTGCCTATTGGCTTCTGTCTCGGGTTCTTCGGCCGACGTTCATCTAATGGTTTTACTGCTGTTTCGCTAGCACGAGTGGCTGGCATTGTAAAAGCTTCACCCTCCATTCTCGGTGGTGAAATGGAGCCGAGCTTGCGGCCGCAGACTACCTGTACTTGGCACGCCAATGCCCGAGGGCTTATCCGCCGTCATTTCCGGTGCGGTTTTCCTCTTGCTACCTGCGACGGTCGTTCGCTGCAGTACGGGAAGTCAGGATCCGTTTACCTTAAGGGTTTCCTCTTCCTTGTTGAAACTGTTCGCGTGGTTTTGTATTTCTACAGCTTCTCTGCCGGCGGGAGTGGCCGAACGGTTCTAGGCGCCACATACTGGAACCGCGCGACCGCTACGGTCGCAGGTTCCAATCCTGCCTCGGGCATGGATGTGTGTGATGTCCTTTAGTTAGAATAAGTAGTTCTAAGTTCTAGGAGACTGATGACCTCAGAAGTTAAGTCCCATAGTGCTCAGAGCCATTTGAACAGCTTCTCTGAACAAGCGCGTCTGATAGTGCTTCTCTAGAGCCAGAACTTCCGTGTCAGCGAATTTTATTACGTGGTCGGTCTCACTCAGTGCGTGCTCTGCCACGGCCGATTTCTCCACGTGCCCCAAGCTGCAATGTCGCTTATGTTCTTTGATCCTGGTGCTGATTGATAGCCGGCCGTTGTGGCCGAGCGGTTCTAGGCGCTTCAGTCTGGAATCGCGCGACCGCTACGGTCACAGGTGCGAATCCTGCCTCGGGCATGGAAGTGTGTGATGTCCTTTAGTTAGTTTTAATTAGTTCTAAGTTGTAGGGGACCGATGACCTCAGATGTTAAGTCCCATAGTGCTCAGAGCCATTTGAACCATTTTTTTGCTGATTGATAGTCCAATCCAATCTTTCCGACATAAACTTTTCCGCATGTGCATGGTATACGGTATATTCCTGACATTACAAGTGGGTCCGTTTTCTCCTTTGCCGATGTAAGACACTCTTTGATCTTCCTTGTCGGTTTGAAAATCATCTTTACGCCATTTTTGAGCAATATACGGCCGATTCTGTCCGTCACTCTGGGAGTGTATGGCAGAAAGGCATTTGTTTTTCTGATTCCTTACTTCGCCGAGTGTTTAGCTCTAATACACTTCTAATATAATTTGTGGAGTACCCATTGCTCCTCAAAACACTTTCCAGGTGTTGCATTTCGCGTCTGAGGTGCTGCGGCTCACATATTCGTCCTGCTCGCGTTACGAGCGTACTAATCGTGCCTCTTTTCTGGCTCGGGTGGTGGTTTGATAGTTTGTGCTGGTATCGTCCCGCGTGAGTCGGTTTTCGATACACGCTGCTTCGCAGGTTTTCGCCATCCCTTGTGACCAGCACATCTAAAAATGGCAGTTTTTTTTGTCCTTTTCTACTTCCATGGTAAATTTAATGTTGGCATGGAGGCTGTTCGAGTGTCTTAAGGAAGTCACAGAGCTGTTCTGCACCATGGCTCCACACAACGAAAGTATCATCGACGTATCAGTACCACACCTTGGGTTTGCAAGTCGCCAAGTCCAGTGCCTGTGCTTCGAATTGTTCCATGAAGAAGTTGGCCACCACTGGACTAAGAGGACTACCCATGGCGACGCCTTCCAGCTGTTCGTAGAAATCGCCATTCCACGTGAAACAGCTCGTGGTGAGACATGCACGGAAGAGCTTTGTGATGTCTTGCGGGAACATGGAACCGATGTGCTCCAGAGCTTTGGCGATCTAAAGCGCCAGTTGGACAGAATTTGGCACAATATCCCTCAGGAGGGCATCCAACTACTCTGTCAATCAGTGCAAAGCTTGTATAAGGACCAGAGGTGGTGAAGCGTCCCCTTTGAACAATTATACATGACTGTGTTTAAACTGACACACAATATTTTTAGCACAACGCTATCTGACTTTCAATAATCCTTACAAAAGAATGGCCCTGACTAACATTAACCTATACCTTTCACAAATCACTTACCTCACAAAATCTTCGTTACTCGAACTACTACAGTACAGCGAGCGCCACTACTGCCAGCTAAATAAAAGATTCAAACTACTGAAGGCACTAACTACTGATAGGCACAGTTAGCAAAACAAAGATTTTGATAGAGAACAAACAATGTATTTACCTTAATAGTGTTCAAAAGTCATAATATATATAGCAGTTCATGACATCCATTCTTACAAATGTACTGTTTCTGATGGAGACACGTCCAGATCATCCGCTCTCTAAAAAAACCTAAACAGCCTACTTACAGTGGACCAACACGTTATTGACTTGCTCGATATGAAGCTCTCTATCTTTAATAAATTATACAATTTTTAATAGGTTTGTTAATAAATCTTCTGCTACCAGTCACGATTTTTCTTTATTTTACTATTCGCACGACGCGTTTCGAGAAATAATTCCCATTTTCAAGTGCGTTTTTTGGTGTGTGTTAAGCCATTTCTTTTGATGTTGTCAGTGTGTGTGTGTCTGCTTCATTTTGTTGGCTTTTACTGTAATACATAAAAATCGCGTTTCTTATGTATTACAGTAAAAGTCAACAAAATGAAGCAGACACACACACACTGACAACATCAAAAGAAATGGCTTAATACACACCAAAAAACGCACTTGAAAATGGGAATTATTTCTCGAAACGCGTCGTGCGAATAGTAAAATAAAGAAAAATCGTGACTGGTAGCAGAAGATTTATTTATTTATAAAACCTATTGTATCTACAGTCGCAGGCTTTCAAAAACCATTTATAATGGATCAAATCAGATATACAATTTCTATGAAATTGCAATCATTTGTTTGTCTGTACGTGCACATCACATCTATCGATTTCCGTCCCATTCTTAAAATTTCTTGGTTGTGCGTCTTTTTTTGAATGTATAAACACAAAGGGACCACTCGTGACAAGCTAGTCTCACTGCATGAGTAATACGCCAGGGCTGCTGCAGTAGACTCACTTGCCACTCGTAGTGGACCGGGGAGAGGAGGCGATCTGTAACAGGGAGTTAGTGCTGACTCGTCGCGCCGTTGCAGGTGTTCGTGTTCACGCCGCAGATCTACCGGCGCATCAAGCAGCTGCTGAAGACGCAGGGCGTGTCGGACTTCAGCAACGAGGAGCTGTCCAACTACTTCTCGCCGTGGTACGCGGAGCACATCGGCGCCATCCAGTCGGCGAGCGGCAACGCGACGGTGGAGGCGTGGGCGGCCGACAACCTGCGCCAGCACTTCTACTTCCTGGCCTACTCGAGCCTGCTCAAGCTGCACGGCAACGCGCCCCTGCTGCGCCGGCTGGACGGGCTGCTGCGCGAGGAGGCGCTGCTGCAGCTGGACCTGCGCACGCTCGCGCCCGCCTTCCAGGTGGGCACTCCGGCTGCCGCGCGTCCAGTGTGGCAGTCTGCGCTGTAGCAAAGCTTTCAACTGAGGTCATACGATGCTAACAGATGTCTTTCCTTTTCTGCCATTGCAACTCTACATTTTATATCCTCTCTGCCTTGTCCTTCATTAGACGTGTTGCTGCCCAAGTACCAAAATCATCTACTACTTTAAGTGCCTCATTTCCTAATCTAATTCCCTCAGCATCACCTGCATCTACATCTACATGACTACTCTGCAATTCACATTTAAGTGCTTGGCAGAGGGTTCATCGAACCACAATCATACTATCTCTCTACCATTCCACTCCGGAACAGCGCGCGGGAAAAACGAACACCTAAACCTTTCTGTCAGAGCTCTGATTTCTCTTATTTTATTTTCATGATCATTCCTACCTATGTAGGTTGGGCTCAACAAAATATTTTCGCATTCGGAAGAGAAAGTTGGTGACTGAAATTTCGTAAATAGATCTCGCCGCGACGAAAAACGTCTTTGCTTTAATGACTTCATCCCAATTCGCGTATCATATCTGCCACACTCTCTCCCCTATTACGTGATAATACAAAACGAGCTGCCCTTTTTTGCACCCTTTCGATGTCATCCGTCAATCCCACCTGGTAAGGATCCCACACCGCGCAGCAATATTCTAACAGAGGACGAACGAGTGTAGTGTAAGCTGTCTCTTTAGTGGACTTGTTGCATCTTCTAAGTGTCCTGCCAATGAAACGCAACCTTTGGCTCGCCTTCCCCACAATGTTATCTATGTGGTCTTCCCAACTGAATTTGTTCGTAATTTTAACACCCAGGTACTTACTTGAATTGACAGCCTTGAGAATTGTACTATTTATCGAGTAATCGAATTCCAACGGATTTCTTTTGGAACTCAAGTGGATCACCTCACACTTTTCGTTATTTAGCGTCAACTGCCACCTGACACACCATACAGCAATGTTTTCTAAATCGCTTTGCAACTGATACTGGTCTTCGGATGACCTTACTAAATGTTAAATTACAGCATCATCTGCGAACAACCTAAGGGAACTGCTCAGATTGTCACCCAGGTCATTTATATTGATCAGGAACAGCAGAGATCCCAGGAGGCTTCCCTGGGCAACACCTAATATCACTTCAGTTTTAATCGATGATTTGCCATCTGTTACTACGAACTGCGACCTTCCTGACAGGAAATCACGAATCCAGTCGCACAACTGAGACGATACCCCGTAGGCCCACAGCTTGATTAGAAGTCGCTTGTGAGGAACGGTGTCAAAAGCTTTCCGGAAATCTAGAAATACGGAATCAACTTGAGATCCCCTGTCGATAGCGGCCATTACTTCGTGCGAATAAAGAGCTAGCTGCGTTGCACAAGAACGATGTTTTCTGAAACCGTGCTGATTACGTATCAATAGATTGTTCCCTTCGAGGTGATTCGTAATGTTTGAATACAGTATATATTCCAAAACCCTACTGCAAACCGACATCAATGATATAGGTCTGTAGTTTGATGGATTACTCCTACTACCCTTCTTAAACACTGGTGCGACCTGCGCAATTTTCCAATCTGTAGGTACAGATCTATCGGTGAGCGAGCGGTTGTATATGATTGCTAATTGCTGATTCAATTTTACTACATTCCATTGTGTGGTGTGCATACTGTAAGACCTTCAGTACACACACCGTCAGGTTATTTGACTTGTCGCTCTAATGAAGTAGTCGAGTGTCAGCAATATGTCTCGTGGTCTTATCGTGGCGTGTTTATCTTCTGCCGTTAGGTCAGACAATAGAAATGCCACTTGCACGCTTAGAGTAGCAGATTGATGGTGACCAACTTTAAACAGAACTTGATTAATTTTCACACACATTTATTAAAATAATAAAAAGCATAGACATTACGTAACTTGATTCTGGATGCTACTTACAATTGACATTCTGAAGTTCCTTTGGTCTCGGTACGTTAATCTTATTCTCACATATCTCTGATACTTGACAAAGTGTCTATACATTTCTCTTCATGGCTATGTACAGGAATATGGTAATCTTGTTAGGTGCGGACTGAAACTTGACTATAGACTGGTACAGACTGATGCAGACTGACTGATCGGAGGTCTGTACACTCGTTATAGTACCTCGCGCATTCAGGTATCACTGCGCGAATGTGATCCACGAAGGGAAAAGGTTCTATGTTAGCAGAAATCTCATTGTCTGCATTACATATTAATACGCGCATCGGCGGAAGCAGAATTTGGTCTGTCTCTAAGGCAGCGCCATCTCGTAGTGCGGAGATGGACGAACGCTTCGCCTGTGCTGTTGTGCTTAGCGGGGCGCGCTCTAGTGGGAAAGTTGTGTACACGCTGACTACGCAGAACTATGTACACAACACATTGCCCATGTTCTTTAAAAAAAAATTTTATGTTCATATTGTGTCGCCCTTTCAAGATACTGCCCATTCCATTAAACAGCTCTTCCAAGTCCTTTGCTGTTTCTGACAGAATTATGATGTCAGCAGATTTTTTTTTCTCTTCCCACTGATCTTTAATTTGTACATCAAATTCTCCTTTCATTTCTTTTATTGTTTACAAACTGAATAACATTGGTGATAGGCTACAATCCTGCCTCACTCCCTTCTTAATCACTGCTCCCCATTCCTGTCCCTCGACTCTTATAGCTTTCGTCTGGTTTCTGTAAAAGTTTTGAATATCTTTTTGCTCTCTGTGTTTAACCCCGTTACCTTCAGAATTTCAAAGAGAGTATTCCAGTCAACATTTTCATAAGCTTTCTCCAGGTCTATAAACGTTAAAAACATATGTTTGCCTTTCCTTAATCTATATTCTAAGATAATTGTATGTTCAGTATTGCCTCAAGTGTTCCTACATTACTTTGGAATGCAAACTGATCTTGTCTGAGGTCAACTTCTACCACTTTTTCCATTCTTCTGTAATGAATTCATGCCGTATTTTGCAGCCGTTGTGTAGTAACCTGATAGATCAGTAATATTCACACCTGTCAGCAATTGCTTTCTTTGGAATTGGAATTGTTATGTTCTCCTTGAAGTCTAAGTCTTATCTCACCTGCCTCATACATCCTGCACAGCATTTGGAAGAGTTTTGGCATTGCTGACTCTCCAAGGCTGTCAGTAGTTCTGACAGGATGTCATCTGCTCTGTGGGCTTTGTTTCAACTTAGGTATTTCAGTGCTCTGTCAAATTATTTTCACAGTATCATCTCCCATCTCCTCTTCATTTACTTCCTTTTCCATTTCTATACTACTGTTTGAAGTTTATCTCCCTTTTATAGACCTTCTGGTTTCATTTGCTGCATTTTTATATTTTCTCATTTCATCGATTAAATTCACTAGCTCCTGTGGTGTCCAAGGATTTCTAATAGGCCTTGTCTTTTTACCTATTTGATCCTCTACTGCCTTCACTGTTGCATCTCTCAAAGCTACACATTCATCTTCTTTTCATTTTCCTTTCCTCTGTTCTAGTCAGTTTTCATTTGAAAAATTATAACAGTTTTCGATTTAATGGATGATAAAATACTATGAGATATTTTCGTACCAAAATATTATCAAGTGTGAAATACATGCCATTTATGGTCGAGTTGAACAAATGAAATTTATAGGATAATAATTTGTTTTAAAATAAAAGACAAAAATAATGTTCTGAAGTATTACAGAAAAACTTGGAAAAGTGTGAAATTTAAATTTCTATACAGTTCACCAATCCCAAAAGGCATTCCTTTTGTATGTCAGACTTGCAATTTTAGATACAAAATAGCTGAAGAAAGGGTGAAATAACAATTTTTGTCAAACAAGTTAAGGATCGTAATTTGCTGTTGATCAAAGATGCCCATAATTCTGGTTTGTTATAGTACAGAATTTCATCTTTGTAGTAAACCTGTGATAGCTACCTCAAGAGGATGACTAAATTGTAGAATACCAAAATTCAGTATTGATAATTGCAGTTCAACAGGTGACTTTCAACCTCTCATACACCAAATTTCAATAATAACAAACTGCTGTTTCAAACATCACAACTGTCACTTGACAATAAGTTTTTTTGTATCATATTGATATGCAAAAGTTGAAACATTGATACTTAAATAAAATGTTGCCATCCCTTCTTTACAGGATGCTGCACGCCGCCAGTGGTTCCTCGAGGTTGTGGACAACTACCTCAAGCTGTGGGAGGTCAACATGTGACCGGGAGGTGAACACTCTCCCCCACCACCGCCCACGCCAGTGCCAGCACCCCCTGGCCGGAGCCGCGCCCGCTGCGGCCTCACAGTTCCTAGTTACAGAGCAGGCAGAGGTTTTTCTCCTCCCCGTGAGGGGAAGCGGCCCTGCTGGAGCCCATCTCGTGAAGACATACCTGTTGGGACACTGCAGTTCCCTCAGAGACTCGAAGAGAGTTCCAGTTTCCGGATTGTTTACCGGACAAGCTGGTCGAAATCCAAAGTGTAACTGTTGACACCGAGACTCGTCCTTTCACAGCCAGCACCTGTTATTGCAGCAGAACGATGGAAGTGTGTGTCCTGATGAAATGCGACATTTTGTGATATTTATGTAGCACAAAAATGGCTACCAGAAACTTTACGAGAAGTAAACTTTGAAGAAGAGCGACCTGCCTTATTTTTACTTTGACATATTCGTATCCAAGCTGTTTAAGTTTATATTTCAGTGCACTGCACTAGGTGAACAAAGACAAAGCGAATAAAAATTGTTCAACGGAGTGTGCTTTGAAAATATTATAGTGTATATTGTATATAACTGTTTTATAAGAAAAAATCATGCTGGTATGTGTAATATGTTATGCATTCCAGCATGACAGGGAACTTCATCTTATGTACTTTAAGTACATATGTTGTAAAGTCCTTCAATTTTGTAGAGGCACTGTACAACTAAAAGTACAATCGAAAGACGTAAATAAGTTGTATATTTTGATATGTACCTGCACATATTTAGTTTCTTAATTGAGATGCTTGCACTTCAATTGTGTTGCTTTCATAGAAGGATAATTCTGAGTATCTCAATTTTCAAAGGCAGGAATACAATACTGTCAGATTTGTCAAGCCTCACCACAGTCTGTGATGTAAACAATCCAACAAAAATAAAAAGTATGCAAGCAGTCTTATTATGATGTGTTTGGAATATGATGAATGAACTGTGAAAATTGTGTACCCAAAGGTATATCTTTCATTACTTCACACAACACTCATGCCATAATCCGTAATACTTCACTGTACTTTGTAACATAAATGTAATGAGAAAAAGAAAGTATGCTTTGTGCTTTAGGCTCATATGGAAATGAATATCTGAGAAATTGGTGAGACTGCTTTTCATGGATGTTCATATGTACAGCATGGGCCTACAGATATAGATAAAGCTCGTTCACCATAAGGTCAACAGATGTCACAAGAATGCTAAAATCTCAAAATTGATGATGCTTTGGTGTATTGGTTCTCAGCGCCTCAAAGGTTTTTTTTATTTAATAAAAGTAATGGGATGCATTATAAACAGCTGAAAGGCCCTGCCTTATTTGGTGTATTTAATAATTTGAGATTACACTGCAAACAACTGGCCTAAAGTAAAGTGGTTCCTCATGAATCACAATAAAAATTAATCACACAGCTATCTTTCAGAAGACGATATGATGATCTTTATGTAAGGTCATCTTAAAATGGTTAATTTATGACTAGAATGAATGAAGCACCCAACAATAAGCCAGGGTTACTGGCCCATGCAAATGCAATGGAGTACTACAGGGTGTCCCACATAAAACTGTATGCCTCATGCCTGCGATTTGAGTAACAGTGAACTAACTGAAATAGAGCAGATAATAAAAACATTAAAAATATGTAGTTACCTGTTTAAAAGAGGTGCTGGAAGTGGTGGCCAAGTGCATCCAGGCATCTCTGACTTTGTGTGATGTTGCTTTCGTGTGATGTTACACACAGTAATTCTGCAGATGTGATGTTAATTTCTCTAATAACATGTCATTAAAGATCGTCTACTGCACGAGGATTGGCAGCATATGCTTCACTTTTTAGTGTGCCCCATGATAAAAAACACACAATGTTAAGTCCAGGTGTCTTGGGGCCCAGAGGCCTCTACTGACAAGTCTGTCTCCAGGGAACTTGTTGGTGATGTGTGCCATACTTTGGCTGGATGTGTGAGTGGTCGCTCCATCTTGTTGGAATACTGCACACAGCTTCTGTGCACCTGTTAACTGTGCGTAGAAAGAGTCAAAGTATGCCCATGACCAACACTATTCAAAACCTGTAAAAGAAATAAAGACCTTTAGGATCCATTCAGAATGTGCAGAGGAACAAATTACCAACAGTGAGGACCCCTGTAACTGTAGACAGAATTCATGTGTACGTTATGAGAAGTCCCCACAAGTCGTTTAAGGTGTAACTGAAATATATTGGGCCAATAGTGCACATGCAGACAGCAAACACCAAACACCTGTCTTCTCTGAGTGGAGTGGTTCTCCGTGCAGGCCAGTATCTGCAATTATAGGAGTTTACATAACCTGACAAATGAAACCAGGCCTTATCTGAAATGAAGTAAAGCAAGGGATCCAAGTAACAGCAGTTGATGTTAACAGCCAGTTACAGTAATCAACTTGTTTTTCCTGATACTCGAATTTCAACTCTTGCGCCTCACTCACATAACAGGCTTTTAATTTCATATCTTTTAGTGCATGATGACATGACATACAAGATATACCCTCTTACCAACTTGTGGGGACTTCTCATAATGTCCACACAAATTCTGTCTACAGTTACAGAGGTCCTCACTGTTGGTCACTTGTTCCTCAGCACATTCTGAATGGATTATAAAAACTCCTTATTTCTTTTACAGGTTTTGAATAGTGTTGGTCATGGGGACACTTTGGTTGAAATGTTTCTCTACATTCCTCAATAGAGTCTGTCTTTATGTATCACTCCACATATTTGTAGTAAACCTGCTATAGCTAGTTTATGAAAATTACACAACAACCGATGCCTGAACACACAGCTGCAGTTAATTTTCTGATAAAATGCAATATAGCCAACTTTCGAGACAGTGTTGCCACTTCACAAGCAATTTGACTAGAGGTGATTATCTTATATGAGGTGTACCAGTTTTATGTGGGACACCCTGTATAACCTAAATGTAAGATTATATATGTACACTGCTTATTCCATAATAATTATTTGGTACATTTACATACAGAACAACTCCTGGAGGATCTAAAACAAATGTTGGAACAGATTCCTGCTGACAAGTTTACATATCATTGTCTGAATTGATTTCTAAAGAGGGTCAAATCTACATCTACAGCTACACCTACACTCTGCAAAACACAGTGGAAGAGCATGGCAGAGTGTATGTCCCATTGTACCAGTTATGAGGGTTTCTTCCTGTTCCATTCACGTATGGAGCATGGGAAGAATGATTGTTTGAATGCCTCAGTGAGTGCTGTAATTATTCTAATCTTTTCCTCATGATCCCTCTATGAGCAATACATAGGGAGTTGTAGTGTATTCCCAGAGTCATCATTTAAAGCTGGTTAGTAAAATGTCGTTAGTAGACTTTTAGGGAAAGCTTATGTCTATCTACAAGAGTCTGCCAGTTCAGTTTCTTCAGCATGTCTGTGACCGTCTCACATGGGCCAAACAAAACTGTGGCTTTCCCCACTGATTTCAATCAGTGCTGTCTCACAGCTGATGTCTGTAATTCCTTCTTGTCTTAATTCATAATGGCTGCTGGATCAAAATGGTGTCTGTTTTTTCAGACATGTCCACAGGAACAGACACACACACACACACACACACACACACACACACACACACACACACACACACACACACACACAGCCAATGATCTCTTCAGTGCAGAAGCACACCAAACGTTTGAGTTCTTACGGGATTTGGCAAAATTCTATGAATAATGAGGATGATGGATCAGGGGCTCTATGGTAGTAATGTGTGGATAAGTTGAGAATTTGGGTTTGATGGGAGTGTAATAAAACGTAGTGAAAATGTTTTTGTGTTGAAGTTTGGGGTGAGTATTGTAGTTTAACCCAAGAAAAACAGCATTACAAAAATATCCTTCACCAATTTTATACGTATCTTGTGTAATCCGGGGTGCTGCTTCTTGATGCTGCTATAGGTTCATTTTGATATTACTGCATCGTCTCGTAGAAACCATGTAGTGGTTTAAATAAGTTTTAGTGCTTCTTGTGTACAAAGGATTTTATTTCGCATGCTAGATGTTTGGCGGTTAACATACTTCGTAGAACTTACAAAGTCTGACTACATACTGTTGATTAAAATTCGGTCTAAGACTGAAGTATGGCGGCGTACAAATTGCCTCTATTTACAAGGTTGTAAACAATTACTGTCATTGTTACATATTGAATTTTGCATTTATACAATTAGAGTTCCCAGATTAAATAGAAATTTACATGGAATAAAAGCGAATAATTACATAAAAACATAGGAAAGAATCTCTATTAAGACTATAAATTACATGTTTTATCATTGTAATGATATATTTTGTTAATTTACATATAGTATTTAACTGACTTAAAGAAAAATCATGCTATCATTTGAATGTGAACAGAGTGATTAGTTTTATTGAATGAAAGACCTAGATGCAACTAATTAATTTTTGTACGAGTAAAATTTTCTATTTCGATATGGTCTTAATTACAGTTCTATTAACTAACACCAATTAAAACATGAGTATGTTTGATTCTGACTGAAAAATCAATGTGTCATATTTTTATTGGGGATCCAAACAATTTATGGTTTCAGAACATAAAAAATAGCTGTCTCTCCATGACTTGGAAATATCAGAACTTTAATCGTTAATTACTCCTTAGTTACAATAGCAAAATCATTCCTAGCATGTTCCTGAAATTTGTCTTGTGTGTAAATTATGATGGTACGTTAGTTTCTTATCCAACATTTTTCCTTCATTCTATGTACTGGTGATGCCCAATGTAAACAATGTCAAAACAACAGTTTAAACTAGCATAAATTACTAATATCATATATATGCTCTCTTCTGGAGAGTGGAGAAGAGATTGGAATAGGATACAGGTCCTAAGTGGTTGCGGTATTAGAGGAGGCATGCTAGGATAGTCCATGAAGTTGCAATGACAACTGTGTCTAGATAGCTTAGAGGTCAGAGCATCTCCCTAGTATCTTGGAGACCTATGTTCAGTGTCTGGTCTGGTACAAATTTTCAATTTTCTCTATTGATTTCAATCAATACCCGCTCAGAACCAATGTCTGTAAATGCTTCATGCCCTAAATCTGTAACCATTCATTCTGTCCTTCTCTGAATATGTTCAGTATCCCCTGTTAGTCCTATTTGGTATCTCACACACCTGAGCAGTATTCTAATATGGTTCACTTGAGTGATTTGTTAGGAATCTCCTTTGTAGACTGATTGCACTTCCCCAGTAGTCTACCAGTAAGTCAAAGTTTACCACGTGCTTTCTCTAATAGTAATCTTTGTATTACTCATCTTTCTAATCATGTGAGATTTAAATGAGGCAATACCCTGGATTTTCCTTTGTAAAAGAACATTTGAAACTGGAGTTTAGCATTTCTACTTTTCATTATCTACTCTCAATGTCAGTCCCTATCTCACTCATGATTTTCTGTGCGCAAACTTTGGTATCACTAACAACCATCACGAATGACAAAAATTTGTTTGGATTTTATGAGAGAGCGTTCAATAATACTGTGCTAAAGTAGTCATTGGAGGCTTCACTCATTGCCCTCTTCACAGCCAAAAGCATTTAAATCAGCATCTCTCTCTCTGTAGCTCTATATTTTGATTTACAACTATGTGCAGTAGTCATTTGTTTCTTTAGAAGTTTGCCTTATACAGGGTGCTCTATTGATAGTGACCGGGCCAAATATGTCACGAAATAAGCTTTAAACGAAAAAACTACAGAGAACGATACTTGTCTAGCTTGAAGGGGGAAACCAGATGGCGCTATGGTTGGCCCGCTAGATGGCACCGCCGAAGGTCAAATGGATATCAACTGCGTTTTTTAAAATAGGAACCCGCATTTTTTATTCCATATTCATGTAGTACATAAACAAATATGAATGTTTTAATTGGACCACTTTTTTCGCTTTATGATACATGGCGCTGTAATAGTCACAAATGTATAAGTATGTGGTATCACGTAACATTTCGCCAGTGCAGATGGTATTTGCTTCGTGATACATTACCCATGTTAAAATGGACCATTTTCCAATTGTGGAAAAGGTTGATATCATGTTGATGTATGGCTATTGTGATCAAAATGCCCAGCGGGCTTGTGCTATGTATGCTGCTCGGTATCCTTGACAACATCATCCAAGTGTCCGAAACATTTGCCGGATAGTTACGTTATTTAAAGAAACAGGAAGTGTTCAGCCACATGTGAAACGTCAACCATGACCTGCAACAAATGATGATGCTCAAGTAGGTGTTTTAGCTGCTGTCACGGCTTACCCGGACATCAGTAACAGACAAATGGCACGAGAATCGGGAATCTCAAAAACGTCGGTGTTGAGAATGCTACATCAACATTGTTTGCACCCGTACCATATTTCTATGCACCAGGAATTGCATGGCGACGACTTTAAACGTCGTGTACAGTTCTGCCACTGGGCACAAGACAAATTACGGGACGAAGACATATTTTTTGCATGCGTTCTATTTAGCGACGAAGCGTGATTCACTAACAGCGGTTACGTAAACCGGCATAATATGCGCTATTGGGCAATGGACAATCCACAATGGCTGCAACAAGTGGAACATCAGTGAGCTTGGTGGGTTAATGTATGGTGCGGCATTATGGGAGGAAGGATAATTGGCCCCCATTGTATCGATGGCAATCTAAATGGTGCAATGTATGCTGATTTCCTACGTAATGTTCTAGTGATGTTACTACAAGATGTTTCACTGCATGACAGAATGGCGATTTACTTCCAACATGATGGATGTCCGGCACATAGCTCACGTGCATTTGAAGCGGTATTGAATAGCATATTTCATGACAGGTGGATTGGTCGTTGAAGCACCATACCATGGCCCACGTGTTCACTGGCTCTGACGTCCCCGGACTTCTTTCTGTGGGGAAAGTTGAAGGATATTTGCTATCGTGATCCACCAACAACACCTGACAACATGTGTCAGTGCATTGTCAATGCGTGTGCGGACATTACCGAAGGTGAACTACTCGCTGTTGAGAGGAATGTCATTACACATATTGCCAAATGCATTGAAGTTGACAGACATCATTTTGAGCATTTATTGCATTAATGTGGTATTTACAGGTAATCATGCTGTAACAGCATGAATTCTCAGAAATGATAAGTTCACAAAGGTACATGTATCACATTGGAACAAGCGAAATAAAATGTTCAAACGTACCTACATTCTGTATTTTAATTTAAAAAGCCTACTTGTTACCAACTGTTCATCTAAAATTGTGAGTCGTATGTTTGTGACTATTACAGCACCATCGATCACAAAGCGAAAAAAGTGGCCCAACTAAAACATTCATATTTCCTTACGTACTACATGAATATGTAGTAAAAAGTTGGGGTTCCTATTTAAAAAAATGCAGTTGATATCCATTTGACCTATGGTAGTGCCATCTAGCGGGCCAACCATAGTGCCATCTGGTTTCCCCCTTGAAGCTAGACAAGTTTTGTTCTTTGTAGTTTTTCCATTTGATGCTTATTTTGTGAGATATTTGGCCCAGTCACGATCAATGGACCACCCTGTAGTGGCTGTAAACTATATAGGGTCCCTCACATCATGAGCTGTTCTGCTAGCTACCTGTCTAGAAAGCACATGGTCAACTATTCTGCTAAACCTGAGCCACAGTTCTTCTGCATACTCTTCTGGAAAACTAAATGTTTTGAGTTTTTTACTGAGATATAACACTACTGCCCTTCTTTTCTAGTTTGCTGAACATATAAATCCTTGTTTTAGATGCCCTTTGTGTCTTGGTAATCATTGTTGCCACCAAGCCTCCATGGTCACTGGTGCTAGTTTCTATGTGGATATCCTCAAAGAGGTCAGGTCTGTTTGTTGCTATTAGGTCCAAAATATTTTCATCATGAACTGGCTTCCAAGCGAACTGTTCTAGGTAGTTTTCAGAGAAGACTTTTGGTAATGTTTTGCAGGATGTTTTGTCACTCCAACCACTTGCAAAACTGTAGTTTTCCCACATCAGTGTTGGAATATTTAATGATGACAGTACAATTGGGGGAATTCATGAACAAACCAATTTAGCTTTTTTCTTAAGTTTCCGGCTACACCTGGAGGTGAGTCTGCTGCTCACTGGAAGGGTCTGTGATACTAAATCTTGCCCAGACAGTCTTGCATGCAGTTTCAGTTCCCACCTCACTGAATTTGAATTTCTTGTCTGCTGTGACAAACACACCACCTCCATTTACCATTATCCTTTCCTTGAAATATACACTTAAATTTTTCAAAAAATATCACTGCTATCACTTTCAGGTTTTAATCTTCTCTCTGTATCTAATGTTATGTGAGATCCACAGCTGTTTAGGAGCACTTCAAACTCTGGCACTTTGTTTTAATACTCTTGTCTGTAGGGGACATTTCTTCAGATCTTATACTGACACTTACTGACCTAAAGTGGAATGCCCATTTTAAACAAATGGAAATCAGACTGCAGGTTGTTATTCATAGGGAGAATCTTGTTGTCCTCATTGTGGTCTTCAGTCCAAAGACTGGTTTGAGACAGCTCTGTGTGCTACTCTATCCTGTGCTAACCTATTCATCTCCTAAAAACTACTGCAACCCACATCAACTGAACCTGCTTACTGAATTCATCTCTTCATCTCAAATTCAATTTTTACATCCCACACTTACCTCCAATACTAAATAATATCAAATTCATGATCCCTTGATGTCTCAGGATGAGTCCTGTCAATTGATCCCTTCTTTTAGTCAAGTTGTACCAAAAATTTCTTTTCTCTCAAATTCTGTTCAGTACCTGTGCATTAGTTATGCGATGCAGCCATGCAATCTTCAGCATTCTTCTGTAACATTTTAAAAACTTCTATTCTTTTCTTTCTAAACTGCTTATCATACATATTTCACTTCTATACAAAGCTACACTTCTGACAAAAACCTTCAGTAATGGGTTCCTAATACTTAGATTTGTATTTGGTGTTGATTAATTTCTCTTCATCGAAAGTTACGTGAGAAGAAATAAAAACTTTGCCAACGACATTTTAATTCTCTCTTCAACAGCAGATGACTTGAAAGAACAGTTGAACAGCATGTTGAAAGGAAGATACAAGATGAACATCAACAAAAGCAAAATCAGGTGATGATGTGAGAATTAGATCACAAAATGAGATACTAAAATTGCAATTTCCAGTCTACATTTTATATCTTCTCCACTTCAGCTATCGTCAATTATTTTATTGCCCAAATAGCATAAGTCTTCTACTAATTTTAGTATCTCATTCTGTGATCTAATTCTCACATCATCACCTGATTTTGCTTTTGTTGATGCTCATCTTGTATCTTCCTTTCAAGATACTGTTCATTCTGTTCAACTGTTCTTTCAAGTTGTCTGCTGTTGGCGAGAGAATTAAAATGTCATTGGCAAAGTTTTTATTTCTTCTCACTTAACTTTAATACTTTTTTTTACTTTACATGTGGCAAGGGCCTTATCAACCATATGCCTGCTCTATGAGCCTTTTCCACTTCTGTCTGTCCAGTGTGCTGTTTGTCCAGTTGCTGTTGCTGTTCATCCTAGTTATGTCCTCCTGAATTTTATCCCACCATCTGGTTCTGGGTCTTCCTCTTCTTCTTGTTCTGTCTATTGTTCTGTTGAATGCCATTCTAGGTAGTCTATTCTCTGTCATTCTTGCTATATGGCCTGCCCAATTCAACCTTCTCCTCTTGAGCACTTCAACGATGTTACGGCGTTTGTACAGCCCTCTTAATTCTTAATTTCTTCTTATTATTCATTCCTTGTTATATTCCTCATATACAGGTCCAAAAATTTTCCGTATTACTTTTCTGTCGAATATTAACAGTTATTCTTCCTCTATCTTTCTGAATATTAATGTTTCACATCCATATAACACTACAGGTATAATGGTCGATTGATATAAGTGGATTTTCAAGTTACTGCTAAGTGATCTTTTTCTTAGAATTTTGATGAAATTAAAAGTGTCTTGTTTGCTGTTGCTAAAAGGGCATCTATTTCTATATTTGTTCTGTTGTTCTTACTAAAAAGACTTGCTAGGTACTTGAAGTGGTCAACAGTCTTGAAATTGAATCCATCTACAGTAAAGGGTGCATCTTTTCTGGTTTTCTTACTTATGGGCAGGTTCATTAACATGTAATCCTGTTTTCTCAGCAGTTTTGTAGTAATTCTGCATCATTCTGATTAATTCTGTTTTGGAACTACTTGTTAGTGCTACCTCATCTGCATAGGCAAGTCTTGTAATGTTCACATCCTGTAGCTGGATCCCTTGTGGACTGGTTTTAGAAAATTATCTATCAATCTTCTCTAGGACAAGGTTAAATAAAATAAGTGAAATGGCATCCCATTGTCTCAGTCCAGTGTACACCTTAAAATCTTCAGTTTCTCCTACTGATGTTGCTTATGCGACATAAAGTTTCGTCTATACACATTGTAACTGATCTGATTAATTTTGATGGTATTTTAAATTCCTTCATTATATTTAGGAGTGTCTGTCAGTGTATGCTATCATAGGCCTTTTTAAAATCTACGAATAATATGTGGGCATCTGCATTAACTTTAATTCCTACTCCAAATTTTTCTGTGGCTTCCTTCATTGCTTACTCAGCATACAGATAGAATAACACCAGGGATAGGCCACAACCATGTCTCACTCCCTTCTCAACCATGTCTTCCCTTTCATGCCTTTTGACTGTTATAACTGCAGTTTCTATACAAGTTATAAATAGCCTGTCACTCCCTGTATTTTACCCCTGTTGTCTTAAGAATTTCAAAGACTGTATTCCAGTCAGTATTATCAAAGGCCTTCTCTAAGTTTACAAATCCTATAAACTTAGGTTTGCCTTTCTTTATCCTATCTTGTAAGAGAAATTGTAGGGTCAATACTACCTCCCATGTTTCTACATTTCCAAGAACCCAAACTCATCTTCCCCTAGTTTGATTTCTATCAGTTTTTGTTCCTTCTGTAAATAATTTGTGGCAGTATTTTGCAACCGTGAAACCAACTTACAGTTTGGTAATATTCAAACCTGTCAGCATCTGATGTCTTTGGAAATATATTTATTACATTCTTCTTGAAGTTTTAGGGTATTTCACTTGTCTCATACATCTTGTGCATGTGGTGGAATAATTATGTCATGGCTCGCTCTCCCAAGGAACCTTGTTTCAACTTAGGTCTTTCAATGTTCCGTCAGATTCTTTCTGCCATATCATATCTCCCATCTCACCTTCATCTACTTCCTCTTCTCTTTCTATAATATTGCCTTCAAGTTCATTTCACTTTATATAGACCATGTATGTGTTCCTTCTTCCTTTCAACTTTCCCTTCTTTGCTTAGTTCTGGTTCTTCATCCACTCTTCGTATTCATACAGTTGCTTCTATTTCCTTCAAAGTTCTGTTTAATTTTGCTGTAAGCAGTATCTATCTTCCCCCTATGTATACATGCTTTTATAGCCTTGCTTTTGTCCTCTAGTAATTCCTGCTTATCCATTTTGCACTTTCTGTCAATCCCATATTTAGACATCTGTATTTGCTTTTCCTGGTTTCATTTGCTACACTTTTATATTTTCTCCTTTCATCATCCAATATCTTCTTTCATCATCCAATGTCTCCTGTCATATCCAAGGATATCTACGAGGCCTACTTGAGCTTCTGCTGCCTTCACTATTTCATCTATCAAAGCTACCCATTCATCTTCCATGTATCCCTTTACACTGTTTCAATATTATGAGAAGGGAAGTAGCTAGTCACTGTGTAGTGGAGATGCTGAGTCACAGACAGGCATAACAAAGAGACTCTCACAATTAAAGCTTTTGGCCATTGGCCTTAGTCAACAATAGACACACATACGAACACACACACTCTCACACAAATGCAACTCACACACACAACTTCAGTCTCAGGCAACTGAAACCACTGCCTGAGACTGCAGTTGTGTGTGTGAGCTGTGTCTGCATGAGTGTATGTGTGTGCATGTGCGTATGTGTGTCTATTGTTGATGAAGGCCAGTGGTCAAAAGCTTTAATTGTGGGAGTCTTTTTGTTATGCCTATCTGTGACTCAGCATCTCCGCTATATGGCGAGTAGCTACTTCGCTTCTCATAATATTGTTACAGTCCATCCTGGATTTTCTATTGTTTGATTTTTACCCCATTTCAGTCAGTCAATGGCTAGTGCTCCCTCTGGAAGACTCAGCAACCTCTTGACGTGCAACTTATCTGGGTCCCATCGCCAAAATTTTCTATCTTTTTGCAATTTCTTCAGTTTTAATACACTCTCCAGGTCTGTTTCACATATACTGCCTTCTTTCGTGATTCCTAAACCAAGAGTTAGTGATGAGTGAATTATTCTCTGTGCAAAATTCTATCAGGTAACTTCTTCTTTTGACCTTTGCCCAGTCCCTATTCTCTAACTATTTCCCTTCTCTTTCTCTTCCTGCTATTGAATTCCAGTGTCCAACCACAATTAAATTTTCCTCTCCCTTAAGCATCTGAATAACTTCTTTTTGTCATCGTACATTCTTTCATATGTGATGTTAGTTGGCATATAAACATATACTACTGTGGTGGGTGTTACCTTTGTGTCTATCTTTGCTATGATAATGCATTCTCTATGCTGTAATAGATTACCCACATTCGTATTTTATTGTTCATTATTAGACCTATTGCTGCATTATTCCTGTTTGATATTGTATTTTAAACCCTGCACTGACATAACCGGAGGTCTTGTTCCTCCTGCCATTGAGCTACACTAATTTCCTTTACATCTAATGTCAACTTTCCTGTTTCTGTTTTTAAATTTTCTAAGTTATCTGCTGATTAAGGCACCTAACATTCCAAACAATGTCCTGTAGCGTGTCAGTTTTACTTTTCCTGATGACGACATCCTCCTGAGTATCCCTGCTTGGAGAACCAGATGAGTGATTATTTTAACTCCAGAATACTTTACTCAAGAGGATGGCATCATCATTTAACCACACAGCAGAGCCACATCCCCTCAGAAAAAGTTACAGCTGTTTCCCCTTTCTCACAGCTGTTCACAGTTCCAACACAGCAAGCCTATGTTGGCCGATGTTACAAGGCCAAATCAGTCAATCATCCTCACTGTTGCCCTCGCAACTACTAGAAAGGCTATGCCCCTCCTCAGGAACTGCATATTTGTCTGGCATCTCCACATACACCCTGCCGGTGTGGTTGCCCCTGCAGTATGGGTATCTTTATCATTGAATTATGCAAGCCATCCCACCTTGGCAAGGTCCATCGTTCATGGAGAATCTTAAGGAAATGTAATTCAGTCATGAAACACATGGATTAGAAAACAATCATTCAGCTGATTCTTGAGTATTGTTCATCAGTCTGGGACCCTTACCAAATAGGATTAATAAAAGAGATAGAGATGGTCCGATGAAGAGCAGCACATTTTGTAACGCGATTGTTTACTAGATGTGAGAGCGTTATGGGGCTGCTCAACAAAGTCCAGTGGCATATGCCACAAGAGAGGCATTGTGCATCACACAGATGTTTACAGCTGAAGTTTTGAGAGCATGCATTGAAAGAAGTGTCAGGCAAGATATTACTTCCTGCCACATACATTTTGAAAATGACCACAACAAGAAAAGTGAAGAAATTAGAACTCACATGGAGCTTTACCAAAAATTATTCTTCCCCTCTGCCATTTGTGAATGAACCAGGAGACCAGCCTACACAAAACACTTTTTTAAATGGGAAAAGGCATCTTGCACAAAATTTCACAGTGAACATAATGCTTACATTTGCAGTAGAAATTCCACAACAATTAATTTGTTAATATCTGAATAAAGTTCTAGATGAAAGATAAAAAAAAAAAATCGTAGCACTTGAGAGGTATTCAAAACAGTGAGGAGAATACAGCACTTGTCAGAAACATTTGTAGCTTCATGCAGAATCGGCACAGTATTGGTATGAAACAAATTCACAACATTTTGCATTAAGGAGTTAACAAAGTTGTTAAAAGTACTTGCAACTAACATACATATTTACAAACTGCCCAAATGAGAGTCTTAGGACCAACCAGCAGAGACAACCAAAATATGATGTTTGGATACAAGAAATCAATTAAGTTTCACCTGTCACTTGCATGTAGAAATGTCATAACTTGATACCATACCACAGAAAGAAGAACTCTGGAAGTAACAAACTTTGAGTCAGTTTGTGTACTAAAAGTTAATAAAATTTGGACTTTTTCTAAGGTCAGATGTACCTGCTGACTGGACTACATGTTACACTAACTGACTAGAGACTAGGTGTAATTTTCTCCTAATGGCAATACTGATGAGAACACGTCCATTTGCCACAGCATATTGTTAAGAAATACAACAACTGGAAAATAAAGTCTACAACTATTTTCAATGCTTCATTTGATATACAAAATTCTCAGTCATGAAATGGCTGGAAACTGGATCTGATTTATTTCTTGACATACTTGCTATCTTTCTGAGATTTCAAAAAATCTGATGGGTTAGCATGTGTTTAGTATTCATAAATTAAAACCACAAATTAACTAACTTCAGGGTCAGGCCCAGAAGACCATCCTATGCCAACCAGCTTCCATGCCAACCTCTGTCAATGGTGTCATTTGGATGTGGTGTGGAGGGGAATGGAATTAGCACAACTCTCTCCAAGCCAATGTAATCTCTGTGAACCTTGGGGCCACTAGTTTGTACTCCAGTAGCTTCTGAATTGGCCCCATGAGATCAAGCACAATCTGTTTCAAGGAAAACTGCCTGACAGTCCACCTGGGTCATTTTTATGACAATCAGTCATGCTGATTGCTTAACTATGCAGATGAACTATTTGGTATTGCGCATCTCAAAACTTGGCCATGTATCATCATCATGTATCACCAGATGTAATAATGATAGGGTGCATGCATTCTTCTATGTCTCCAAAGGAGCATAAAAACTGGTCTATTGGCACTGACAATTACAGAAAATAATTACTCATACAAATTGTCTACAGCAAAAAGTAATTACCCATACAAACACATATAAAACCGTAGGAGCTTGGCGTACAGGTTGTGTTTGGGGAACAGTGATAAAAATTTCGGAATTTGCAAGCAAAGCAGACTATGAGAAGAGTCTTTCATGTTTGTTCACCATGTAAGATACTTTACAATTTCAACTATGAAGAGACAGAGAGAGTTCAACCCATATGACTATTCACAATTGACTATTCTTTATGGTAAGGTTTTCACTACGTTAAGATTGGCAACCAAACCAAAATATCATACAAGGTTCTCTTTCAGTGTATCACAACATGAACAATTCACCCCTAACTTGACGTACACTGATAATTTACCGACACACATGTGACATTTCTCAGGGTACAGAATATTTCCTATTCCCATTTCTTCTGCTAATGCTATCACTTTCACCATGCAAATACAGAACTACCATTGCATTCCAGTACAGTATTATTGTCCACAGCATGTAATCACTTCAAAATTCATTCCACAACAGGCAGCTTGGTGGGGGGGGGGGGGGGGGGGGTGGAGGGGGCAGGGAGAGGCTGGTGGGAGTGGACAGTATTTACAAAGTAGTGTAGTGTATGAGAAAGGTATTTATGTGCTCAGAAGCAGTCAAAAAGGGCTTGAATAACAGGATAATAGAAACAGAAGGAATTAAAGACACATTATCCAAGATGGAGAGAGTGACATAGTTTTAAGACCAGCCCATTTCCTAAACGCTGGTAATCTGATGACCATACATGATTCTACAACAAGCAAGGAGCTTATAAGGAAATTTCAATTCTGTCAGAATGCCAAAAAGAAACTCTGGCTTTAACAGAAGCAATCATCTAAAGGGAAGAGGGTTATGGAGGTATTTATCACAAAGTGAACCCCCAAGATGAGAGGAAATAGAGAATGAGATATCTAGCCATTGGTGACAGAGAGTCACAGTGTCAGAGGTTCAACATGACAAAGGTAACGAGATCGTGTTATGTATCATACTGTAGCAACCTCATGGAATTAGGCATTATTAGTCAATACAATCATTCCTTTGGAAGTAGATCAGAATGGAAAGGGTGTTGGAAAATGAGGACAAAGTAAACATTGTCTTCTACGATTCATATATGATATTGTCATTACAGCCACAGAAAGTATTGCAGTGTCAGAGAGAACAGAGTTTGTGTATGTGAGCACTTTGTGAATATGCCATGAATCTTCTGACCTGAAACTTATTAATCTTTTCTCTTAATGTTGCTAATACTGATTGTAATATTCTTCAGCAGTAAAGATGTTTTTGGATAGAGGTAATTGCCTTTAAGTCTTGATATAGATTTTTTTAGTGATAGTGTTGATTCTATAAACTGATATGTTGGTAGGAAAAAAGAAATATTTTATTTATAAATATTTTCATGCAGGAAGAAATGTACTGAGGAACTTGCCTAAACAGTCACATTCTGAAAGCCAAAATAAAGAACTAGTAAACACTGAGAAATGTTAGAATATACATTGTTAGAATATACAACTTTTTGAATAGGCTGATATAGGATACTCTGGAATTCCCATCACAGATAATTGATATTACACATTCAAGCAATGAAAAGTCTTGTTTGGAATATCAACAGTTATGAAGAGAAGAGGACAGGCCACTTGTGAAAGCAGCCATCTCATATACCAGCTCTGCTGCAATCATTACACAGCTTTTGATACTGGTATGATTGCCAACCAGCCGTTGACCAGAACGAACAGCCACTGCCAAACTGTGACCAAGAGCAAAGTGGGCCACCCTCTGGCACAACACATAGCTGAACATAACATGCTTGATTTCAGTGGATGCCTCACAACCCAGACCAAATGGATGCTCCCCTCCACCACCACCTTTTCTGAACTGCACAGATGTGAGATATCGTTAAAACACATTCTTTGTTCCTGAAATTATCCCAGCTTCTTCTTATGATAACGTAATATTCCCACCCATCCACCCAGAAGTTTCTGCCCCCTGTAATAAAACATGGCAGAAATGTTTTTGTGGTGAAGTTTGGGATGAGTATCTTAGTTAAAAACAAGAAAAACAATGTACAGTATACCATGTTTTACCACACATTACCAGCATAAGAAAATATCTCCCATAACTTTTATATGTATCTTGTGTAATACAGGATGCCACTTCTTGATGCTGCCATAGGTTCATTTTGATGTTACTGCATCATCCCATAGAAGTTATGGAATGGTGTAAATAAGTTTTTGTGCATCTAGTTTACAAATAATTTTATTTTGCATGCTAGATGTTCGGCAACGAACTTACAAAGTTTGACTACATGCTGTTGATACAAAATTTCGTCTAAGACTGAAGTATGGCCCATATTTATATGGTTTTAAACAATTATTGTCATTGTTACATATCGAATTTTGCATTTATACAATTAAAGTTTCCATGTAATATCTTCCCAAATTACATAGAAATTTACATGGAATAAAAGTGAATAATTTCATACAAAGAAAGGAAAGAATCTGTTTCTATTATGACTATAAATTACATGTTTTATCATACCAATGATATATTTTGTTAATTTTCACATATTATTTAATTGACTTTAAGAAAAGTCTTGCTATCATTTCCAGGTGAACAGAGTGATTAGTATTATTGAATGAAATGCCCAGATGCAACTAATTAATTTTTTATGAGTAAAATTTTACATTTCTATATGGCCATAATTACAGTTCTATTAACTAACACCAATTAAAACATGAGTATGTTTGATTCTGACTGAAAAATTATTCTATCATATTTTTATTAGGAATCCAAACAATTTCTGGTTTCAAATTATAAAAATAGCTGTCTCTCTATGACTTGGAAATATCGGAACTTTAATCGTTAATTACTCCATAATTACAATAACAGAGTCATTCCTACCATGTTCCTGAAATTTGTCTTGTGTGTAAATTATGATGATACATTAGTTTTTAATCCAACATGTTTCTTTCATTCCATATACTGGTGAGACACAATGTAAACAATGTCAAAGCAACAGTTTCAATTAGTGTAAATTACTAATATATATATGACCTTTTTGGGACAGTGGAGATGAGATTGGAATAGGTTACAGGATTCCAAGGGGTCATGGTATTGCACCCCTCTGTCCTATCACCTCCTCGCAATTCACGTCCCCTCACCATCCATGTGTGCCACTCTCTGCCAATGTCCCCACCAGTCTTTCCCCCACTTCTGCTTCTCTCCTTTTTTGCTCCATATCTCCCCTCCCCCACAGCCTCCTGACGCTTTACCTGGAAGCCTTTTACTGCTGCATTTTAGTCCCTGCATGCTACACCAGATAGTACTTTCTCCCCCTCCCTCCCTCACACAGCTCTCATACCAGTATTCTGCTATTCTTCCGCCTTCCTTGTCCCACTCCAGACTGTTGTTTTTTTTCAATGCAACAGTTGCAGTCTAGTCAGAGTGGACAGATATAGTGTTCATGTGTTTGGGAGCTATGCCTGCTTGTGTGAATGTATTAAGTTTTTTCCATTATTTTCTGGAGAAGGCTTTGACTGAAAGCTCAATGTGTAACAGTCTTTTCATTGTTCCTGTCTGCAACTCAATGTGTTATCTTTTCATAATTGTTAATATCACATATGTCTGGGCTTGCAGAACTGCAGCTTAGCTTGAAGAGTTACACAAAATTTTGGTCTGTATGATATCATAGAATGAAAGTTCAACAGTATACCAACTTTTTATTTTTAATTCACCTATGTTTGACAACTGCAAATAAAGTTTTTTGGCCTTTTAGCATTTATATGATATCAGATTGTAATCCAATGTGTGTAACATTCTCAATCTCTTTTATCTGTGCATACACATAGTTTATGCATTTTCTGGTTGTAAATCTCTTACGAGATTTGTATTGCAAATATTGAGCCTTTTCAGGGTTTAAAAATAAGGGATTTACTACAAATTATTTATGTTAATAAATGAAAATTTCTTTAATATTCATTCCTGAAACCATGCTTGACGTGGCATTTGACAGAAATTTTTTGTAACCTGCAAATAAAATAAACTTACAAGGTGTACAACTTTGCTTCTGCCGCTTGCTGATAGGGGGCGTTAACGGTAAGTAGTGGTCAAAAGAAACAGATCGCAGATGTCAGGCAGTTAGCTTGGATCTTGGTCAACATAACCTCATTCAAACATTAGTCAATTTGTGTCTGCGTCATAAAGTTGTTCTTGATCGAAAATGTCAGTTTACGAGCCTAATTCTCATTATTTGTGGGAGGTGTTACTGTTTTGTTTCAATATGATGAAAACAGCAGCTGAGTCTCATCAGATGCTCTCAAGTATGTATGGTAAGGACACTATTAGTGGAAGAACGTGTCATGAGTGGTTTCAATGCTTCAAGAACGGTGATTTTAACGTCGTAGACTGGCATAGTCGTGGAAGAGAGAATGTTTTCGAAGATGCAGAATTGGAGACATTGCTGAATGGAGATTCACGTCAAACTGAAGAAGAATTGTGACAATTAGTGGGAGTGACACAGCAAGCCATTTCAAAATGTCTCAAGGCTATGGGTAAGATTCAGAAAGAAGGAACTTGGATCCCGTGCGAGCTGAAACCAAGAAATGTTGAATGACATTTGTGTGTTTGTGAACAGTTGCTTCAGAGGCAAAAACAGAAGGGATTTCCGTATCGCATTGTGACCAAGGGCGAAAAATGGGTTCATTACGACAACCCTAAATGCAAAAAATCATGGGGGTATCCCGGCCATGCTTCCACGTCGATGGCCAAACCGAATATTCACGGCTCCAAGATCATACTGTGCATTTGGTGGGACCAGCTTGGCCTCATATATTATGAGGTGTTAAAAGCAAGTGAAACAATCACAGGTGCTCGTTATCGAATGCAATTAATGTGTTTGAGCAGAGCATTGAAAGGCAAATGGCCACAATACAGTAAGAGGCACGATAAAGTGATTTTGTAGCACAACGGTGCTTGACCCCACATTGCAAAAGAGGTCAAAACGTACTCGGAAACATTAAAATGTGAAGTCTTACCTCACCTGCCATATTCTCCAGACATTGCTCCCTCCATCACCTGTTTAGATCAATGGCGCATGGCATGGCTGACCAACACTTCCGATCTCATGAAGAAGTTACAAATTCGATCGATTCTTGGATCACTTCAAAAGATCAACAATTTTTTTGATGCAGGATTCGTACACTGCCCAAAAGATGGGAGAAAGTAGTGGCCAGTAATGGAAAATACTTCCACTGTTACATGTGTAACCAATTTGTTTCATTAAAGCCTCAAACATTGGGGAAAAAATCGCGAAAGCAAAGTTTTACACCTTATAGCATCTTGTAATGTTACTGGTGAAAGATCTTTAATATATTGTTGTTATGACCTCCAGTTCAAAAACTCATTTGCTGCAGTCTATCCTGTGCAAGCCTATTCATCTCTGCATAACTATTTCAATCTGTGTT
Source organism: Schistocerca serialis cubense (assembly GCF_023864345.2). Lineage (NCBI taxonomy): Eukaryota > Metazoa > Arthropoda > Insecta > Orthoptera > Acrididae > Schistocerca > Schistocerca serialis. The sequence goes on along the minus strand of NC_064644.1, from coordinate 17,883,263 downwards.
CACTGCAATCTGATTATGAGAACCTCCTTCTACAAGTATTACACACCACAGTTGTCTTCATTATCAAGTTGACTGCTCCTAGAAGCCTCAGGATGTGTTCTATCAACCAATTACTTCTTTTAGGCAAGTTGTGCCATAAACTCCTTTGTTCCCCAATTTGATTCAGTATGCTTTCCTTAGCTAGCTGCCTTATCCATATAATCCTCAGATTTCCTCTGTAGCATCAAATTTCAAAAGGTTCTGTTATATTCTTGTCTGCACTTTTAGATTAGATTAGATTAGATGTGCTTTTTATCCATAGATCCATATACAAGAGATGGCCGAGGGTGTGTCATAAAACAAGGATGCACAATAGATTGCTATTTAAGGGAAAGATGATATACCAAGTTGCAGACAGGCACCATTAAAGGTGCTTACACATAACAGTTCAGCTACAGCTTTCATCAGAAAAAGAGAAACACACAATTTATTCACACAAGCAAGCATACCCCTTGCACGCATGATCACTACATCCCTGTCCCACAACCTCCTGATGCTGTGGCTGTTGGCATTCTAGTCCCTGCACGCTCTGCCAGACAGGATCCTCTCTTCCCCCACCCATACACTGCTAAGTCTTCCCCTTCCCCGCCCTCTCCAGATTGCTACCCCCATCCCACATGATAGTTGTATTCTGGCTCGAACTGCCATAATCAAAGCACACTAATTTTCATTTTGGACTATCACTTACTTCAGGTATTGTTGTAATTATAAATATAACAGCATCTGGTTTCTGAACAAGATCCTAAATATGGGCTTGCAAATATAGCTTACTATCTAGCTGAGTTACTAGAAATTTGAACTGTTCATATTCACTAATTGGATACTGTTTCTGTGTCAGTCATAGTTCAATTATATGTTAGAAACTGTTAAAACCTAGTCTTACTGTGATTTAGCATCAATTTATTTTCTACAAGCCATGAACTTATGTCTTGAACTGCTTTATTTGATACATTTCTTATGTTGCGTACAACATCATTCATTACCAAGGTAGTATCATCGGCAAATGGAAATATTTCAGAATCACTTATCATATTAAAACCCACATCCTTTCGTCTTTCCCTCTCCTTCCCTCTTTCCTGACGAAGCAACCGTTGGTTGCGAAAGCTTGAAATTTTGTGTGTTTTTAATATAAAAGGTATATCATTTATATATGTATAAGAAACAATAGTGGTCTCAGCACTGACCCCTGAGTTGCTTCCCTGCTTACCATGCCCCAACCAGATGCCACTTCGCAGCAGTTCCCTTTACTATGGAGAAGATCCTTTGACATCTTTTCTTAACTTATGAAAGGAACCAATTGCGAGCTAATTCTCTTATTCCACAATGATCCCCCTTCTGCAGTAATATTTTGTGATCAACACAATCAGATACCCTAGTTATATTAATGACATGAGGAACAAAAGTTTAAGCCCCTAAGATGATGCCTTTAGAAACACTGCATTTGACTATCAACCAGACAGCTTATCTCTTGGTTCTAATCTATCAACATCCTCTTTTTCAGCTCAAGCAGATGTAGCTGAACCAGCCAAAATATAATTAATTTGAATCTGTGGTGATATAACAGCATGAATGTTTGTTGGTCACTGATAATTTTGCAATGAAATAGGTTTAATCATTGGTAAGCTAATCATAATGTATGCAGGTACAATCCTGGAAAATTCATAAATATCCTAAAATTCTTAAAATGTAATATCACTATCTGGGACATCAAAAACTATTTTAAATTATAAAACTTATTGTTTTATACAAACAATTGTTTTTCAAAAATATTGATGATTTGAAGAAAAACCCCATACAATTAAGCCATGAGAAATATATGTTCAAAAGAGCCTGAAGTACATAACAAAAGATAGCCACTGGGCACCACATTTTCCAGTTTATACATTAAGTAAATTACCTGTGATATTTTTTCAGAAACAGAGTTCACATATTCCTTTTGGTGGAGCTCTGAATCAATATAGATACCAAAGAGTTTTACAGATGTAGTTTCAACAGTGTTAATATCCTGGACTTTCCATTATTTAACAAATGTTGTTTCTCAGTTCTTTGAAAATCCCAAAAGGAGGTGTTCAGTTTTGTCTGGATTGTAAAGGAGATAATTGGCAACAAACCATTCCAGAGCAGAATCAAGTGATTTTATTGTAATTTTATCTAGAACTGCAATGTCATGTCATTGGCACAGCATGTAACAGACTGAGCTACACAATGGGGCAGATCATTAATGGTAATAACGAAAAAGAAGGTTCAGAGGATAAAATCCTGCTGAATTCCAGTGCTGATTTTTAACAGAGGAGTAGTTCTTTTTTTGGTTGATAGACTCTCTCTCCTGTAATCCAAACAGGAAGCATATATTGCCAGTATGGAATTAAATATGCCACAGAACTCCAGGTTTGATAGTAAGATGTTGGATGGAATGAAATCAAATGCTTTGCTTAAATCACACAAAACAAGTAGTGCCAGGTTCTTGCTCTCAAAAGCTGTTAATGTTTGAGTGACAGTTTCTGAAAATGCTGAAGAGGCATTTTGGCTTTTTTCAAAACAAAGCTCATTCACAAACAGCAGGAAAATAATGGCACAATTGAGCCTGCATGACAGCTCTGTGAGAGTTGTATATCATTCTTCTTGAATAATATAATAGAGGGAAACATTCCAGTGGGAAAAATATATCAAAAACAAAGATGATGTGACTTACCAAACGAAAGCGCTGGCAGGTTGAAAGACAAACAAACAAACGACCTGCCAGCTCTTTCGTTTGGTAAGTCATATATTCTTCTTGAATAATGTGACAGCTTATGAGCTGATCGAGGAAGACTACAATCTCTTAGCCTTTAAAAAAAAAAAAAGCCAATGATCCAAAGTCCATTAAAAAATGATGTAACTGGACAATTCATTCATTCATCCATCCATTATGTTCCATAGACCCCATCCAGGAAGAGAATCTTCAGGGTTGTGGAACAAAAGCCAAAGACTTCATAGAAACTTAATAAGTACATTGTATGAACTATAGAATATCACTGAACCTTTTGGGATCACCAGATGAACAAGTGATGACCAAATTCCCTGTCCTCAGATACGATTCTCAAAATGGTTCTTTCACATTCACCACTCCAAGAATCAAATATTAAGATAGATTTTTCTGTCACACTGGGAAAGGAAACTTCCAAATATTTTTTGACCTGGTCTCACATTAATTGACCATGTATCAATGCTATCACAAAAACATTTAGGACTTCAAAAAGATATTATCAAATTCTCAGTCTAAACTACCCAATAGTTTCTTTTAAATCTATGGAAAGAGGGGTGGTCAATGTAAAAAGACTATTTCAAGGAACTTGTTCATCTGGTGATCCAAAAAAGCTTAACAGCGTATGCACAGTGATTGAACGTATATGGCTTTTACTGTTGCAAGTACTTGGTGAGAAGATTGTCAGATCCAGTTTTGTTGAATGTTTATGATGTCACTATCTACTTGAGAAACAATATAATCAAACTGCAGTCACAAGTACATAATCAATTCCTATTGCCTAGATTTTACAGTCTACTGAAATAAGCCTGGTACAGATCAATTAGAAATCCTGCTTAGGTTTGTTTTATATTGCATTGCCCATAATAATAATAATAATAATTTTATTGTCATTTGGCCTTGCAGCAATAGACAGGGTCACATATGTTATACAATACAGTTGATAATTTAAAATAAAAGCTGAAATATTCATTTATGTCATAGAATGGGTGGGTAACTAGCCAGTCAGACAGTATTTGTTTGAATGCTTGTATGGGTAATAATTGTACAAATTGTGGAATCTTATTAAATAATTTGTGCCCCATGAGTTCATAAATGTTTAGTGGTTTTGGCAGTCTGTGGTATTGGGTATAAATGCATCTGTTCCTTCTGGTACTGTAACAATGTACATTTTCTCTGTGTTTTGCTTCTGTTAACTTCTTTTTTGTGCAAATTATGAAGTCATGCTGAACAGTTATTACTCACCTGCATTGTACAAAATGTAGAGCACAGAACACTTCCTGTTGCCCCGAAACCATTTTTTCTAGAACTGTAGTGGGTGCACTGCTGCCACCTAGTTTTGCTTTTTCCAACAGTATGGTGTTCACACACATACCTAAAATAGCATAGTAGTTATGATTTTTTAAAATTGGATGATTCTTTTTTATACTTCCTGTGTATTAGAAAATATCAACGATAAGAAGAAGAAGAAGACTGTGGTAGTCACTGGTGGTTTACACACTATGTACTCATATTGTAAAGTAATAGACATAACACAGTGGATAACAACTGACACTAAAGAACATTGTAGAACCAACATTTTATTGGTGGTCACCTTTAGTGTTGGTTTACACAACTCCTCCCTGCCTTATATGCTTCTTTCAAGAGGCCTCCTTTTTTCTGAGGTTATTTATGGAATCAGTGAAGATATTTTAAATCTGTCTTGTGACTCAAAGGAAGTGTGTATTTTTTTCACAAAATTTGTTTTGTTTTATTGGAATAAAATAACAACAATGGTATTAATGAAACACATACACCATTTGACTTAATTTCTCCATCTAAAAACAGTTCATTACAAAAGATGTTGATGTTAATATCTAACATTTTTGCTCACATTGGGGAGAAATTCAGAAGTCCATACATTTTTTTGTCAACTTATGTCTTTACTTACCCTTGAGATCTCAAAATTTGTCAGGGAAAAATGCTAAAACTTGTCTGAAAATCAAGGAAATATCAAGGAATTTCATCTGGGGAAACTTGTGGCAGCCCTGTTAGTATGTTTTGGAAGAAAGAAAAATGGGATGTTCTAACATACTTTTCGGGTACACAATCCATAAGTCACCTTAACAGATAAATTACTCTTGACAGTTTATCACTGGTATGTTGTACATGTTGACCCCAAAATTTGTTGTTTAAATATACCCCCAAAAACTTAACATAACTAGGATCATCTGATGGAAGCTTGTCTTTCAGACTAAAAACCATGTACTGTCTTTTGTTGTCATTCAGTAAGGAGCCACTTTCTTTAAACTAGTTGGAAGCTTTGTCCATTGTCTTTGCAATGCACCTTTTAAGGCTGCTGAGATCAATACTACAATGAAGAAAGGTTGTATAATCTTCATATAGAACTGTACTAGACTTTATAAATGATGGCAGATCATGGATCATTATTAGGAACAGAAAAGGGCTCAATATGGATCCTTGAGGAACACTTACCTTAACTTGTTCTATACGCAGCATTTCCTTGCCAATACAGGCAATTTGCCTACGGTTTCTGTAGATATGATTTTAATAGTTTAAGGCTGTTACCTTCAATGCCATAGAATTGAATTTTTTTTTCCAGAAGTGGTGTTTGCTCTACACAGTCAAAGGCTTTACTTAGATGACAATAAGTGACTTGAGAAAAACCTTCTCCCTCAAACACTTGATGTACTGTCAAACAGGTTGATTCTGGACACTGGGGCGAATTCAGGCAGTATGGCTTATTTGCTCTTTGCCACTGCATAGAAACAAAGAATTACTTATTTTAACATCCATGCGCCAGTTATTTTAAGCAGAAGATTGCATTTATCACTTTCCACAACTTTTATTTTGCATCAATTGTTTCCCTAGGTGAACAACTGACGAACAGTCTCAGTGTTAAAAATTCATGCATTATCGTAAAGTGGAAACTTCCTATTGTTGTGCCGAGCGGGAAGTTATTGTAACCGTAATTGCCAACGGGCTCAGTAGCTAACAGCATTGAGACAATTTCTGTACAAGTTTGTCGAGTTTCTCATGCAAGGTTATAAAATAATGACCGTTTTTGTAAAACTGTGTCCTGTGTAGGGTGATTTCGGACAATGCCAAGAACATATAAGAGCAGGAGAGGCGCGACAGTATGGTGTAATTATGACCCGGAACTTTTAGATAGAGCTGTTCGTGATATTCAGAGTGGTAAGTTATTGTACAGGAAAGCGTGTGATTTGTATGGTATACCTAAATCAACCCTACAAAATAAAGTGCAGGAAGCACATCCGAAAAAAATGGGAGGACAGTCAGTGCTAAATAAAGAAGAAGAAGAAGAAATGTTGAAGCAAGGTATCTTGAGGGCTGCACATAGGGGATTTCCCTTCACTAAATTGGATATTAGATATTTAGTTAAAGGCTACCTTGTTAAATCTGGCCAAAAAGAGAGGAAATTTCGTAATAATTTGCCAGGAGAAGAATAGGTGCACTTATTCCTCAAACGACAGTCAGAAGATCTTTCTGTTCGCTTAAGCGAAAATATTAAACGAGCTCGTGCAGAAGTGAACAAAGAGACTGTTAAGATGTTTTTCTCCAATATCAAGGCAAAGCTGGAAAATCTCCCACCTAGAACATGATCAACTATGATGAAACCAACATGTCATATGATCCAGGCAAGCAGCAGATAATTATGAAACGAGGGAGTAACCATGCTGAAAAAGTGATGGACTCATCAAAATCTAGTGTCTCAATAATGATGGCAGCTAGTGCTGATGGTAAACTGCTTCCTCCGTATGTTCTTTACAAATCAGAGCTTTTGTGGGACACGCGGCAAGAAGGTGGACCACAAGGAACCCGTTTCAATAGGAACAAAACTGGATGGTTTGACCTGCCAGTATTTGAAGATTGGTTGTTTACAATCGCTTTGCCATATTTGAAGAGGCAAAATTGGCCAACAGTCATTGATTGGAGACAACTTATTCAGTCATGTGTCTTTACATGGTATTGAAGAGTGAGAGCGGAACAATATTTCATTCATTCTCCTTTCCCCCAATAGCAAGCACCTCCTCCAACCGCTTGATGTGAGCTTCTTCAGGCCAATAAAAGCAGTGTGGCGAGCTGTATTAACTGATTGGAAGAAACACACTCTTGGGACCATTTCCAAGGATGCCTTCCCATCTCTTCTGAAGCAGACACTGGCTAAGATTTTAGCAAACTCCAAGGAAAACATAAAGGGTGGATTTCGCGCCACGGGCCTAATCCCTTTTGATCCAGATTTTTGTCTTACGAAAATTGCCTGATAATGAGGAGAGCCAGCAAAGCAATGCAGACACACTTTTGAAGAAATGCTCAAAGAAATTCGTTGTTGTTGTTGTTGTTGTTGTGGTCTTCAGTCCTGAGACTGGTTTGATGCAGCTCTCCATGCTACTCTATCCTGTGCAAGCTTCTTCATCTCCCAGTACCTACTGCAACCTACATCCTTCTGAATCTGCTTAGTGTATTCATCTCTTGGTCTCCCTCTACGAGTTTTACCCTCCACACTGCCCTCCAATGCTAAATTTGTGATCCCTTGATGCCTCAAAACATGTCCTACCAACCGATCCCTTCTTCTAGTCAAGTTGTGACACAAACTTCTCTTCTCCTCAATCCTATTCAATACCTCCTCATTAGTTACGTGATCTACCCACCTTATCCTCAGCATTCTTCTGTAGCACCACATTTCGAAAGCTTCTATTCTCTTCTTGTCCAAACTAGTTATCGTCCATGTGTCACTTCCATACATGGCTACACTCCATACAAATACTTTCAGAAACGACTTCCTGACACTTGAATCTATACTTGATGTTAACAAATTTCTCTTCTTCAGAAACGATTTCCTTGCCATTGCCAGTCTACATTTTATATCCTCTCTACTTCGACCATCATCAGTTACTTTACTCCCCAAATAGCAAAACTCCTTTACTACTTTAAGTGCCTCATTTCCTAATCTAATTCCCTCAGCATCACCCGATTTAATTTGACTACATTCCATTATCCTTGTTTTGCTTTTGTTGATGTTCACCTTATATCCTCCTTTAAAGACACTGTTCATTCCGTTCAACTGCTCTTCCAAGTCCTTTGCTGTCTCTGACAGAATTACAATGTCATCGGCGAACCTCAAAGTTTTTACTTCTTCTCCATGAATTTTAATACCTACTCCGAATTTTTCTCTTGTTTCCTTTACTGCTTGCTCAATATACAGATTGAATAACATCGGGGACAGGCTACAACCCTGTCTCACTCCTTTCCCAACCACTGCTTCCCTTTCATGCCCCTCGACTCTTGTAACTGCCATCTGGTTTCTGTACAAATTGTAAATAGCCTTTCGCTCCCTGTATTTTACCCCTGCCACCTTCAGAATTTGAAAGAGAGTATTCCAGTTAACATTGTCAAAAGCTTTCTCTAAGTCTACAAATGCTAGAAACGTAGGTTTGCCTTTTCTTAATCTTTCTTCTAAGATAAGTCGTAAGGTTAGTATTGGCTCACGTGTTCCAACATTTCTACGGAATCCTAACTGATCTTCCCCGAGGTCCGCTTCTACCAGTTTTTCCATTCGTCTGTAAAGAATTCGCGTTAGTATTTTGCAGCTGTGACTTATTAAACTGATAGTTCGGTAATTTTCACATCTGTCAACACCTGCTTTCTTTGGGATTGGAATTATTATATTGTTCTTGAAGTCTGAGGGTATTTCGCCTGTCTCATACATCTTGCTCACCAGATGGTAGAGTTTTGTCATGACTGGCTCTCCCAAGGCCATCAGTAGTTCTAATGGAATGTTGTCTATTCCCGGGGCCTTGTTTCAACTCAGGTCTTTCAGTGTTCTGTCAAACTCTTCACACAGTATCTTATCTCCCATTTCGTCTTCATCTACATCCTCTTCCATTTCCAAAATATTGTCCTCAAGTACATCGCCCTTGTATAAACCCTCAATATACTCCTTCCACCTTTCTGCCTTTCCTTCTTGGCTTAGAACTGGGTTGCCATCTGAGCTCTTGATTTTGATACAAGTGGTTCTCTTCTCTCCAAAGGTCTCTTTAATTTTCCTGTAGGCAGTATCTATCTTACCCCTAGTGAGACAAGCCTCTGCATCCTTACATTTGTCCTCTAGCCATCCCTGCTTAGCCATTTTGCACTTCCTCTCAATCTCATTTTTGAGACGTTTGTATTCCTTTTTGCCTGCTTCATTTACTGCAGTTTTATATTTTCTCCTTCATCAATTAAATTCAATATTTCTTCTGTTACCCAAGGATTTCTATTAGCCCTCGTCTTTTTACCTACTTGATCGTCTGCTGTGTTCACTACTTCATCCCTCAGAGCTACCCATTCTTCTTCTACTGTATTTCTTTCCCCCATTCCTGTCAATTGTTCCCTTATGCTCTCCCTGAAACTCTGTACAACCTCTGATTCTTTCAGTTTATCCAGGTCCCATCTCCTTAAGTTCCCGCCTTTTTGCAGTTTCTTCAGTTTCAATCTGCAGTTCATAACCAATAGATTGTGGTCTGAATCCACATCTGCCCCTGGAAATGTCTTACAATTTAAAACCTGGTTCCTAAATCTCTGTCTTACCATTATATAATCTATCTGATACCTTTTAGTATCTCCAGGATTCTTCCAGGTATACAACCTTCTTTTATGACTCTTGAACCAAGTGTTAGCTATGATTAAGTTATGCTCTGTGCAAAATTCTACAAGGCGGCTTCCTCTTTCATTTCTTCCCCCCAATCCATATTCACCTACTATGTTTCCTTCTCTCCCTTTTCCTACTGACGAATTCCAGTCGCCCATGACTATTAAATTTTCGTCTCCCTTCACTACCTGAATAATTTCTTTTATCTCGTCATACATTTCATCAATTTCTTCATCATCTGCAGAGCTAGTTGGCATATAAACTTGTACTACTGTAGTAGGCATGGGCTTTGTGTCTATCTTGGCCACAATAATGCGTTCACTATGCTGTTTGTAGTAGCTTACCCACACTCCTATTTTTTTATTCATTATTAAACCTACTCCTGCATTACCCCTATTTGATTTTGTATTTATAACCCTGTAATCACCAGACCAAAAGTCTTGTTCCTCCTGCCACCGAATTTCACTAATTCCCACTATATCTAACTTTAACCTATCCATTTCCCTTTTTAAATTTTCTAACCTACCTGCCTGATTAAGGGATCTGACATTCCACGCTCCGATCCGTAGAACGCCAGTTTTCTTTCTCCTGATAACGACGTCCTCTTGAGTAGTCCCCGCCCGGAGATCCAAATGGGGGACTATTTTACCTCCGGAATATTTTACCCAAGAGGACGCCATCATCATTTAATCATACAGTAAAGCTGCATGTCCTCGGGAAAAATTATGGCTGTAGTTTCCCTTGCTTTCAGCCGTTCGCAGTACCAGCACAGCAAGGCCGTTTTGGTTAATGTTACAAGGCCAGATCAGTCAATCATCCAGACTGTTGCCCCTGCAACTACTGGAAAGGCTGCTGCCCTTCTTCAGGAACCACACGTTTGTCTGGCCTCTCAACAGATACCCCTCCGTTGTGGTTGCACCTACAGTACGGCCATCTGTATCGCTGAGGCACGCAAGCCTCCCCACCAACGGCAAGGTCCATGGTTCTTGGGGGGGGGGGGGGATAAATTCGTTATCCTCCAAATAAGCTTAGTAGCTCCTGCCGCCACCACAAACTAGATGTTCAACCTGGAAAATCAATCACTGTCCGAGATTTTCAAGGAAACGAAAACAGTGCTGAAACAAATGACAGTGCTTCTAGCAGTAGTGAAAGTGAAAACGGCACATCATCCAGTGCAGTTTTACTGCTGAAAGTAGAGGGTTTTCTTGTTGCAGAGTACAAATATAAACTAGGAAACAAGGAGCAAACAAGGCAGTATGTTAGAGTGGCCACAAATGTTGGTGTTCCAGAAGTAAGTGTGAAATTCTTGCGTCCACACGAGAACAGTAAAAACATATTTGTGTTTCCTAATGTCCCCTATGAAGACACAATACAAAAATTCCAAATTTTGAGAATGCTTCCCACACCAGTTGAGAAGAGAGGAATGTTCATTTTTCAAGAAGATGTGCTTTAGACTCTAAGACAATATTTTATTTAAAGTGTTTGCAACTTAATTTAGAATGATGAGTGAGAAAAATTATTTTGACCTTTTAGTTAAAATTACTTTGTTTGCTTCTGTCTGTTTGTAATATTTCAGTTAAGAACTGTAAAAATTTTTTATTTAAATTCTTGCAAAATAAAAACTTATCTGTAATATATAAAATTCATTATATCATGCCATATCACTAATTCGTAACAAAGGGCTACCTTAAAATGTGCAAAATGTCACCAAAATCAAATAAAAAGCATGCAGAATTTAAAAAAAAGCCAGTAACTGTCCTAATTTGCCCTCTATATACTGTAACTTTGGACAGAGATTTAAGAAACACATGTGTCTGAAATCACCCAATCCATGCGGTGACTTCAGACACTTTATTTAACCGCATCAGATAAATATATGTACATATACACTTTCTGGTTCTGGGATATTTTATTCATTACACATATACCCTACAAATTCCATAACAATCAATTTAGTCTAACAATATATACGAATGTTACAATCAAAATAACGACAAAACCGTTCAAAATTACCCCGTTTGACGGTACAGTAAGTATTTGACTACAGAGTCTATAGCATCAACTGTTGACACATTTTTACTAAAGCCATACTGTGATTCACTAATTACTCCTAGATTTTCAAAGTAAACATATAATTGTTGCTAAATTATACATTCTAGTACTTTAGAAAAAGCCAGGATTGTCGAAACTGGATTGTAACTTGAATGTGAGTTGGTATCTCCTTTCTTATGTATGGGAACTTCCCTAGACATTTATAACTCATCAGGAGAATACCCCTCCAATTGTTTATACAAGTGTTAAGGGATACACAATATAATCTATTACTTTCTGTAGTATGTTACAAGATTTGTCATATACATCTATGCTGTCTGATAGTTTTGCTGTTTTACTATTCTTAGGATGAGACTAGGAGAGACCTCAGAGAAGGCATATGTGCGTGCATTAGCCAGTTGTTTACAAACATTTTTTGAAAGAATCTCTGATGAACTAACATGAGGTTTAGTAATAGACTTTCCTACTTACTCAACTGATTTAATAAGATAATCATTGAGTTATTGGGAACATATATTAATTTTCTTGTTTCTTTCATTTTTAGTAATACTGTTTATTAGTTTCCATGTGGCTTTGCACTTGTTGGTGGAATTCTCGGTACTGCTGAAATTGTGTACTTCCACAATGGTTTTTTTATACACTTTCTTATAATTAATATTGAGTGATCTGGCATGGTTAATCCTCAGACTTTTTATATACATTGTGCAGCAGCATAACTTGGTTTTTCAGATTTTTTAGTTCTTCACTATACCATGGATTTTGTTCATTTGTGGCCATGTTTTTGAAGCCATTGTCAATTATTTTGCATTTCTTTGTGTGAATGCTGTCATTGAAAATGCTTTAAAGAACTTTTCATACATTAGCTTTGCTAACAAATCATTACATAAGCTATAATGTATGCCACCATAACACTGGCCAAATCAGTCTCTCTCTGCAAGGGACTTGCAAAATTTGACAACTTTATCATTTATGATGGGTCTGGTGATTACAACTTTTAGGACAGGCCTTGCAATATTACTCTTATCAGCAGAGAATCTAGTTTTACAATTTAAGGATACATAATCATGGTTAGAGAATGGAAATACTGTCACATCACATGGTTCTTCTGTAGTTTCAAAATTGACAAATATATTGTCAAGGCAGGGTCTATTGTTGATAAAGTGTAAATGGCACTGTCTCAGAAGATTTTTCAGCTCAGTGACACCATGTTTGTGTGTCATTCACCAAAATCTGAATTCAGACCTCCACCCATTACAGTAGTAGTAGCAGTAGTATTTTAGCTCTCTAAATACGTGAAAGACGATGTTCAGTTTTTCTAGAAATACGTTGGTGATACATTTAGGTGACCTGTACAAGAATATTATTACTAACTTAAAACTATCACTGTCTATACCAGTAGCTTCAAAATTCTGTTCGCCACACAAATACTTTAGATCCAACCTATTAATAGACCAACTGAGTGACCGGTTAATATAGATTGCTACACCACCTTTTCCACACAATTTTCTGCAGTAACTATTTGCTAGATTATAGTTATCAAGTTTCACAGCTGTAAGTTCACCCTCAGTAGCTCAATGTTCACTCAAACAAAAGATATCAAATTTATTATCTAGGCCAAAAGTATTCACAAAAAATTCTTTATCTTTTATTCCTTGTATGTTCAGATAGCGAATTTCAATCTCAAAATTGTTGTTCCCTTCAGACTGAACCTTTTGGTGAGAAGCTATAATATATTTTACACTACTTATCTTATGGGCTTCTTCATCTTGCTGCATTCCGCTTAAAAATCATTTAGGCGGAGAGGACACACTGTTTTCCACATACCCACTGCAGTTCTCTTACCTTCTCCTGTTAGTACTGCACTTACTACTGCTGGTGAAACTTTTTTTATGGCTTGTGATGGTTCTGATCCAATTGCTTCATTTTCTAATTCTGCTACTGATAGTGACATTGGTAACAGTGATGCTTTGAATGTTGGTGCTCATGTCATTTCTTCTTCATGAGATGTTGATAATGATGTTTCTCCCTCATATGGTGTTGGTCCATTCTTCTTTCATTTGCCAATGGCAGTGAACATATTGCAGGTAGTGAAATTTTTTGTGTGTATCCAGTTTTTATGATCTGGAGAGTTTCTCTGGCCAACACTTACTTACCTAGCTCGTTTCTGTGCAGTCCATTTCTGGTAAAATGCTCTCTGACACAGCTGGTTGCTGCAATGAAAGTTGTGTGCACAAAACTGCTACAAATCTTCCTGAATTTTCTGTTTGCTGTGATGATTTCTTTATATACCCAAGAGTGTTCAGTTAAGTCATGTCTGTGTGGAATGCTTGCAATAAATATCTTGGCCTGTGAAGTTTTTCCTAGTGATTCTTTCAGTGCTTTTTTGCAAGGCTACTCCACTTTTTGTTCACATCATTTACTTCTCTGGTTATGACACAGTTCACACTGTTATTTTCTTTGGTTTCATAGTTCTTTAACACTTCTCATAAAGGAGCTCCAGGCTTTGAAATTCCGGTGACTTTATATTCTGATTGGATATCAGACATGACTGTAGCTAATCCCCTTCCATGACGCATTGATAATATGCATATTTCTTCATTTTTCATGACTGTTTGCTTTCGTGTTCTGTATTTTCACATGTTGCACTAACACGATTTTTATGTTTAACAGTAAATGAGTTGTCTCTGGCACTTTTTTTGGTCAATAGTTGCTTCTGAGCAATTTCTGCAGCACTGAAATTTTCTTTCCATGCTCTGGATGGTCTTCATTCAGAACATTGTATTTATTCATTAATGGAACTTGTTCAACATGCAAGTCACCGAAGTTGTGTCAAATCGAAAGCCTTGCACCCGGCAGACAGTCTACCTGTCGGGAGGCCCTAGTCACACGACATTTATTTTTATGGAACATGTGAAATGCTCGTATTTAACACAGGATGGGAGAATTTCTTAGGCCTAATATATATACTCTCTTGTTCACAGCTTTGTGTCTCTGTGAGAATGCACACATTCTGAATCAAACTTTTCAGCATTTCGGATTATTGTCTAGCTTTGCTTAAGTTGCTTTGCAGTTCTTTTCTCACAGTTATTTCAAGTCCAGTGATACACATTTATTCACGGTAGTTGTACTACAATCTACTTACATTGGTGACCTTGTGTTAGTCATGAAACATGCAGTGCACAATGTCAAGTGTTCTCAGTGCGTACAAACAATGTCGAAAACTGAGGGTGCCGATGGCTCAAGACTGACATCATCAAACCTTTAGTACATCAACATTCCCTACCACTTACGTATCCATTTTCCTACTGTGAGTACAGCTATGCTGTTAATACTGTTACCGGTGTGCAATGATCCTAGAGTGTTTATAGGAACACTTTCGTATCATCTGCACCCTCCGCATTGCGTATGCAGTGAGAAATTCATGTACCACCCAACAACAACCATTTGTGTGTCACAAACAATCACTGGCCATGTTGCCTCACACTATGGATCTGCTTTTAGATCTGGAGGAGAGTGTCTTCATGGGCAATGCTGCTATTCAAAAGTGAGTGCAATATAGATGTGACATTAACTGTATGTCACCCACGTCTTTTGCATCACGAAATGCAAACGTCCAGTCATTTACCATATTGTCACAACACACTGGGCTTCATACCCCTGCTGCAAGAGACAATGCTGTAAATTCAGCCTTCTCTTCATGTCCAAAGCTTAGTACTCACTCCTATTACCATCTATTGGTTGTACGAATCCCATCTTGCGATTTGCGACAACTGCCAACAGGAGTCCTTGGCAACAATGCTATGTATGTCATTTCACTCTACCATCTAGCAGGCCAAGCAGAAGTCATCAGTGACATCACACCCTCACCGTATCAAACAAACAAGTACAATGCATTGACTTTTGCACTCTTACAGCACCTCTGATTTACCTCTGGACAAAAAGTACAGGAGGCTATGTACTACCAACAGCTGCATGACAACATTCAACCACAGCTATGATGATATCTTCATGCAAGCGTTGACCATGCCCATATGCTGGACGCTATGGATGGTTAAACCACAATGAACTACAACTAGAAATGATTAGTCATGAGTCTGAAACTCTCAACAAATGATTCATGCTAGCTGACCATATGTTGCGTCCTTCACCATCAATTAACAAATAACCAAGGTTATGACACACCGAGTAGCACATGGGCATTATCATCGTCCACTGACCACTACCAACTGAGCCAGCTCAGCGCAACCTCTCTGTCCAGCTCCAACATGCCACAGCAAGAATGCCCTGCCCCTGCCATCGGATGAGAACACACCTGATGATGCAACCTCTTCTGCTGCTGTCATACAACCTTTGGGTAAACAGCTGGATAATGTCAAAAAGCATGTGAGTTCCAAAACACTTTCAGGAGGCTGAAATAGGTGCTTCAGCCCATTCAACACAACATAGTCGTCTATCACCCTTGCACACCGCACAAGCTCATGCCATTTCTATGGTACCCATGGAGAGACACCTCTTCATTCAAGACCTAACTACAAATCGATTATTCTTTGTGGATATGGGGTCTGATATCAGATTCCCACACTGCAGCAGCACGGCCGCTTTTGAACTGTTGTCACCTATTAGTGTATACTTGGCAGATGACTCGGACATCTTCATCCACAGCACCACCTCACATGCTGTTCAGCTTAAACTGGATTTACAATGAACCTGGACATTTTATGTCATGGATGTGTGGAAGCCTATTACCAGCATAGACTTCCTACACCATCACAAACTTTTGTCCAACATAGTGCACACAGTGTTAATGCAGTCCACAGTCAGGTATTAGCAGCCTGAGACTATATTCATGTGTGTGTGAGTTGTGTTTATGGTAGTGTACATATGTATGTGTCTATTTCCAATGAAGGCCTTGTTGGCTGAAAGCTTACTTTCTGATAGTCTTCTGACAATCTTTTTGTTGTACCTATCTGCATCTCAGAGTCCTCACTATATGAAAAGTAGCAACTACCCTTTTCATAATACTGACATTACTCCATACTGGATTTTCCATTGTTTAAAGTTACATTACAGCTATACAACAACTATCCTTTACCACAGCTTGCCCAAAGTAACCCTTCTTACAAATTCCTGTAAATGGCCTCAGTAACAGCAGTTTGTGACAGTTTCTCTCAAGAAAACAGTAATTCTAAAGTAATCATGTGTGTAATCTGTAATTCAAATGTGCAAAATGGTTTCAGACTTTGCTTAGAATCACAATTATGGATACATTCTGTGTGTGTGAGATACATTAATGCAAAAACTGTGTTTTCATGTGAATATGATCAGGGAAGTTGTAATGGATTTAACGCTATGTTAGTTGCTTACGCTACCGGACATGAAATTAATGTGTTACAAAGTGTGTTGTATGAATTGCAAAGAGCGAAAAAAACAATACAATTCCTAAAAGCAAAGCTTCGTGAATGTGAATTGAATGGAGTATCATCACTTAACACAAACTCTGAAATCTACAGCACATCTATTCCTCCTAAGATGAGTGTACATTTTAAAAAAATATGAACTACAAGCAACTAAAAAGATTGCTGTACAAAACAGATACAATGCTCTGGAAATATGTGACGAAATAAAATCTTGTGGCGACAGAGTGGAAGAAGTAAGTGTCATGAGAACTGAAGGTAAAAAAGGCTCCAAAAAGTTCATTACACATAAAATACAAGCAACTGTTAACAAAAACCTCGAGCGAAAACTTAACAACTCAGCCCATAATGTGCTCAAAATGTTAAAATATGTTAGTAATATAATACATTGAGACTGTGAAAAGAAAGAAGATCGTATAATAGACTGCAAAATTTCGG
Organism: Schistocerca serialis cubense; assembly: GCF_023864345.2. Taxonomy (NCBI): domain Eukaryota; kingdom Metazoa; phylum Arthropoda; class Insecta; order Orthoptera; family Acrididae; genus Schistocerca; species Schistocerca serialis. Next base: position 17,865,925 of record NC_064644.1, on the reverse strand, counting down.
AAGACTTGAGTACAACAAATAATGCTTTTACTGTATATGCAGGGTGTTACAAAAAGGTATGGCCAAACTTTCAGGAAACATTCCTCACTCACAAAGCAAGAAAATATGTTATGTGGACATGCGTCCAGAAACGCTTACTTTCCATGTTAGAGCTCATTTTATTACTTCTCTTCAAATCACATTAATCATGGAATGGAAACACACAGCAACAAAACGTACCAGTGTGACTTCAAACACTTCGTTACAGGAAATGTTCAAAATGTCCTCCGTTAGCGAGGATACATGCATCCACCCTCCGTCGCATGGAATCCCTGATGCGCTGATGCAGCCCTGGAGAATGGCGTATTGTATCACAGCTGTCCACAATACGAGCACGAAGAGTCTCTACATTTGATACCGGGGCTGGGTAGACAAGAGCTTTCAAATGCCCCCATAAATGAAAGTCAAGAGGGTTGAGGTCAGGAGAGCATGGAGGCCATGGAATTGGTCCGCCTCTACCAATCCATCGGTCACCGAATCTGTTGTTGAGAATCGTACGAACACTTCGACTGAAATGTGCAGGAGCTCCATCGTGCATGAACCACATGTTGTGTCGTACTTGTAAAGGCACATGTTCTAGCAGCACAGGTAGAGTATCCCATATGAAATCATGATAACGTGCTCCATTGAGTGTAGGTGGAAGAACATGGAAAATGAGCTCTAACATGGAAATCAAGTGTTTCCGGACACATGTCCACATAACATCTTTTCTTTCTTTGTGTGTGAGGAATGTTTGCTGAAAGTTTAGCCGTACCTTTTTGTAACACCCTGTATAATTGCCGACAGTCTCAGAAGAAGGCTGGCAGAAACACTATATAACTCAGGATGCAGTGTTACTAGCGTAATAAAACCTGATGCTCCACTGAAAGAGATCGTCAATAACTGCGAAAATCTGAGTATCAAGATAAAGAAAAATGATTGTGTTCTAATCCTATGGGGTGGAGTAGACATCCGCTGCAATGATGTATTATCAGCAAGACGAGCGCTAAGAGAGACACTTGAAAAGCTCAGAAATGTACATGTGATGGTAACCAGCATTCCATACGATTTTTTTTAAAGGATTCTCGTGTTAATAAAGACATAAAAAAAAAACCTAACAGACTGCTTCACAAAATAACAAAGTGCTACCCAAATTCAACATTTGTCCAGCTAGATTTCAGAAAACATTTCATAAACAGTGGAGATCTCCTAAATAGAGCAGGACAACTGTATGTCTGTGCTCAAATTATGAAAACAATAAATAATCTCATTGATCAACACAAACTGCCTGGTATCCTCACCATAGCAGTAACTGAGCAAATGGAAATTTGCAAGGAAACGTCTAAGATGAGAGAGATACCTAACATACCGGTACCAGTATCTGAAGGAGTGGTAGAATATGGGGTACCAGCAGAAATGTCAGGAACATCCAGCAGAGTTGAAGAGGAAACAATTTCTTCAGATGAGAAAGCCTACAAACCTAGTGTAAACTCATGTGCACCTGAAACCTGCAAGGATGAAGCTGTCAGCACATTCGACACACTCAATGCCTCATGCTCACTTGTAACTAGGACTGCAACCACACCAACAGCCAAGAACCATTCTACAAGGTCCAGAAACTCATCAGCTGCTCTGCAGACATCTCAAAGGAAGAGCCTCAGGATAAGAAGAGCTGCTGTGCGTAGTGACTATTTTTTATGGGATCTTCGCAATTTGAAGAAGAAGAAAAGGCTGAATCTTTACAGTGTCAGCAACAAGAAAGTACAAAGGTAAATAGTGCAGCAAATCCACTGCATGAAACTTTAACAGTTGTATACCAAAAGGTGCAGGGACTAGAAAGTAAATTAGCTGAAATAGAAGTTCTATTAACTGACTATCTAAAAGACATTAACATACTATGCATAAATGTGCACTGGGTAAAAGAAATGCAAGCATCTAGCATAATTATTCCAAATATTGAAATGATTAGCAAATTTTGCAGAATCAACCATAAGGGGGTGGGACATGTATTTATGTTAGGACAGGGGTAGAATCAAAAGAAATTAAATGTAAACTAAAATGCATAGAAAAAGATTTTGAATACAGTATATGTGAGCTAACCAAATTAAAAATTACTATTGTGTGTCTGTACCGATTGCCATTGGGCAACTTTGCCATTTTTATGGAAAACCTTGAGGGACTACTGAATGAACTTAAACGTAATGTAATTGTTCTTGGTGATTTTAATGTTAACTTTAAGAATGACTGTAGTAAAAAAAAAGCAACTGTGCAATCTGTTTTTGTGTCATAATATGATGGCAACTGTAAATGAAGTTACCAGATGCAGAAATATGTCTGAAACGATAATAGATCAAGTATTTATAAACAAGGACAAGTGTGAATATAACACTGAAGTAATTGACACTGGTTTCTCGGATCACAAGGGTATCAAATTGAGTTTAAATGTCACATCTTACAAGGACCCTGTTATCAATAACAATTACAGAGAAAGGAGATTTATAAATGATGACAGCATAAGAATTTTTAATTACATTCTGGAAAATAACAACTGGGGTAGTGAATCAAGTGGTGATGTCAACATAAAGTTTGACTCATTCCTTGAAAGCTACAAACACTGCTTTGATGTTGCCTTTCCTATAAAAAGAGTCAAAACTAAACATAAAACCAAAACATGGGTTACGCAGGGGATTAGAAAGTCATCAGACACTCCCAGAAAGTTAAATAAATCAGCCAGGAAGAATGTAGCACTGAAAGCACATGTGAAATGTTATAGAAGTCTGTACAAAAAAGTAATAATTGCAGCTAAGAAGCTTGATAATGATTCATATATTGAGACAGGTAACAACAAAATGTAGTCAACTTGGGAGGTAATAAATAAAAATATAGGTAGACACAAAAGAAAAGATAACAGCTTTGTCATTAAAAGTGAGGGTAAAACTCTTAAGGACCCACTTCAGATTGCCAACATATTTAACAAACATTTCACAGATATAGCCATAAATTTAATTAAAACTAAATGCAATTTCAGTAGCAAGGTAAAAATCCCCATGAATGAGATGACAATGTTCCTTTATCCAGTAACTGAATCAGAGGTACTAAATGCTATAAATAAGTAAAAAAATAAAATGTCACATGGGTGTGATGGGATTCCTGACAAAGTCATTAAGCAAAGTGCAAGAAACATAGCCTCACATCTCACTGAAATTATGAATGAATCTTTTAGGACAGGGGTGTTTCCATCAATACTTAAAATGTCAACTATAAAGACTCTTTACAAGAACAGTGGTAAATATGATGTTAGTAACTTTAGGCCTTCATCAATGTTATCAGGTTTCTCAAAAATAATAGAGAGGATAATGTATCATAGACTATACAAATTTCTTATTAAGAATAGAATATTGATTAATGCACAAAATGGTTTCCGTAGAAATAAATCAACTGAAAGAGCTATCTTCAATTTTTTGCAACTTGTTCTAAATTCCATAAATAGAAAGAAATTAAACTGTGGATTGTTTTTAGACTTATCAAAGGTCTTTGATGTCATCGACCATAAGTTACTGCTTAGGAAGTTATATGCCTATGGGATACATGGTGTTGCCCACATCTGTCAGACAGGTATCAGAAGGTGGAGATAAGCCATGTGCAGATAGGACATATTCATCAAGATTCGAGAGAGTTTTGTACGGAGTACCCCAGGGATCTGTATTAGGGCCATTACTGTTTTTAATATTTATCAATGACCTACCAAGTCAACTATCTGAAGCAGAGGCAGTACTGTTTGCTGATGATACAAGTTTGTTTGTTAAAGCAAATAGTGATGCTGACTTACAGGAAAAAGTCACATTAGCAACAGAGGAAGCAGACAGATGGTTTAATGAAAACAGACTCATTGTGAATGCCAAAAAAACAACGTGGATAAACTTCAGAAATATTACAAATAAAATAAAAACTAACCTTACAGTAGAACTGGGTAAGTGTAAGATTGAAGAAGCATCATATACTAAATTCTTGGGAGTATGGTTTGATGAACACTTAAGATGGGAAAAGCATGTAATATCATTGAACAAAAAATTAAGTCAAACATGTTACATACTAAGAATGCTTAAAAGCTCATGTAATATTAAAACAGTATTATGTGTTTATTTCTCATTCATGCACAGTTTATTAGGATATGGTGTACAGTTTTGGGGGAACAACAGTCTAACAAAACATTCATTTAGGCTACAAAAGAAGGCAGTCAGAATAATAAAAGGTATAGGATATAGAGACTCTTGTAGGCATGCTTTCAAAGAATTAAAAATCATGACACTATCATCCTTATACATATATGAAAGCATATGTTTCTTAAAAGAACACGAGGAATTTTCTACATTAAACAGAGAATTTCACAACTACGAAACAAGGAATAGGAATGATTTCCACAGAGAAACTCATAAAACAGCTATGTATCACAAAAGTGTACTATACCAACCTAAAATCCTCTACAGTGCTCTCCCCGAAGAACTAAAAATAATACCAAAACTGCACATATTTAAAAGAGAATTTTAAAAAAATGTTATTGAGCAATAGTTTTTACAGTATTGAACAGTTTATGAATCATTGACAATAAAAGCGCAGTTAATATTTCCCTGACATAATAAATATGTGTAATTGCTCACATTTAAATACTTGCCGTTTCTGTGAAAGTGTGAAACAGTTTCAATGTAAGAATGGAAATAATCTTTGATGTGAGAATCACTAGCTTTTTTTTGTACGTTGTTATCCTACTTGTATATTTTTATGTTAATGTTCTTATAGTTCTATTAAAATTATAATGTCTAAGTGACAAGTAAATTCAATTATAAATTTTCATGTACATGTATTTTAAATTGTAATGTTTATTGACAAGTCCTACATCATTTTGATGATGTACTACAAGGACGCTAATAAGTTGAATTGAATTCAATTGAATGTACTATGTAAATAGCCTTCATTATGTCTGTAATACAAATATTCTTATGACTGAATGTGCTGTGAGTATACATGTCATATCTTAATAGGAGACTTACATTCAAGGACCTCTGTGCTTTCACACAAATTACTGATGTAAGTTTTGCGATTACACACCCCTTGAAATGCAGTAAATTTGTGACCTTTGTGTATATAAATGCATCTCTCAACAAACAAATGAAATCAAGCATCAGTTTATATGTGTGCCATTGAGGCTATGGGCCTTTAGCATAGTAAGGTATGAAATACAAGTGTAGTAAAATAGCATAATACATAAAAAACTCTCCAATCATCCTGGTCCTTCACCAGTGAGCTTACAACACATTAACAATGAATGACTCATAAATATAAGAAAGTAAGAATGTATATATCTGACAAGAGAATAGTCTAAATGGGTTCTCAAATATCACTCACATAATCTTTTTTGCATATTATTCAATATATCTTTGCATAGATTCTGCATGTGAACTATAAAACACAGATAATTCTTGTTTCGTAAGTAAGGCATTACCAGTATCATAACAGGGCGTGTACATTCAGTGCTGTTAAAATCACTTTTAGTGGTACGTGTTGCATAAAAAATGTATAACTCTTTCATGTAAGCATGCATGAAACATTCTATTGACAAGTGCCAATGACTTCTTCCTAATGTTTCCCAGACACTCAGCAGCTTGATGGCAAGAACAATAGTAAAGTAATATTCATCATTTTCATTTCATTTCATTTATTATCATCCTTTGCATCATTTACATGGTATAGGAATTGTCATAATACTGTCCAGAATATGCACAGCAGAATATTAAAAATTTCTATCAAACACATAAAATTAACATTATGTTGAAAATTAAAACATTGAATTAAAACACATAAAATTAACATTATATAATATTTTGAAAATTAAAGCATTGAATTAACGGGTTGTTTTTTTGCATGCTCTTTTAACGTGTACCGTATGTGATGGATTTATATATATTTAGTACATTTTGGAAAACACATATTACACATAATTTAGAGTTAAAAGATTATAAATGAGACATAGAACTGACAATGAGAACAAGATGATATTGACAATACAACTATCAGTTAGTGATTTAAGGATTCAAAATATTCCTCTATGCTATAAAAACATTTATTTATCAGAAACTTTTTAAATTCTGGCTTAAATTTTCCTTCAACTTCTGTTCCCCTGATGCAGAGTGGCAGAGCATTATAAAGCTTTATTCCATAGTGGCTCACTTGTTTTTGAGTTTTTGTTTTTCTTGTTCTTTCTACATGCAGATTCTTACAGATATGTGTATTGTAGTCATGAAGATCTAAATTTACATGTAAACTACTCAGGTGTGTTCTTGTATGCAGTATGCTTTTTAATATGTACAAAGATGGTACTGTAAGTATGTTTAGCTGCATGAACAAGGGCTTGCAGTGTGTTTGTGGAGAGATGTGTGTAATAATTCTAATGGCCCTTTTCTGTAATTTAAAAACCTCCCTCAAGAGACATTTAGTTGCACCCCAGAATGTTATTGCATAGCATATAATAGAATCGAAATAAGCCATATACACTAATCTTGTACACACTGCACTGCAAACTCTAGAAATTATTCTCAGTGCAAAACATGCTGAATTGAGTTTTTTGGATATGTATGTGACATGGTCTTTCCAGCTCAAGTGTTGATAAATGTACATGCTCAAAAATATTCTAGATCAGACTTTCTCTATTTCATGGTCACTCAATGATAAATGGTGATCATCCTTCTCATTTACTTTGCCGTACTGTATATAATTTGTTTTATTTAAACTGAGTGTTAACTTATTAGTGTAAAAACACTCTTCAGAACCTTTTCAGCTATAGTGAATAAGGATTTGCTGTTATCACTTATGATTATGCTTGTATCACCTGAAAATAACATAATTTTTGATGATCTGTTGGGCCTTTCAATGTCATTTATGTAGATTAGGAACAATAGGGGGCCAAGAACACTACCCTGAGGGACACCTACTGCCTCTTTCTTAGCATCGATACCCACTTTATTTTTTGCTTATTATGAGATAAGGTGAGTTCCACAACCTGAGTTCTATCTTGGAGATAGGATTCAAACCATTTCCTCCCAATTTCTCTAATGCCTATTGCCTCCAGTTTGTCAAGGAGAATTTGATGATATACTGTATCGAAGACCTTGGAAAGATCTAGGTTGTTTCCTACCACACATTTGTTACTGTCTAAATTTTTAATAATTTCTTCCATTTAGGCCTGTATTGCTGTTTCTGTGCTGTGACCTGTACGAAAACCGTGTTGATTACAATTTAGAAGATTGAAGGTCTCAAGGTAGCTTATGAGTCTAATTTTCACCAGTTTTTCAAAAATTTTTGACAAAGATGGAAGGAGGGATATAGATCAATAATTTTCTACCTTATGTATATCCCCATTTTTGAATAATGGTTTAACCTTAGAAATTTTCAGCTTTTGGGGGAACAAACCTTCATTGAATGATAAATTGGCAATCTGTACAGTGGTTCCAAGATTTGTGAGGCGACTTTTTTATTATTGTCACTGGCACTTCATCCAGTCCTGCAGACATTTTGGGTTTCATACTGTTAATTACTTTCAGTATTTCATATTTATTAGTGGGACTTATTATCATGCCACTGACCACTATTGGTGCTGTTTTCTCTTCTTTGGTAAAGCTCTTGCTTAATTTATCAGATACAATTAGAAAGTAATTGTTAATGTAATTGGTCAATACTTCCTTCTTTATTTCAATGTTATAACTAGATTTAAGTACAATATCCTGGTATTTAGAGCTTTTTTCCTATTTCTCTTTTAACAATTTCCCATGTGGTCCTTGAGTTATTGTCTGGCTTCCTTATTAGTCTATCGTTACTTAATACTTTTGTTAGATGAAGTACCCTTCTATGTACCTTTTTGTAGTTACTAACATGTTTTTTGAAATTAGGGTCAGTATTAGATTTCATTTCAGACTTTAGTCAGTTCATAGTCTTGGAAGAGTTTTTAATGCCAGATGTGATCCAAGAATTTGTGTGTCAATGTCTAGATGAGTTGATTTTAATTAATCTTTTTGGAAAGCACATTTCTAAATTTGGCATGAAAAGAGAGGAAAAAACATTGTATGCAGCATCTGTATCAGTTTGTGACAATACTTCTGCCCAAGATTGGTTAGTCAGTGTGATACCAAACTGGTTGCAGTTTTTGGGAGAGAAAATTCTCTTATACATATGATGTACTGTTTTTGTATGTATTGGAACTGTGAGCACTTTAATAAGAAGTGCTTTATGATGAGATATTCCTAGGTCAATATTCAAAACTTCTGTATCTGGGCTTTCTATATTTGAAAATATATTATCTATAAGACTTTTTGGAGTGTTTCTTACCCCGGTAGGACTGTTTATATTAGAATATAGGTTGAAACTGTGTAGAATATTGATAAATTTAATTTTAAATAAACTATCTACCAATATATTGACATTAAAGTCCCCACACACAATTATTGATGACTTCTCATCATGTACGATGCTCAGCAGTTCTTCAATCTTCTTTTAAAAATTTCTGGGTCACCACATGGTGATCTGTACACTGACATGACTGTTATTTTCCTATTTTCTACATTCATTTGCACTTTTGTTGCCTCAAAATGTTTTTCTATGCTCAGGAGTTCAGCTTCAGGCCTGTTTTTCACTTTAATATCTGATTTTACATAAATGCAGACACCGCCATTCTTGGCTTCCTTCCTAGAAAAATGACTAACCAAGGTATACGGCGAAATATTAATGTTTTCTAATTCATAATTTTGCACCAATCCTCTTGAATACAAATACAATCAACACAATATTCACTGGCCTCAATCTCGAGATCTAGAATTTTATTTTTGAGACACTGTATATTAAGGCTAAGTAATTTTAAGCTGTTGCAACTTGATTAAGAGGAACTCTGGTGCCAACGGTTTTTTCATGGTAAGGCTGGGTACCAAAAATCCTTTAGGGACACAGGTTTCCTGCATCTTGTCTTTCTTTCTTCTTGATGTGCTGCAACGTTTGATGCTGCAATTCCTGTTGTATCTGATCACTTAGCCCTAATATACAGTGTCTCAAAAATAAAATTCTATATCTCGAGATTGGGGCCAGTGAATATTGTGTTGATTATATTTGTATTCAAGAGGATTGGTGCAAAAATTATGAATTAGCAAACATTAATATTTCCCCGTATACCTTGGTTAGTCATTTTGCTAGGAAGGAAGCCAAGAATGGGGGTGTCTGCATTTATGTAAAATCAGATATTAAAGTGAAAAACAGGCCTGAAGCTGAACTCCTGAGCATAGAAAAACATTTTGAGGCAACAACAGGGCAAATGAATGTAAAAAATAGGAAAATAACAGTCATGTCAGTGTACAGATCACCATGTGGTGACCCAGAAATTTTAAAAATAAGATTGAAGAACTGCTGCTGTCACTGAAGTTGTTAACCAGGTGTTAACTGCATTCAAAAATAAGGATCTAGTATCAGTCATACTTTGTGACCCTAGCAAAGCCTTCGACTGCATACCATCTAACACCCTACTTGCAAAACTGGAATTTTATGGCATACACAAGCCAACTTTGGATGTAATTGAATCATACTTAAGTAACAGGGGACAGTTTGTATCAATTAAAAATAGATGCTCCTCATTGAAGGAAGTTCGGACTGGAGTGCCTCAGGGCTCGGTCCTAGGTCCTTTTCTGTTCATCATTGCAATTAATGGCTTACCTTACCATGTAGGAGCGAATTCAATTGTGTGTTATGCAGATGATACAACATTGCTCAATACACACCAGGACACAACAGAACTGCATCAGGAAACACAGGAAAAACTAGAACTAGTAATGGATTGGTTTTCTTCTAATGAACTCCTGTGTAATCCTGATGAAACACAAGAAAGCAAATCAATAAAATTGTTAGGATTCCACATTGATTCAAAATTAAACTGGGAGAAACACGTTAGCCATATCTGCAAGAGAATAGCAAGAGTGTGTTATCTCATCTGGAGACTGACACATGTAGTCACTGATGAGTATCTAAAGGTGGTATATTTTGGCCTCTTTCAGTCACACATTTCCTACGGCATATTGTTATGGGGACTTTCTTGCTTTGTCAGTGAAATTCTGAAAATTCAAAAAAAAGTAATCAGAATAATGAGCAAAGTTAAGCCCAAGGATCACTGCCGCCCCCTCTTTATCAAGCACATGATATTAACTGTTGTGAATCTATACATCTACACAGCACTGCTTTATGTCAAAAGCAACTTAAATGAGTTTGAGACCAGAGAGAACATACATCCCCACAACACCAGAGCCAAACTGAACTTCGACATACCAAGACACAGTCTCACAAAGACTGCAAACTCACACAAAATAATGAGTTTAAAACTCTTCAATAAACTTCCAGCATCTGCTCAGTCACTCACCAGTAATATTTTGAAACGTAAGGTTTATGACTGGTTACTCAAACATCCATTTTATAAGGTAACAGAATATTTTGAAATAATCATTGACATTAGTATATAATGATATTCCTAAAAGAAAAACTGTAAAAACTTTACTGTAAAGTTATTGTTAATTGTATATTTAATGTTCCAACCTATTCCGCTGTAAGTGGTCAATGGTGAATAAACTAAACTGAAACTGTATAGTATGTATCATTAACTCCATTTTACCTTTACCAGTAACGCAGGAATCATGCAAAATAGTGTATAAAGACAATATGTATCTATAATTGTTTCAAGTGAAGTATGTGAGCAGTGGTTCAAAACAGTACCCATCTCATTCTTGCTTATTACAACTGAACCATAAAATTATCCACAATATGTACCTGAAGTATGTAATATAAATCCAAGCAACATTTTCATTACAATATAGTGTCTTGTATCAAAGTAGTTCTCACATAGTAATTAATTAGATGAAGCAGCTTCCTTATCTCTTAACAACCTAAGGAAACATACACTATGTGATCAAAAGTATCCTGACTGAAAATGACTTACAAGTTTGTGGCACCCTCCATTGATAATACTGGAATTCAATATGGTGTTGGCCCACCCTTAGCCTTGATGACAGCTTCCACACTCACAGACATATGTTCAATCAGGTGCTGAAAGGTTTCTTGGGAAATGGCAGCCCATTCTTCACAGAGTGTTGCACTGAGGAGAGGTATTGATGTCGGTTGGTGAGGCCTGGCATGAGGTCGGCGTTCCAAAACATCCCAAAGGTGTTCTATAGGAGTCAGGCCAGGACTCTGTGCAGACCAGTCCATTACAGGGATGTTATTATCATGTAACCACTCCGCCACAGGCTGTGCATTATGAACAGGTGCTCGATCATGTTGAAAGATACAATCGCCATCCTCAAATTGTTCTTCAACAGTGGGAAGCAAGAAGGTGTTTAAATCATCAATTTATGCCTGTGCTGTGATAGTGTCATGCAAAACAACAAGGGGAGCAAGCCCCCTCCATGAAAAACATGACCACACCATAATACTACTGCCTCCAAATTTTACTGTTGGCACTACACATGCTGGCAGATGTTGTTCACCAGGCATTCACCATATCCACACCATACCATTGGATCGCCACATTGTGTACCATGATTCGTCACTCCATGTAATGTTTTTCCACTGTTCCATCGTCCAGTGTTTACACTCCTTACACCGAGTGAGATGTCGTTTGGCATTTATCAGCATGATGTGTGGCTTAGGAGCAGCTGCTCGACCACGAAATCCAAGTTTTCACACCTCCCTCCTAACTGTCATAGTATTTGCAGTGGATTGTGATGCAGTTTGGAATTCCTGTGTGATGGTCTGGATAGATGTCTTCCTATTACACATTACGACCCTCTTCAACTGTTGTTCCATCATATTTCCACTCCACTCTCACATTGGAAACAGTGGACTTAGGGATGTTTAGGAGTATGGAAATCTCACATGCAGACGTATGACACAAGTGACACCCAATCGTCTGACCACATTCGAATTCCATAATTTCTGCAGAGCACCCCATTCCAGTCTCTCATGAGGTTACTGATATGGAGTTCAAGGCAGTAGGTGGCAGCGCAATGGACCTAATACGAAAAACGTATGTTTTTGGGGGTGTCCAGATACTTTTGATCACATAGCATATCACCGGTAATTCATGTGTGTGGCTTCTTTCTTAAGACTGTTAATATTATGTGCAACATTATCTTGCAGTATATTTATTTATTTATTATATTTTTTTTTTTTTTTTTTCATGGAGACACTAACTGGTGCCTTTTGCAAACGTCATAGCATTTTATTACAAGTTTAGTACAATATATATATATATATATATACAATAATTTATTTTAGTTTAATAATAAGTATAAACACTTGTCAATCAAGAAATGTTTCAGTTTCACTTTGAATAAGTTCCCTTTGTGGCACCTTATAGAGCTCGGTAATCTGTTGTATCATATTTGACCACTAATGTATGGACTATGGTCTGTTGTTTTTAATTTTGTTCTTTGTCTGTAGTATCAGTCTTTATTTCTTGTATTATAGGCATGCATATCAGAGCACTTTGTTTCTTTGTTTTGATGTGTCAAAAAATATAATTAATTTGTAAAGATACAGTGAGTAGACTGTGAGGTATTTATGATGAACAAAGATTTCCCTGCATGAATCTCTATACCCTAATCCATGGATAATTCTGATTGCTCTTTTCTGTAGGGTTAATATTCTGTTCATATGTATGTCGGCAGCACAACCCCATATCTCTATCCCGTAATTAATCTGTGGAAAAATGCTTCCATAATAAATTGTTTTTAATGTCTGATGTGGAACTACTTTTGATAACTGGCTGATTAGATGTAATGAACTGCTGATTTTATTACATAAAAATTTGATATGGTTTACCCATCTTAGATTTTCATCTAGGTGAATACCTAGAAATCTGCAGCCTTCTGTGTCCACTACTTCAATTCCACCTATGTTACTGATAGAGGTTTGGTGTGAGTTTGTAAGTTTAAATGGCAATAACTGAGATTTACTGATACTAACTTTCAAACCTTGATCTTGGAAATAAGTAGTTATTTGCTGTAGTCCCTCAGTGGCTACCAACATTAACTCATCATTTTGTTTACCAAGAAATAACAGTGAGGTATCGTCTGCATAGGTTACCAATTGGGAGTTGAAAGGTTGCTCTATATCATTTATGTACACTAGGAAAAGGAAAGGGCCCAAAATTGAGCCCTGGGGTACACCTTGTGTGACTGTCTCATATTTGGACTGGAAATTAATGATCTGATTATTGATTTTGTAAGTCAGCATTGTACACTGCATGCAGTTAAATAAATATGTAGCCAGCAATTGCATGGATGCAGCATTTACATTGTATGACTCAAGTTTACTTAAAAGTAACTCATGGTTTACCGAGTCAAAGGCTTTAGTAAGGTCTAGAAATATGCCAGCTGTTTGCATTCCTTGATCAGGGGCACCATACGTTTTGTGAAGAAATTCCGTAATTGCTGTGATAGTACTATGATCTTTTCGGAATCCGTGTTGTGTCTCTGTTAGGAACTTATTTTTCAAGAAATAGTCACTAAGTTGTGTCAGCAGCACAACTTCAAATACTTTGCTGAAGACAGGTATTAATGATATGGGCCTGAAATTTGAAACCTCTTCCTTGGATCCTTTTTTATGCACTGGTTTAACTGTGCTCCATTTCAATACATTTGGAAATGTATGTTCTCTGATACTGCAGTTTACCAGGTGGGTGATTATTTTAACTAATTCCTTATTACATTTTTTAATCACGATACTACTCAAACCATCCCATCCAGATGAGAACTTATTCTTTAGGTTATTTATTATCCTGCCTATTTCTTTTTCACTTACTTGTTTGAATTCAAAAGGTGGCTCTTCAAAGGGGCAGAGCTTTACCTCACTACTCACAACTGTGTTATTAATTGGACTAACAGCTGCAGATATAAAGTATTTACTGAAAACATTGCAGACTTTATTAGGATCTTTAATTGTGTTTCCTTCATGTCTTATAATTAAAATTTCAGTTTCTGGCTTCGGTGTGGCTTTGCGAAATCGATTTGCAATTCTCCATGAGGTCTTGGCTATATTGCCTGATTGAGCTATTTCACTGCTGTATATCTGTTTTCTTAGATTTGAAAGCTCTTTCTTAAAGATTTTCTTGGCTTTGTTGTACTTGGCCTTAAAAACCTGCAGGTTTGTTGACTTGTGTAACACATCCAAGTCCTGGATGTTTTGCCTGAGTTTTATCATATTTGCTGGAAGTATCAGTCTGTTGGTTTTTGCACTTTGGTTATGGGTGAACACTCTGTATTTTCTTAACAGGGCAGCAGCTGTCAAAGTGTCTTAGCATAGTATCATAGAATTTGGCCCATTTGTTTTCAGATCCTTCAGTCTGGTAAACCAGATCCCAGTCCTCTATAGCTAATTTATTTTTTAAGGCAAGGATGTTACCCTCTTTTAGGATTCTTTTATTTTCGATAACTTTTGTCATTTTTGGGATGCTTGTGTTTACATAGTCTACAAGCTGGTATTTGTGGTCAGAGTAGTGAAAATCCATATTCCAGCACCTAACACTGTCTTTAATATGTTTACATAGTATAACGTAATCAATTCTGCTAGATATGGACTTTGTTACCCTGGTATCACTATTTACTACATTTATGAGATTATATGAGTTAAGAGTATCTATTAACCTCATATTACACAAACTGGAAGATTTTACCTCAATATTCAGATCACCAAGTATAGTTAGGTCACTGGGACCACAACGTCCCACTACTGTACTAAATATGTCTATGAAGCTAACTACATCAGCCTTTGGTGGATGGTAAATCGCAATAACTTTATGTTTTCTCATAACCTCTCTGCACTCTTTGGTGTGGACTTCAATGCCTGTCACTTCAATCAAGCCTTCTTTGTTGTACTTCTAGATAGTTAATTTTATTGTACTCGAGATTCTCACTAATGTAAACTGCCACACCACCACCCTTATGTTGCTGTCTACAATAACTATTTGCTAAGGAGTAGCCCTCTAGTTTACAGTAAATAATTTCATCAGATTTTAATCCAAGCTCAATTAACACTACTATATGAGGTGACTGTTCACTTACAAAAACCTGTAATATATTAAGCTTATTTCTAAGGTACTGTATGTTTACGTGCATGAGCCTTAGTGGTATTTTTAACTGGTCACTCTGATTATCTTCCTTTAAAACGCACTGAGTTGGTTCACTTAGATAAGTTCTGGATCCAGGCACTAAAAGTGTTCCTGTTCTTTGGCGATCTTGCATTTCTCGATCTACTACCCAACCTGGCTTCTGTCCGTCTAGTTGTCAAGGTAGCTGTTGAGGTGCCTTCTCGCTCCGTACAGTCCGAGGAGGTGCCGAGCTGCCTGGTGTTGCAGTAACTGGAGTTCTATACTCCACCACATTTGATTGAGTAAGTGATGCTGAAGAGTCTGCAGTTGATGCAACAGCTTCTGTTGTTTTAACTAGCTGGCTTGGCCAGTTGTTTTTACCCAGTCCTGGGAATTTGTTAGTTGCTTTACTTTCCCACAAAAACATGTCACTTTGAACTCTGGGTTTTATTGGTCTTGAGGATCTTCTAGGAGCACAATGTGTTTCTGGACTTTTGAATATCCTGTTCCTGCAAACTGATCTTCCTACTCCATTGTTCATTACTGTCCTCTTGACAACATTGTGGTTGATTTCTGGTACTGTAATTTTTTCTTGCTGTGGTATTATTTGCTCAGTTCCATCTGGATCCTTCCACTCAAGTGATACTGCAGGCTTTAGTTGATTTTTTGGTGAGATGGCTGCAAGTAGAGTTCTGGCCATTTCTTCCTTGCCATTAGCATTTAGGTGTAGTCCGTGAGAAGTGTACCAGTCTCTGTTCTCAGGGACTGTTACAAACTGAGTGTTTTGGAAAGATTTCACTATTTTGGCTATTTTCCTATTTGTTCGCCTGGCTTCATTGTTCACACAAGACCAGCTTTCAAGATCATATCTGTGGGGTATCCCTACTATGATTACATTTGTGTGCTGAAGCTTAATTAATGCTGATGTCATAGCCTTTAATGCCTTGTCTGCTTCGCTTTTGGCTACATCATTTGTTCCACCCCAGATTATAACTGTGTCATTCATTGTGAGATCTTGTAAGTTGTTACAGCTTTCAAGTATTGAAGTTAATGGTGCACCTGGTATAACATTTCCTTGGATTACGAAATTATTATGACTTTGATGCATTAAGTTAGCTGCAACTGATCGCCCATGGCTGTCTGCAAACACTGTTATTCTTTTTTTGTGTTTAGGTGAACTTTTTGTGTTAGTGCTGTGTCTGTCGTACGAATGTTTCTTGCTACTTATGCTGTTTTCTTGAACTATGAAGTTTTTATTTACCCCAGTGCTTTGTTGTTCACAATTTTCATCTTTTTGTAGCACATCAAACCTGTTTCTCTCGTTAGAACACACAGATGATCTAGATTCACTTTCACTTGTCTTATTTTTTGAGTTCACATTTCGTCCTGTCGTGTCTTTATTACCCGTTTTTCTTTGCTTTCTATTTACTGACGATGTCACACCACCAGAAAAATTTCGTTTACTACTAGCAGAAGTTTTGTTTGAAACGAAAATTGCCGGTATGTTTTCATTACACTCGTTTTTTAAATCGTCATAATTCCACTGCTTTATCAGTTCCTTTAACTTATTTACGTAACGATTTGCAAGCACAAGGTCTTGCTGAAGTGATGTAGTAACACTTTCTTCTATGCAGTTATCGTATCTTGACAAAGCTACCGTTAGTAGATCGCAGCATTCCATGCCACAGTCACATTTCGCGTCCCATTCTTCCGTTCCCACGAAACACTTTGTATGAATCCATTTTTGCGACACTGCACATAACTTGATACCTTTTGCGATATAGTTATTGCACTTTATACAATTTATACTCGATATGTAGCCATTTACCGTGGAACTATTTATACACACTTCTATATGCGACGCCATCTTATCAGTATATAGTTGCATAGCTGAGAAACTCGTAAAATACAAGTAAGATTCATGTAACAAATAAAGAGAATAAAGTTTCTGTACACAGACTCTTTGTAATATTAACATTTCATCTTTTGTTACTGAGTAACTCTTCTGTGTGACTTATGATTTTTTTCAAATATGAAAATGACCATAATTACACAGTATTAGTTAAATAAAAATTGACATTCACATGTCAGTCATCAGCAGGAAGGTTAGAATAGAAGAACAGTCAGGGAATAACTGTACCAAAAGATGGCTAAATCACAGAAGCAAATGGTGCAGGTGTTGGTCTTTAGAGGTTGTCAAACCCTTAATTTGCTAAGAAAACACATTTCTCTCTAAGAATTATGACATTGTTGTAAAATAAAAATCATGTATTACACTTTATGTATTCAGAAAACAGTATGTAAGATTTCTCAAGAGGATGTCGTTATCAGGAGAAAGAAAACTGGCATTCTACGGGTCGGAGCGTGGAATGTCAGATCCCTTAATCGGGCAGGTAGGTTAGAAAATTTAAAAAGGGAAATGGATAGGTTGAAGTTAGATATAGTGGGAATTAGTGAAGTTCGTTGGCAGGAGGAACAAGACTTCTGGTCAGGTGACTACAGGGTTATAAACACAAAATCAAATAGGGGTAATGCAGGAGTAGGTTTAATAATGAATAGGAAAATAGGAATGCGGGTAAGCTACTACAAACAGCATAGTGAACGCATTATTGTGGCCAAGATAGATATGAAGCCCACACCTACTACAGTAGTACAAGTTTATATGCCAACTAGCTCTGCAGATGATGAAGAAATTGAAGAAATGTATGATGAAATAAAAGAAATTATTCAGATTGTGAAGGGAGACGAAAATTTAATAGTCATGGGTGACTGGAATTCGAGTGTAGGAAAAGGGAGAGTAGGAAACATAGTAGGTGAATATGGATGGGGGGGACAGAAATGAAAGAGGAAGCCGCCTGGTAGAATTTTGCACAGAGCACAACATAATCACAACTAACACTTGGTTTAAGAACCATGAAAGAAGGTTGTATACATGGAAGAACCCTGGAGATACTAAAAGGTATCAGATAGATTATATAATGGTAAGACAGAGATTTAGGAACCAGGTTTTAAATTGTAAGACATTTCCAGGGGCAGATGTGGACTCTGACCACAATCTATTGGTTATGACCTGTAGATTAAAACTGAAGAAACTGCAAAAAGGTGGGAATTTAAGGAGATGGGACCTGGATAAACTAAAAGAACCAGAGGTTGTACAGAGATTCAGGGAGAGCACAAGGGAGCAATTGACAGGAATAGGGGAAATAAATACAGTAGAAGAAGAATGGGTAGCTTTGAGGGATGAAGTAGTGAAGGCAGCAGAGGATCAAGTAGGTAAAAAGACGAGGGCTAGTAGAAATCCTTGGGTAACAGAAGAAATATTGAATTTAATTGATGAAAGGAGAAAATATAAAAATGCAGTAAGTGAAACAGGCAAAAAGGAATACAAACGTCTCAAAAATGAGATCGACAGGAAGTGCAAAATGGCTAAGCAGGGATGGCTAGAGGACAAATGTAAGGATGTAGAGGCCTATCTCACTAGGGGTAAGATAGATACCACCTACAGGAAAATTAAAGAGACCTTTGGAGATAAGAGAGCCACTTCTAAGAATATCAAGAGCTCAGATGGAAACCCAGTTCTAAGCAAAGAAGGGAAAGCAGAAAGGTGGAAGGAGTATATAGAGGGTCTATACAAGGGCGATGTACTTGAGGACAATATTATGGAAATGGAAGAGGATGTAGATGAAGATGAAATGGGAGATATGATACTGCGTGAAGAGTTTGACAGAGCACTGAAAGACCTGAGTCGAAACAAGGCCCCCGGAGTAGACAATATTCCATTGGAACTACTGACGGCCGTGGGAGAGCCAGTCCTGACAAAACTCTACCGTCTGGTGAGCAAGATGTATGAAACAGGCGAAATACCCTCAGACTTCAAGAAGAATATAATAATTCCAATCCCAAAGAAAGCAGGTGTTGACAGATGTGAAAATTACCGAACTATCAGCTTAATAAGTCACAGCTGCAAAATACTAACACGAATTCTTTACAGATGAATGGAAAAACTAGTAGAAGCCAACCTCGGGGAAGATCAGTTTGGATTCCGTAGAAACACCGGAACACGTGAGGCAATACTGACCTTACGACTTATCTTAAAAGGAAGATTAAGGAAAGGCAAACCTACGTTTCTAGCATTTGTAGACTTAGAGAAAGCTTTTGACAATGTTGACTGGAATACTCTCTTTCAAATTCTAAAGGTGGCAGGGGTAAAATACAGGGAGCGAAAGGCTATTTACAAGTTGTACAGAAACCAGATGGCAGTTATAAGAGTTGAGGGACATGAAAGGGAAGCAGTGGTTGGGAAGGGAGTTAGACAGGGTTGTAGCCTCTCCCCGATGTTGTTCAATCTGTATATTGAGCAAGCAGTAAAGGAAACAAAAGAAAAATTTGGAGTAGGTATTAAAATTCATGGAGAAGAAATAAAAACTTTGAGGTTCGCCGATGACATTGTAATTCTGTCAGAGACAGCAAAGGACTTGGAAGAGCAGTTGAATGGAATGGACAGTGTCTTGAAAGGAGGATATAAGATGAACATCAACAAAAGCAAAACAAGGATAATGGAATGTAGTCTAATTAAGTCGGGTGATGCTGAGGGAATTAGATTAGGAAATGAGGCACTTAAAGTAGTAAAGGAGTTTTGCTATTTGGGGAGCAAAATAACTGATGATGGTCGAAGTAGAGAGGATATAAAATGTAGGCTGGCAATGGCAAGGAAAGCGTTTCTGAAGAAGAGAAATTTGTTAACATCCAGTATTGATTTAAGTGTCAGGAAGTCATTTCTGAAAGTATTCATATGGAGTGTAGCCATGTATGGAAGTGAAACATGGACGATAAATAGTTTGGACAAGAAGAGAATAGAAGCTTTCGAAATGTGGTGCTACAGAAGAATGCTGAAGATTAGATAGGTAGATCACATAACTAATGAGGAAGTATTGAATAGAACTGGGGAGAAGAGGAGTTTGTGGCACAACTTGACAAGAGGAAGGGACCAGTTGGTAGGACATGTTCTGAGGCATCAAGGGATCACCAATTTAGTATTGGAGGGCAGCGTGGAGGGTAAAAATCGTAGAGGGAGACCAAGAGATGAATACACTAAGCAGATTCAGAAGGATGTAGGTTGCAGTAGGTACTGGGAGATGAAAAAGCTTGCACAGGATAGAGTAGCATGGAGAGCTGCATCAAACCATTCTCAGGTCTGAAGACCACAACAACAACAACAAGATTTCTTTTCCACTCCACATCACATGACAGTTCGCTTCCTCTTTCCTTGTCTGTAGGCATTTGGAAAAGAATTCAATATCACTTCAAATGGCCCAATATATATGTCAAAAAAGTTTCTGTTTACTTTACTAACTGCTGTAGATATTTCATTGCTCTTCACAAGAACTTGGTCCCTAATTCTGAAATGTGTGATGTTTACTATGCTTTCATGTCTCTGTTTTCTTAAATTGTACTATTGTTCCATGGCCCTCCTAACAATTTATTATGTTTCCTGTGCATTTAAGCTTTTATATTCAGGGTACTCTATTACTTTGTAGCAATCTCTATGCCCACAACAAATCATTGGGAGGAGAGGATCACCAGTAGGCAATTGAATATTTGAACGAAGCAGTTTATTACTATAAATGACACACACCAATACAAATGATCCCACAGAATGGACATTCGTACAAAACTGAGTCAAAGATCATAGACTCAAGAATCAAAGCAGTACTTCTCAATCACGTATTGAATGTCAGTGTCCACCACAGAGTCCCCCCCCCCCCCCCCCCGGTCCCCCCCAACAGTACAGAGAATGGTGGGGGTGAGGAGGTGGGGGGGGGTTGGGGGGGGGGGGGAAGTGAGGTAGCAGAGCTACAGTCAATGAGGCTGAGCCTTGGTAAAAATTGCTGCTTTGAAGAGCGCACCGCAGCTCGTAGTGTGAAGCAGTCGCCCTCCGTTTCTGGCGGTGGCGCTGCTGTGGCAATCGCAGCTTTGGTGTCTCCCTCTGGTGGGAAAGGAGAAAGGTTGCCTGTTCACTTGCATTTAATGGGCGCTATGAGCTTGCCAGTGAGTCAGTCTGGGTCAGTCTCTCATCCCCAGCTTGCTAGTCTGTCTCTCGTCCGCATTTGTTAGGAAGCTAGTGTCTGTCTGCCGTTCGGCGTGCTAGTATGTCTGTTGTTCAGATCAACCTTTAATGCCAGAAAAATGAGAGTCTTTTCACTCTGCCAGTAAGAGAACTCAGTGAGTGGTTGCCCCATTGGGGCTTAGTTCCTGCATCTGTGTCTGCGCGTTAGGCCGCCACTCTGCTCGAGTTTGATCAGGCAATGGTCATTGGCGGTTGGATCAATCGGTTGGTCGGCCACACACTGAGACACAAGATGACTTGTCCGTCTTGAGCGTCGGCACATGTGAGGTCGCCAAATGAGTCCAGTGGGCCGTGGCTTATAGTGAGGGGTAGTGACTATGAGGTCAAGACGAGAGCAACAGGAGTCAACCCATGACATCAGTCTGGCAGGTGCAAGCTGCAACGCCATGAGATGGGAGATCAGCATGCCTTCCTGCGTCCATGGAAGTGGCTGGCAGCAGACGGCTTGGGAGAGCGATTTGGGGGTGCTGCGCCAGCTCTTCTTGAGAAATCGTAGTTTATTAGAAGTTAAGTGATTGGTGATATGTTATTTGATTTACTCTTGTTAAATTCTATCAGTTTTCTTGGTGAGGTCACCAGCCATTTTGCTTTGGGGTCATCCCACCATTCTTCTGTTTGCCCACCAGTGGGAAGGTGGTTGTTTATAAATTGGGTGGTCCGTTTTTCCCTTGTGGAGTAGGGTTGGGTTAGAGCAACCTGCGGTTTGGGTTGTTCGGTAATCTCCCTATCAATCTACCATACATTAGTAGCTGCCTCTGTCATGTTTGTCAGATTTGGTGTGTTAACGAATTTATTGCTTGGGCTGTAATGGCCTAATACCTGAAATATGTTTTGATCTTTGGAAACTTTGATATTATTGCCTTTGATCTTGAGAGGCAGTATCTGTGTACTGTAGAGCATCTTAACTATTGTTTGGCAAACCTTGTAGAATTTTATATAAGATTGCATTTCATGGGCTTTTATTTTAATGATCATTTTAGTATATGAAGTTGCCATCCTTTCACCGTAAGACTTTTCTTGGAAGTTAAAATCAAGTTGCACCTTCAGTGCCAAGGTTAATATTTTAATTGTTAGTATTTTGTACCATTTCCAATTTCCACCCCTCCTACAGAGGGTGAGGGGGGCATAGTTTGTGTGCTTGTGTAAATTGTTAAAACTCTTAGTTTAAAGTTATCTGGTGTGTTGCAGATTTGCACCAGTGTAGTCTTTCAGAGGCTGTTGTGAGTGTTTGTAACTATGGCCATGTCAAAAGGGTGTGGCAAGGTTCTCTGCCCGAAAGCTCATACAGTCAAAACTTGTTTCTTTCTGCCTCTGAATAAATTGTAACTTTGATATTTAGAGGGTGCTTTCTGATTATAATTTTAAATCTGTTTCTTTTAAAAAATGCTTTTAGGCACTATTTAAGGTGAATAAAATTCCCATTTGTTAAAAGGAATTTGGTTATTATTTCATCAGTTACTCCCTGGCAACTACTTCCATGCTTACATAGTGTGATTAAATGTGTTAATGTTCTTGATGAATTGCTAGTAAATAAAATAAATTCTTAAGAATATTCTTTGAAAATAAATCATGGTCCAGAGGCTATGTGGTGGAAAGTCAGCATCTAGCATTATGAGTGACAATCTTGACTGACCAGCCATATCATGGCAGGCCCATGAAGGGATAGAGGCTGGACCGTATCTTGTATTATGGCCAGGCATGAAGCAGCGTAGGGTTAACATGACATAGCCTTCATGCCATGCCATAGGGTGTAAAGGGTGGCCAGCATGAGAGACAGGAATTGACTGATCCCGCATCTTGGCAGCTGCATGCACACAAGAGGCACATGGATGGTAAGGAAGCCAAGGATGTTAATTTCGGCAGTGATGCTGTCTTCTTCGATGATAGGAGAAAGGTTGAAGGTGCGCCAGAGTGTGACATGGTGTGTGGAGCCATTGAGTGTGAAAAGAGGTGAGTGAAGCACAAGAATAGTGAAGTCATATAACTGCAATAAGAGGTCGTTGACTTATAGGGAAGAGATGTTGATGTAGAAGTCTGCAACGCACGAGGAGAGGGCGATGTTGACAGCTCGAGACAAGCACTCATGGAGACAGTGTCAGAGGAACAAATATCACACTAAGTACCCGAAGCACTTGGAACACACAAATCACGTGGACCACATGCATTGTTGGCACTGGTAGAAGCTGATAGTGAGGAGGGGAGCCAACTCGTCAGCCAGAGGAGATGTGGAGCTGTTGGTGGGGGAGAGGTTACCACCAAGCATCCAAGCTGGCTTGTGTCTGTCGATTGTCGATGGAGATGATTTGTAACTTACCATGTAAGAGGGTATTGAAGGTGTGGGCAGAGTGACGGAGCGCTTTGAGGGGGGCTGAGTACGACAGTTGAAGAGCAGAACGGACATTGTCATCTCGGGGCATTACATAATTATGCTGCTCTAATGTTTTATGAATAAAGACATGTGGGACAGTGTGGGCGCGCAGAGGTGGGGTGCAGATCTGAGGAACATGAGTGTGGACATGCTCAAGCAGAACTGAGAGCTTGGAGGCTTCGGCAAATTCAGCAGGCAAGATCAGTGGCTCACCATAAAGAATCTCACAGAGAAGACTGTAAGTCCTCCTTAAATGCTATGTAGATTCTAAGTAGAATCCAGAGGAGGCCTCAGACCAGGAAGTAGAATGAAACATGAGTGCTACCTTAAGGGACTGGTGCCAGTGCTTGACCAACACATTACTCTGGGGGATGGAAGAGGGGGGAGGGTGAGCGGGTAAGCAGTAGTGTGGAATTTATTGGCACCACACATGTCACACAGCCTGCTGAAAAGACTGTTGCCCCTGATCAGCAGTAATAGAAGAGTGACAACCAAAGCGAGCAGTCCAAGAGATGACAAATGCATGAGCAACTGTATCTGCGGTAATGTCTGGGAGAGGAACAGCCTCGACCTACCTGGTGATGTGATCTATAATGGACAAAACATATTTGCAACCCCCTGATGGGAGAAGGGATCAACAAGGTCGAGATGAACATGTGAAAACCATCCTTTGTGGATAATGAACTGACCTGGGGGGGATCTGATTTTATCACATTGGCATGGAAGTCATGCATGTGTCCAGGCATGACAGTCCTACTTTATGCCTGTCCAAATGAAACATTCAGTAAATAGGTGAGTAGTAGCCTTAATACCCAGATGGGTGAAGTTGTGGATCACTGAGAAGGCTGTGTTGTAGGGGGGCAGGGATGAGAGGGCGGAGAGTACCTGTGAAAGTGCCATATAGCGGCAGGCACGAAGATCGAGGTAGGTATCATGGCTTGACAGCCAGTGAGGTAGCGTTGTTTCATAAAAAAGGGACTACAACAGGTTCATCCTGTTGGAGCCATGTCAGTTCATCCAGGTTGAGCTGTAAAGGGATGGTGTACACATGAGATATTTAGTTGACGATGACGTTCTCAGCTCCTTTCATATAACTGACATCACTGGTGTGCTGGCAAATGTGATCCATGTGACAAGAGCACCAAGGCGACAACTCATTATCAAGATTACGGATGGCTTCTGCTAGTGGTTTGTGATCTGTGTAGGTAGTTACACACCACCCTTCTACATCCGCTTCAGAGTGACAGACTGTCACTTATGTCACCAATAGTTCCCTGTCAAAGATGGACTGCTTACATTGGGAGGTGGAGAGTTTCATGGAAAAGAAACAAAGGGGTTGCATCAAGTCGGCTATTGCTATCATAGGATGGGACTTACTGAACACTCACTTGTGTCAATGGTGATAGAAATGTCCATATCAGTTATGGACTGAGCGAGCATGACAGTATTGGCCAGTGCTGTTTTAAGCTCTAAAGCACTCTGCATGTTATCAGACTGTTATCAGACTTTGTGAGTGCTAGATGTGTTCTTGCCTGCCTGTCAGAGGGGCTTGTGGGAACACAGAGCAAGTGATGTGCTGTGGGAAAAACTGATCATCCCTAGGAAATGACTGAGGTAGTGAAACGTCTCGGAAAACAGCAACCTGTGCATGAATGTGACGTGGTTGGACATACGGCGAATACCGTTGGTGGAGATGGTATGGCCCAGGAAAGTGACGCTGGTAGCATGTAACTGATATTTTTATGGTCTATCTCGACGCCTTTGTTGGCATATGCTTTGAGAACTGGAGATAAATGCAGCTGTGCTCATAAGTATAAGGGGAGTAGATGACAAAACCATCGAGGTAAGCATAGCAGAAAGGGATAGGGAACAAGACTGAGCCAATAAAATGTTGCCACATCTGCACTGTGTTTTTAAGACCATAAGGCATGTAGCACTATTCAAATAAACTGAACAGAGTAACAATGGCTGTTTTAGGTATATTGTCACACTGCATAGAGATTTGATGATAAGACTTTTGGCAGTCAATAAGGCTGAAAATCTGAGCACCGTGCAGTTGTTGCCTGAAATCCTGGGTGTGCAGAGTTGGATAATTGTCAAGGATCATCTGAGTGTTGAGTTTGCTGCATTCACTGCACATGTGGAAAGAACCATCTTTTTTAGGCCCAAGCTGTGTAGGCAATGACCAATTATTGTCTGAAGGACATACATAGACTACACATGCATTAACAAGTAAAAATGGTCAGTATTGTGGCCTTAGCATGGTGAAGTTTGGTGGCTTTGAGGGGGAGACCCTTATTCTGGATAGCCGTGCTGACAGTAGTAACAAGCCTGTGGCAGGTGCCATTAGTAATAGTGCCTATAACAGCGGTGGGTGCATGTGTGACAACACTGGATGATGAAAGTAAGATACACAAAACACTGTAAGTTTGATTTTCAATGGGAGATTGCAGCGGAGATGGATGTGGAAGTGTGTCAGGAGCAGGCAAAATTTCAGCAACGTCCAGGGGCTGCAACGCGGAGACTACACGCCAAGTGGCTGAGGTGTTGGTGATCAGCTGATGCAGTTTGTTGTTGGTGCGGAGGTCAATGATCTCTTGGTGCTGAGTCATAAGCTGGGTCAGCAAGTTGATGAGATCTGCTGTAAGACGTGAGCACTTGAGGTAGCAAAGATGAATGCCATGCACTGAGAGGGGGTGGAAGGGGGCATGGAGGTGAAGATATCTGGAATGCGAGAGCCAAATGGCAGATTGGAGGTCTGGGAGAGGCTGAAATGTTCGAGCAAGCTGATACCAACATTGGGGCAGTCGACATCACCTGGAGGGTCCAAGAGAATACCAGGTCCATTGTGAGTTGGAGACTAAGGTATACTGAGCCATGTTTGAGTTGTTAGCTTCTATGACCCCCTATTTTATGATTACCGATTGAAATTAATTATTTAAATTCTGTGTATGCTGATTTTCAGGGCATATGCTTAATACTTCATAACTGCACACAGAACAAACAGGAAGGAAAGTAGAGAAATGTTGATTGATCAAAATCCTTTCATGTTTCTCATGGTTAAAATCTGGGGTCTTCTTTCTTGTGTTTCCTGTAGAATGTTGACAAAATATTTGGATTTTCAGGAGTGCATAGGTTTGATCTTGTTGTATCAGTCCTCACCAAAACAAGGAACATGATTCAGCTTTCACTTTGTTTGGTATATTATTAAAATCATTTCATAAATTTTAAATAACACTTTTTCTTTGTGATTCACAATTATAAAAAGATGATTTTGAGCATTGTTATTTAGACATAATGGGTAAAATTCACCCAACTTTGACCACATGTGGCCATACACAGCTTCCCTCAGCAAACTAGTTCACAGCAACTAACTTATTTTAACCACTGATGGTCCATAGATTGTTAAATAAAAAGATAATACATTGGTCAAGTACTATTAAATTTCTCCATGCTTATATATCTCTCTGACATTTACTTTCATCAAACTAATCAAGACAACTTGTGTTCTAAAAAATATTTACAAAATTCATCACAAATAAAAACTGTATCACAAAATGCGTGAGAAAACAGCTTGCACAGAAATTACACGTGGTATGTAGAACATGATGTAGTCAGTTCACTATCATTACACAATCTCAGTCAGAATGTGAACATGAGAATGATAACAGGCTGACAAAAACATAAAGGGAACTGATCTGGCTACAATTTTACACTTTATACAGTACAAAATAGCATGTTTTATTTTTCTTCACGGAGGGCTCTACTAACCTCTTGTCCATGGTATTGCGAGTTTCTCCTGCTGAAATTCTTTAGCATGATTGGTCATATGGCACATACCCATACTGCTTCACCATCATTGCTTGCTTCTGGAGATTGCTACAACAGATATGACACTTTGTCACTAGCTGGTGAGGACACAAGTCACAATAACAAAAGGGTTTCAGGATGGGATATAAAAGTACATAGCATAAAATGCATAATAAAATAATAGAAGGACAATTAGTACTAAGAGAAAAGATGAACTGTATCATACTGTGTTTAGTGTGGTTCATTAGCTACTGGGTTAAATTTTTTAGTGTAAGCATAGACATATTGCTTTTTAAGTTTTGCTTCATTAATCAGATATACTAGTTTCAGTCTACCTTTTACATTCAGCCGGCATGTGGACTACTTGTAACTGTTCCATGTGGAACCTGTTATTCTATATCTCAACTCATCATTTATTGATTTATTTTAAACTTCATTAACACTTGCATTTTTAAGTCTGACCTCCCTTACTTTGCTATAACAATGCTTTTATGCTATAATGCAAAATCAGTTTTTCATACTTTATTTAAGCTTTATTTTCCTCACTATAAAACTACTCTATATTCATCACAAGTTATCTCCTCTCACAAATACACTATGTGATCAAAGGTATCTGGACACCTGGCTGAAAATGACTTACAAGTTTGTGGGCCCTCCACAGGTAATGCTGGAATTCAGTATGATGTTAGCCCACCCTTAGCCTTGCAGACAGCTTCCAGGTATATGTTCAATCAGGTGCTGGAAGGTTTATTAGGGAATGGCAGCCCACTCTTCACAGAGTGCTGCACTGAGGAGAGGTATCGATGTCGGTCGGTGGGGTTGGCACGAGGTCAGCATTCCAAAACATCCCAAATGTGTTCTATAGGATTCAGGCCAGGACTATGTGCAGGCCAGTTCATTACAGGGATGTTATTGTCGTGTAACCAATCCGCCATAGGCCATGCATTATGAACAGGTGCTCGATCATGTTGAAAGATGCAACTGTCATCCCCAAATTGCTCTTCAACAATGGGAAGCAAGAAGGTGTTTAAAACATCAGTGTATGCCTGTGCTGTGATAGTGCCACACAAAACAAGGGGTGCAAGCCCCCTCTATGAAAAACACGACCACACCACAATACTACTGCCTCCAAATTTTACTGTTGGCACTATACCTGCACCGGCAAAACATTGCACTTGACAGTTCGCTTTTTGTCTAGTTAGGTTGGCTATACTGTAATAGTGATGTTGCAACAGCAGCCTCTATACACACAGCAGATGATACAGTTTTCCATCCCATCTCGTAAATGCAAGTGATTGAGCAATTACAGTGTATACAAAAACTCGTTTTTAGTTGTACTACAATGACAGGAAGTAAACAACATATAATAATGCATAACGGACCAAAGAAATACAAAAAACAAGCATCTGATGACTGGTACTTTAAAATCAATAATGTACGTAGTTTAAAAAATAAATAATAACCGAGATTGCAATAAATAACCAATATTAGTAATTTTTCACTCACCAATTTACAGCGATAATGGCGCAATTCCATCCAGCTCGCCATCATCACTGTTGTCCGATTCATCGCCAAAACCGTCTTCATCATTGTCATCAGCAAGACAAATCATTAATTGCTCATGGCCACTGATAATGCCTTCTATTGTCTGTGCTGCTTGTATAAGCTTCTCTACATGCTCTACTTTTTTCTCCATGAGGCTGCATCCACAGTCACAAGAGCTTCACGCAACAGCTTTTCCACCTCTGTTATTGTAGAGGACTTGTTGTTGTTCCCTACATACATTTTTACATCACTCCATATTAACTCAATAGGGTTGAAATGGCAGTGATATGGTGGCAGCCTTATTACAGTATGACCCTGCAATTTCGTCTACTGCATATGTAGGTGTCGTAGGCTTATTTTCTTTAACAAGAGAATATAATAGAACCTTTGTCACACTCATATCCACTGCAATATTTCGAGCCTGTAACCACTGCACCATAACTTCTTTCTGATCATTTGTAGTTGGGGCTTTGTTCTGTATCACCGAATGATATGGAGCATTGTCCATTACAATTGTTGTAGGGACAGGAAATTGTTTTAAAAGTTTCCTGAACCACTCAACAAATCATGTGTGATCCATATCTTCATGGTAATCACCAGTCGTTTTTTATCTAAAAACTAAAAGTGCGTTAGGGACAAAACCACTGGAGGAGCCTGCATGGACCACAATTAATCTAGCTTCTCTTCCCGTTGGCTGATGGCCGCTACTGCTGGGTGTTTTATCCGTCCAGCATTTACTGACAGCTTCCCCGGCATTAACCCACGTTTCATCTAGCCAAATTATGGAACGAATGTCTCTGCCCACAATTTTGTGCAAGAAAATGCTACGAGTGATAACAATATGTGCCCTCTCTAACAGTACTTTGCGTCCATCTATGGGTTTTTTAACGAAAACCCATATTTTTTAGCACAGTTTTTAGTGATGTTTTACCACCCCTGAAGAGTTCACTTTCTTTTAAAGAGACTAATAACTTGGCTACAGTTGGATACTCTTTTCTGCTGTAGTTAGCATAAACATGCCTACGAATTGCATCAGTCTGGAAAGAATCTAAATCTGTGATAGGACTAGGTTGCTTTTTCTTCTTTCCCGGGGTTGTTAAAAATGTATTATTTGATCCAGACAGCTCGGAATCATTATGGCTTACTTCAGTATCTTCCAAGTTTTGTAGTAATACTCCCTTACTTACTACAGTTCTTGTACTAATTCCAAGAGTTTTCGACATACGTTCCGCCACTTTGTCAGTAGGAATTGATGGCTGTCCATGGATGCTTACGTAGTTTTTCTCCTGCTCGTAAACCTCACGAGTTCTGCATAGTAACTCCAGTGCCTGGCTGTTTATCGGCACCCCTCGACGCAAAGGATTGTCGCTAAGTGAACGAAGTCTTTTTGGTGGCATTCTCCAAGTATGTAAACTCACAATGTAACAAAAGTCACAACAATATAGCACACAGTACAACGAAAACACGCGGTAAACAACAAACAATTCACGTTGTATACATATTCACTAAACAAATCCGGCAACGCGGGAACTTTGACATCACAGCACGTGAGTAACAGCAGAGTTCACTGCGCTGTGATTGGCTGGCGCCCCACGCTGAACGCCTAGCGCCTATCATTCTTCACTTGTTACTCTGTTACGCTGCCAACTTCATACGCAGACGTCAAGTGCAATGTTTCAGTGGCCTGGGTATACACACGCTGGCAGATGTTATTCGCCAGGCATTCACCATATCCACACCATACCATTGGATCGCCACGTTGTTTACCATGAATCGTCACTCCACACAAGATTTTTCCACTGTTCCATCATCTAATGTTTACACTCCTTACACCAAGTGAGATGTCATTTGGCATTTATCGGCATGATGTGTGGCTTATGAGCCAACCATGAAATCCAAGTTTTCACACCTCCTATCTAACTGTCATAGTATTTGCAGTGGCTTATGATGGAGTTTGGAATTTCTGTGTGATGGTCTGGATAGATGTCTGCCTATTACACATTATGACCCTCTTCAAATGTCGGCAGTCCCTGTCAGTCCACAGATGAGGTTCGCCTGCACGTTTTTTGTTGTATGTGTCCCTTCACATTTCCACTTCACTATCACATCAGAAACAGTGGACCTAGGGATGTTGAGGAGTGTAGAAATCTTGTGTACAGACGTATGACACAAGTGGCACCCAATCACCTGACCACGTTTGAAGTCTGTGAGTTTCGCGGAGTGTCCCATTCTGCTCTCTCAAGATGTCTTAATGACTACTGAGTTTGCTGATATGGAGTACCTGGCAGTATGCGTAAGCACAATGCACCTAATATGAAAACGTATGTTTTTGTGGGTGTCCAGATACTTTTGATCACAGAGTGTATGTGTGCAACAAGCACCAAAAACATCATTAACCTTCTCAGTACCTCAATACAACATTTATTCACTATAATAACCCAAAAAATCATCTCTATCTCAAATTCAGCTCAATATCACATTTATTACTTTTTCTGCATACAGTGAACCCATTTATTAACAACAAGTTATTCAAGTCTCCTCAAAAGCTTTGGTTTCACTTTACTCTCCAGAATACACTGGTTTGAAAAATATTACTTTCTTTTTTTCCATTATCTCTGATTTGTTACACACAGGTGTATTTAGTAACATGATTTTTTCCATTCTCTCTGATTCATTACACACTGGTGTATTTAGTAACATGATTATTACTACACAGAATGACCTTGAGGTAGATGTTCGGGTGAGATACACCAAACAACACCTTATAATCAGGAGTTAATTTATTTACCTCTTCACACGAGTAAGGTTTACAGAGAACTGGATGGTGGAACTACAGAAAGATAAAGTTTTGCTAGGTTCAAAGATGATGCTCAGATCAATACTGGTGTTGATCATAGGCGCCACATAGCCTCTCCCCCCCCCCCTCCCCCCCACCCCAGTGTAGAGTACTCCTGAGAGGCCGGGGGGTGGGGGGGTGAATATGGCATCAGCAGGGGTGGTCTGCGGGAGCTGAACCACGGTCTGCTCAACAGCGTTGTCGGGGAGCTGTGTTGGTAGATGACGTGAAGGAAGGTCCGGCCACCGAACCTGGAAGTCGTTGAAGCGCACCAGGCATTGTACTGGGCGTGCTGGTCATGTGGCGACAGGTAGGCCGGCGGTTTGCACGAGGGATGGAGAGATGACGACAATGTCTCCAGTGGGTGTGGCGAACACACGAAGCATGTCCAGGCCGACGTCGGGCGAGAGGGGAACACATTTTACCAGGTGGCAGGGAATGGCGGAGGTTGTGTCATGAGCACCAGATGAAGGGAAACATACGACGAACAGTGTGTCATTGCGTAGTATTATAGAGATGTCATGGATTATGTCCGAGGGGACAGGCACAAACACCTTAAGCGAGGGCACATTCAAGATGGGAGGGCATGAGAAACCTCGACAGGGTGAGGCAGGCGACAGCGGCAAGGGCGTGATCGTAGGTAAGCTCGATGTGAGGAGCAAGTGATCACTCAATGGAGTTCGTGATACCGGAGTAGTGGGCGAGGTCGGAGAAGAGCTTGATGATTGGAGCTGTAAGTCACTCGACTGAGTGAGTAAGTCTGACGTGGAGGTAGTGGTTGGAGCGTCGTGAGCTACGACAGTGAGTGGCGTGGTCATGGCCTGAAGGGGGTAGAAGCGGGCTCGACATGAGCAGTCTTAAATCTGTTGAGAGAGACTGTAACAGCTGAATCTTTTATCTGGATGTCATAGGCGTTGGCTGAGCACCAGAGAACTCAGTATGGGCCGGTACATTGGGGTTGGAGGGGAGCATGGACAGTGTCATCTCAGAGCATGACGTACTCGCAATTGTTCAGAGATTTCGGGACGTGAACCCTAGGGCGGGAATGGCTGGCGGGCAGAGGGATGTGGAGGTTGATGAAGTGGTGTCTGATGCGGTCCATGAAGGAAGGTAAGTCAGACTGAGGGAGAGAAGTGGAAGTGCCCACAAGTTCGCCAGGGAGATCAATGTTCTGGCCGCATACGAACTCGGCTATTGTGCCTTTGAGGTCTTCCTTATAGATTGCTCGAATGCCGAGTAGCACAAGGGGAAGGGCCTCTGTCCAAAGAGAGTTGTGGCATCGAAGAGCCGACTTGAAAGTGCAGTGCCAGCACTCGACTAGCCCGTTACTTTGCAGCTGATATGCTGTGGTACGGATGCGCCGGATGCCGCAAATGTTACAGATCTCGTTGATCAGGGCCGACTCGAATTGTCTGCCCTGGTCAGTCGTGATGATAGCTGGACATCCGAAACACGATACCCATGACTCGACAAAAGCTCGAGCAACAGTTTTTGCCTTGATATTGGGGAGGGGGACAGCCTCGACCCAGTGAGTTGTTCAGTCGATAGACAAGAGAACATAACGAAAGCCATTAGAGGGAGAGAGAGGCCTGACAATGTCAATGTGAATATGCTGGAAACGCCCAGGAGGGATCGGAAAGACGCCAAGGGGGGGGGGGGGGGTGAAGTGTGCTTGTGTACTTTGCAGCATTGGCACGCGATGCAGGACCGTGCCCATTGCTGGCAGTCTGTGTTGACATTTCTCCACACAAAGCACTCTGCTATGAGGCGGGCGGACGCACGAACACCGGGGTGGGTTAAATTATGCAGTGCATTGAAGACAGCTCGACAGAGCGTGGTTGGGATGAGGGGGCATAACATGCCCATACTGTCATCACACCAGATGTCACCAGAAATACCAGGGAAGGTGGTGCAGATGAAGTGTAGTGAAGAGGTAGAGTCTGAAATCAGGTTTTGTGTGTCCTCATCAGTGGGTTGGAGGTTAGGCAGGTCAGAGAGGTCTAACAGCAAATGAACAGTGTCGACTCGTGAAAGGAAATCAGTAATTATATTGTCAGCACCCTTTATGTGTCTGACATAGGTGGTGAACTGATATATGAAGTCCTTGCATCTGAAACGGTGAGGAGGCGGGTCAGCTGGCGGGATTGAAATGGCCGCAGCCAGGGGTTTGTGGTCCATTAAAACATAGAAAGGGTGTCCCCCAATGTCAATCTTAAAATGCTTGATCGCTTCATAGACCGTGAGCAACTCCCTGTCAAATGCGGAATATTTCCGTTGTGCATTGGTGAGTTTGCGCAAGAAGAACTGCAGAGGCAAAGTTTGGCCATCGACTGTCTGGCTAAGGACAGAGCTGATTGCAGTATCACTTGCGTCTGTGGTGATGAAAAGCTGTGCATTGCGATGAGGATGCGCGATGGTGCAGACCTTGGCAAGAAGATTTTTGAGGGCAGTGAAAGAGTCAGTCATAGCAGGGGTCCACGGAATGGGCCGAGATCCAGAAGTGTTGGTGCCTGCCAAGGCGTCCATCAGTGGAGCCTGAATCTCCTCAGCCTGAGGTAGATGATGGCGATAATAATTAACTGTCCACAGAATGAGCCGGAGCTCTTTGAATGACGAAGGTATGGGTAGGTTTAAAGTTGATGCTCAGATCGATACTGGTGTTGATCTCATCGGCACCACAACCTCTCTGCTGACTGACAAAAATTGCTAGTTTTATAGCAGACAGCTGTTCCTCATATTTATTCCTCACAATAATATCTGATTTTTACTGTTGTTTTTCAGTGTAATAAATATCTTACTGAATACATGAAATGAATGCGTGTCACTTGTAACAGTATTGAAGTGAGAGCATGTTATATTGTACTTGTGTCTGTATATGTGTGGATGGATATGTGTGTGTGTGCGAGTGTATACCCGTCCTTTTTTCCCCCTAAGGTAAGTCTTTCCGCTCCCGGGATTGGAATGACTCCTTACCCTCTCCTTTAAAACCCACATCCTTTTGTCTTTCCCTCTCCTTCCCTCTTCCCTGACGAAGCAACCGTTGGTTACGAAAGCTAGAATTTTGTGTGTATATTTGTGTTTGTGAGTTTATCGACGTGCCAGCACTTTCGTTTGGTAAGTCACATCATCTTTGTTTTTAGTTATATTGTACTTAATGAGACAAACAATGTACTTTTCATTTCTTATGGATAAAAGCTATTGTGTTTTGTTGGAACACGTTTTACACTAATAATTTTCCATTAGTTAAATAAGAGTAAACACTGCACCCAAAATATTAAAACACTCTAGTAAGATAAATGTTTGAAAAATGACTTTTCATTATAGCCCATATATACATAGAAAAATCCCTTCAAATGCGTAGATGTATACATAAATACATGGTTTACAGTGTAGCCGTAATTTTTCCCGAGGGCATGCAGCTTTACTGTATGGTTAAATGATGAAGGTGTCATCTTGGGTAAAACGTTCTAGAGGTAAAATAGTCCCCCATTCGGATTTCCAGGCAGGGACTACGCAGGAGGACGTTGTTATCAGGAGAAAGAAAACTGACGTTCTACGGGTTGAAGCGTCGAATGTCAGAGCCCTTAATCGGGCAGGTAGGTTAGAAAATTTAAAAAGGGAAATGGGTAGGTTAAAGTAGGATATAGTGGGAATTAGTGAAGTTTGGTGGCAGGAAGAACAAGACTTTTGGTCAGGAAAATACAGGGTTATAAATACAAAATCAAATAGGGGTAATGCAGGAGTAGGTTTAGTAATGAATAAAAAAATAGGAATGTGCGTAAGCTACTACAAACAGCATAGTGAATGCAATATTGTGGCCAAGATAGATACAAAGCCCACACCTACCACAGTAGTACAAGTTTATATGCCAACTAGCTCCGCAGATGACAAAGAGATTGATGAAATGTATGATGAGTTAAAAGAAATTATTCAGATAGTGAAGGGAGATGAAAATTTAATAGTCATGAGTGACTGGAATTTGACAGTAGGAAAAGCAAGAGAAGGAAACGTAGTAGGTGAATATGGAATGGGGGTAAGGAATGAAAGAGGAAGCCGCCTGGTAGAATTTTGGGCAGAGTATAACTTAATCATAGCTAACACTTGGTTTAAGAATCATGAAAGAAGGCTGTATACATGGAAGAAACCTTGAGATACTGGAAGGTCTCAGATAGATTATGTAATGGTAAGACATAGATTTAGGAACCAGCTTTTAAATTGTAAGACATTTCCAGGGGCAGATGTGGACTCTTGACTACAATCCGTTGGTTATGAACTGTAGATTAAAACTGAAGAAACTGCAAAAAGGTGGGAATTTAAGGAGATGGGACCTGGATAAACTGAAAGAACCAGAGGTCGTAGACAGTTTCAGGGATAGCATTAGGGAACGATTGACAGGAATGGGGGAAAGAAATACAGTAGAAGAAGAATGGGTAGCTTTGAGAGATGAAATAATGAAGGCAGCAGAGGATCAAGTAGGTAAAAAGACGAGGACTAATAGAAATCCTTGAGTAACAGAAGAAATATTGAATTTAATTGATAAAAGGAGAAAATACAAAAATGCAGTAAATGAAGCAGGCAAAAAGGAATACAAACGTCTCAAAAACGAGATCGACAGGAAGTGCAAAATGGCTAAGCAGGGATGGCTAGAGGACGAATGTAATGATGCAGAGGCCTATATAACTAGGGGTAAGATAGATACTGCCTACAGGAAAATTAAAGAGACCTTTGGAGAAAAGAGAACCACTTGCATGAATATCAAGAGCTCAGACGGAAACCCAGTTCTAAGCAAAGAAGGGAAAGCAGAAAGGTGCAAGGAGTATGTAGAGGGTCTATACAAGGGCGATGTTCTTGAGGACATTATTATGGAAATGGAAGAGGATGTAGATGAAGATGAAATGGGAGATATGATACTACATGAAGAATTTGACAGAGCACTGAAAGACCTAAGTCAAAACAAGGCCCCAGGAGTAGACAACATTCCATTAGAACTACTGATAGCCTTGGGAGAGCCAGCCCTGACAAAACTCTACCATCTGCTGAGCAAGATGTATGAGACAGGCTAAATACCCTCAGACTTCAAGAAGAATATAAAAATTCCAATCAAAAAGAAAGCAGGTGTTTACAGATGTGAAAATTACCGAAGTATCAGTTTAATACGTCACAGCTGCAAAATACTAACACGAATTTTTTACAGACGAATGGAAAAACTGGTAGAAGCCGACCTTGGGGAAGATCAGTTTGGATTCCATAGAAATGTTGGAACACATGAGGCAATACTGACCCTACGACTTATCTTAGAAGAAAGATTAAGGAAAAGCAGACCTACGTTTCTAGCATTTGTAGACTTAGAGAAAGTTTTTGACAATGTTGACTGGAATACTCCCTTTCAAATTCTGATGATGGCAGGGGTAAAATACAGGGAGAAGAAGGCTATTTACAATTTGTACATAAACCAAATGGCAGTTATAAGAGTCAAGGGGCATGAAAGGGAAGCAGTGGTTGGTAAGGGAGTGAGACAGGGTTGTAGCCTATCTCCGATGTTATTCAATCTGTATATTGAGCAAGCAGTAAAGGAAACAAAAGAAAAATTTGGAGTAGGTATTAAAATCCATGGAGAAGAAATAAAAACTTTTAGGTTTGCTGATGACATTGTAATTCTGTCAGAGACAGCAAAGGACCTGGAAGAGCAGCTGAATGGAATACTCCTTGCACCTGTTTACTTTCACTTCTTTTCTTAGGACTGGTTTTCTGTCTGAGCTCTTGGTATTCATACAGCTGCCTCTCTTGTCTCCAAAGATCTTTTTAATTTTCCTTTAGGTGGCATCTATCTTTGCCTTAGAGATATATGCTTCTAAATCCTTACATTTGTCCTCTAATCATTCCCGCTTAGCTAGTCTGCACTCCCTGATTCCCTTTCACCTGCTTATTACCGAATTTTTATATTTTCTGATCTCATCGGTTTAATTCAATGTCTCTTGTGTTATCCAAGGATTCCTACTACTCCTTGCCTTTTTAGCTCCTTGATGTTCTGTTACCTTCACAATTTTATCTCTCAAAGCTACCCATTCTTCTTCTATTGAGTTCCTGTCCCCTGTTATTGCCAGTAATTCCTCTATGCTGTGAAATTCTCTACAACCTCTGGTCTCTCAGGTTATCCAGGTGCCATCTCCTTAAATTACTAACTTTTTGCAGTTTTCTCAAGTTTGATCTACAGTTCATATCCAATAAATTGTGATCAGAGTTCACATCTGTCCCTGGAAGTGTCTTACAATTTAAAATCTGGTTCCAAAATCTCTGTCTTACCATATATAATAAGTCTGAAACCTTCCAGGGTCTCCAAGTCTCTTCCATGAATAGAACCTTCTTTCATGATAAAACTTCCTGGCAGATTAAAACTGTGTGCTGGAGACTCGAACTTGGGATATGTGTTTATGCAGCAGAAGTACACAGCAAGAATATTATGTAACCACACATTTTGCACAAGCCTTTCTAAGGGTCTTACTCTTACTTCACAATATATTTACTCCTTCATGGTTTCTGTTTCTTATAATAAAAATCAATTTCAACAGAACTAAGATGCACGCAGTCAGAATAAAAGACACAAAAATAGTTTTCATTAGACTTTACCTCCTTGCCTAGTGTTCAAAATGGAGTTATGTACTCTGTGGCAAGACATTCAGTAAGCTCCTTTATTCATTCAAAGTTTCATGGAAAGTGACATCAGAATTATGTAATTGTGTGTACTTGAATGATTTTTTCACTCTGCAGCAGAGTGTGTGCTGTTATGTAACTTCCTGGCCAATTAAAACTGTCTGCAGACCAGGCCTCAAACATGGAATTTTTGATTTTCATTGGCAAGTGCTCTACTGACCGTTAAATGTGTATTTATCCACAACATTTGTCAACTGCTACAAATGTCTGTTGAGTCTTGTGGTCATATCAATTTTGTGAAAGTAAGGAAAACTGCTACTCACCATATAGCAGAGACGCTGAGTAACAATAGGCACAACAAAAAATTCACACAATTGTAACTTTCGGCCATAAAGGCCTTTGTCAGCCGTAGACACACGTACACACACACGCACACACACTCACGCAAACGCAACTTGCACACATGTAAGGAGTAATGTATACTGCAATATTGATTGCTGCCACATTTCCTGCAGCTGCCACCACAGCACAAGGGCAATGCCATGAACCATTACATTGCTATCAATGAGATGCAAGCATCCACTCTTTGGAGATTCAGCAGTGGGTGTACTTAAGTTCGAACATTCATGCACTGAGCCAGTTGAATAACATTTGTAGACTTACATAGTGGTCAGGGCTCAACATCTTCTGAATATACATTGTATTGAAGCTCAACAAATTTATAAATCTTTTGGATGTGTTTTTCTACATTCAAATCTACTGTTAACGAATGACACTCCAACTATAGCAACAAAGCTATATATTATTTTTCAAACAATGGAATACCCAGGAAGGAATTTAACAATATTAGAGAAGGAAAGTTGCTACTCACCATATAGTGGAGATGCTGAGTCGTAGACGCACACAACACAAAGATTCTCACAATTATAGCTTTTGGCCATTAAGGTCTTTGTCAATAATAGACCCACATACACACACACACACACACACACACACACACACACAAATACAACTAGCAGACACAACTGCAGTCTCAGGCAGCTGAACCAACACCGTGAGCAGCAGCACCAGTGTGTGATGGGAGTGGTGACTGGGTGGGGGTAGAAGGAGGCTGGGCAAGGAGGGGGGGGGGGGGGATAGTACAATGGGGGTGGCAGACGGTGAAGTGCTGCAGTTTAGACACAGGGCAGGGGAGAGGTGTGGAGGGGAGGGGGGTGAAGTAGCAGAAAAGGAGAGAAATAAAAAGACTGAGTGTGATGGTGAAATGACGGCTGTGTAGTGCTGGAATGGGAACAGGGAGGGGGCTGGATGGGTGAGGACAGTGACTAATGAAGTTTGAGGCCAGGAGGGCTACAGGAACGTAGGATGTATTGCAGAGAAAGTTCCCACCTGCAGAATTCAGAAAAGATGGTGTTTGTGGGAAGGATCCATACGGCACAGGCTGTGAAGCAGTCATTGAAATGAAGGATATCATGTTTGGCAGCGCGTTCAGCAACAGGGTGTTCCATTTGTTTCTTGGCCACAGTTTGTTGGTGGCCATTCATACAGACAGACAGCTTGTTGGTTGTCATGCTATATAGAATGCTGCACAGTGGTTTCATGCTTAGCTTGTAAATCACATGACTGGTTTCACTGCCTTTGGTGGGATAAGTGATGTTAGTGACTAACCTGGAGTAGGTGGTGGTATGAGGATGTATGGGACAGATCTTGCATCTATGTCTATTATAGGGGTATGAGCCATGAGGTAAGTGATTGGGAGCAGGTGTTGTGTAACTCCTTTTCCGCTACTCATCCCCCCCCCCCCCTCCTCCCCACCTCTTCCCAGTCCTCTGTCTAAACTGCAGCACTTCACTGTCTACCACCCCCACCATACTATCCCTCCTCCTCCTCACCCCAGCCTCCTCCTACCCATCACCCAGTCACCACTCCCATCATGCACTGGTGCTGCTGCTCGCTGTGTGGTTTCAGTTGCCTGAGACTGCAGTGGTGTGTGCAAGTTGTTTTTGCGTGAGTGTGTGTATATATTATTTTTGGTATTTGATATAATATGCAGAATAAATTAATATCTGAATTCCCTGTTCATGAATGCCCTCTGTTCTTCACTCATGTATCCACTAAAAAGCTGCACAACATGCAAGGAAGTTGTAGCATATGTAAGTAAAAGACAATTAGTTATCAGCATAAAAAATTAGCATGTTCAGTTCCCAAATTGAGAAAAAGTTACGTGAGGAGTGGACAGTCTCAGTACAAAGAGAAAATTTCATCCCAACTAAACAGTCCATAGGAAATATGAATTGAAATGAATTTTCCTTCGGCCTAAAAATTTCTGGTAATGGAACAAGTGTGAAATAATATTTATTGTACAACTGGTGCAGGGAAAATCTGTATTTCCTGTGGATGTATACATGTCTCCATTACTTTGATACTGTATGTTTTTTGCAGGAAGGCTACAACATGTAGTCTTGCTACATTGGTGGTCCATCCATGTCGTGTGACTAGGGCCTCCCGTCGGGTAGACCATTCGCTGGTTGCAAGTCTTTCGATTTGACGCCACTTTGAAGACTTGCACGTCGATGGGGATGAAATGATGATGATTAGGACAACTCAACACCCAGTCCCTGACGGAGAAAATCTCCAACCCAACTGGGAATCAAACCTGGGCCCTTAGGATTGACATCCTGTCACTCTGACTTCTCAGCTACCACGGGTGGACTACATCAGTGGTGCAACAAGAGAATTGAGTGGTTGGAACACAAGTTACTGGAGGGCTGTGTTTCTGAATGATGTGGTACCTCACTTTATTGTGTAACAGTATGCTGCTGTATGGAAATGTAAGTACAAAATGATATGTGTATGCACAACTTCTATACAACTTTATGAATACAGTTTCTCTGAAACAAAGAGAGCCAGACGGGACAGTATAACATCATGAATCTAATCAGGAAAACAGCTGCCTAACTATGTCCATGAGTTGTAAAAAACATTTTGCAGCAGCAGTTGTATAATTATATTTGGTAAACAGAAAATGTTTTTCATAAACCACCAGTGTTTACACTGTTTTGAAACATTAATGGAAGATGAAAATTTTGTGTACCTAGGACAGTACTCTTACCCATGAACTATCTCATTGCCAAACAGGTGGTTCCACTATTTTAACCTCCCATTTCCTTTTCCATATTTTCACAATGCACAGTGAACCTATCACTACACAGAAACATATATCAACTAATTATGAACTTTGTTCTCACATTTTGTGAATAAAAAGCAAGGTGTGAATCAGTGATAATTTCAATTTCAGTTAGTAATTGAGTATAGATTTGAGTCAGTTTTGTTGCATATTTGGTTGCGTCAGCACTCATTAATAAATGTACAAGAGCCACATATTTTCATTTCAGATCTCTTCATTGGCTTACAAACTTCAGTGAAAGAAGGAGTGAATGCAGACTTGAGACAGTTAGATCACAGTG
Organism: Schistocerca serialis cubense; assembly: GCF_023864345.2. Taxonomy (NCBI): domain Eukaryota; kingdom Metazoa; phylum Arthropoda; class Insecta; order Orthoptera; family Acrididae; genus Schistocerca; species Schistocerca serialis. The sequence continues at coordinate 17,823,940 of NC_064644.1, read as the reverse complement.
CACTTTTCCTTCAAATACTTCCAAGTATTTTTAAAAGTTCATTGAGTACTGATATTAAATTCTGAGTTCACCTGTCACAATTGGCCCCAACATTACTCTATATTTCAGAGGTAAAATTTTAATTGTTTTCACCACAAAATGTAGGATAGAACTGGGTCAGCAATACACAAAAACACTGCGATTACATCTGCAATTGGAAATTCTGAAAAAGTATGTAAATACTACGTAATAAATATTTCAAGAGTGGAGCAGACCTGTCACAGAAAAGCAAAAGTGTTGAATCATCAACAGGCACACACAAATAGAAAGAAAGCTTGCTAAGGAATCCTTTAGAGTACAAATACACACACACACACACACACACACACACACACACACACACACATATGAATGTGTCCCTACATAGTGCTGGCTAGATGCACAGTGTCAGGATTGCAGTTTGACAGGTGGACTAGTCTGTGGTGGACTTTTCAGGGATTGAGGTGGATGGAGGGAAAGAGAGGTAGGAGTCAGGAAGAGGGTTTCAGAGAGGGTAGCTAGGTGGCAGCCAGTTTGCTAGCTAGGAATACAGATGGGAGGGGTGGCAGGTGGACATATATGTTAAGGTCAAGATGGTCTTCACATGGACTTTGTAATAAATTTAAATCAACTGATCTATTTTATTCAAATTTTACTGGTTTAATTACACCAAAGTAAGTTAAAAAAGCATTTTATATATGTATAACACAAGATAAACTCTGAAAAATACTGCAAGTCAGTCTTCTCTTAAATTTTTGACAGAAGACTGCTCTGGCTTCTTCTGCGATAAATTTGATGTTCCTGTTGATTTGCCTCAGAGCTAAACCACTCAGTCAGTTTTTTGCCATGGTGAAGATAGGTTGTCATGTTTCACAGTGCAGAAAATGATCTTTCTGCTGTGATAGTAGTGATGGGCAGAATCTACAGGAGATGGAGGAGGACTGCAATGTTTGGAACACAAGACAAACTTTTAAGAGCTTCTGCTGGAGAGGTTGGCTTGTGGTCTTATTGTTTCCACAACTGATTTCAGATCATCAGTTCCCCTTCCAGAGCTGTGAAACATGGTGAATCATTTTTGTATATTTGAGACCTCTTCAATACTTTCCCAGTGGACCCATCAAAAATGTGTATTGGTATTAGCCTTTTTAAATGACCAATGGCTTCAAGGTGTACTTTGGGGAATCTATAGGCTAGGTCATTACACAGAAAATCTAGAAAAGGAATCTAGATTGGCATTCTTAGGTATTCCTCCTGTGACTCATCTGGGGCATTATTTTAATTCTTCTGTAGGGCAGTTGATCTAGGAGGTTTTATATCAGTGCCTAATTTCTCAGCAAGTTCTTCTGCTGTCACAAAGACGGGATGGAAGTGTAAAATACTGTCCTGGTGAAGTTCTTTCAAGCTGTGGACATGCTGCTTCCATGAGTTGCATTGCTTGGAATGGATCAATTTCCTTGTCTTGCAGCTATCAAGCAAGTGGCAATGTTATCCCAAGCACTTCAGCAATTACACATGAACTTATAATAAATTCTGATAACTGCACAATGTGAAGTAAGGAAAATACAGTTGTTGCAGTACTGCTTCCACTGTGAATGTTATGTTGCTTCTGGAGTGGGGTAGTTTGGCTAGGAATGATGTTAGGCTAGAAATGATGTCTTGAAAATGCAGAACACCATCATGCCTCTCTACCCAACATGTTTCACTCAGTTTCTTTATTGTGTGAATTTTTTCTGTTTGCAGGGATGACTGTATTTTTTCCTCTAGTAAGTGTCATCACTGAGCAGATTCCCTCATGAAGTTTGCTACGGAGCCAATTATACCCGTAGCATTTTGTATGCTGATTACAGTATAGACTTTGCTTACCGCAAGATTGAGTCTGTAGCTAGCACAGTGACAGTAAATTGCTAATGGCTGCTCTTGTGATATAATTGCTTGAACACCTTTAAATTTACCACTCATATTTGCTCCTCTGTCATAGGACTGTCCTCAGAAATATGCGACATCAATGCCACTTTCTTTATTGTCCTTGAGGGTGGTGTTTGCTAAGTTTTCATCCATCCGGTCAGCAATAGCGACAAATTTTAGAAATTCCTCTCTTACAACACTACTCTCAACATCAAAGAAATGTCAGCCTAGCAATAATTGTTAAGAGATGCTTATATCAGTTGCTTCATCTGCTATTATGGTGAAAAATTTTGATTCCTTTATAGAATCAATCATTTTTCCAACAATAATGTCAGCACAGCAAACTATTAAATAATTTTGTATGGCCTTACTTATATAACTGGCATTGTCTGAGACCAACTGCATGTGTTGTATTAATATTTGATCATCTGCGTCCATTCAAAATTTCAGTGTAGTATGAAAGTTTCCCTCTGAAGTAACTTCCAATGATTCGCTTGTCCACCTCCTAACTGTCTTCATCAAGCGATAGTACATCATCTCTATGCTCCTACAAGGGTATATTGTGTGCTCCACATAACATTATTGTCTTTATAATTGGGATTAGTTTTTTTCTGTTTTCATCCACTCTTCTCTTTCTAACATCATCCATTCTTATTGAAACATCCATTGACTTCCCTTCAATAATATGAAGGAAGTTCTTCCAGGCAACCATATTTCTCTTATGATACTGTTTCTCTTGGTGACAGTACAATTTCAGTTGCTTTCTTACACATTTTCGCTGGTTCATTCACTAATCATCCTAAATTTATATCATTGTTGCTTCCTTCTCCCCTACTGAAGGGAATGCAAGCCTTATAAAATGTGCTACTTAATTTGTTGCTGTAGGACAGCCCAACATTTTCTTCTAGCTTATTTCTCTGGAACAATTGCCTTTTATAACCTCCTGCAACTTGCAGGAAGTAAAATTTGGTAGGAGGCATCCAAATGCACTTCAACCATTGAAATATTTCCTTGGCAGATATCGACTTCTGTTTGCCGAATGACTGATATCATGTTCATCTACAGTAGTCTCATCATCACATAAACCACTAACATTACTTACAAAGGAATTACCACTAGAAGCTGAATCCACAATCACTGGAAGTGATGACCCACCTCCAACATTAATTTCACTTCCACACCTTAAGTTTTTACAACAAACTATTGAAGTGTCTTTTCTCTTTTAGACCCAATCATATTATCTTCTGCTTAATGCACTGTGGGAAGCAAACACAATAATGTAATCCTACAAACAGTTGCTAAAGTGATCATGTTCATCGCATTCATTACACAACTAACAATTTGCCAACCTTGCGTGATGCCACTCACTTGCTTTATCTCTTTGTTTGTTGTCCTCAGTGCTACACTGGCTGAAAAATGGGTTATGGAAGTGCAACTATTGTCTACTGTAAATGATGTAGCCGACAGATACACAGCTGCTTTTCACACTCTTTTACTTTCACTGTTCACAACCACTTAATATTACATGTTATATGGCCAGTGCACTATTGTTCAACTTTCCATAAGTTCGTTAATAGCTAGCAGGTGAACATCCGCATACTGCTACAATAGTTTACTATTGAACATCTACTAGCAGCAAAAACCTAACCACAAAGTTCACAGTTCTTGAATAATAGAAAGGTACATATGGAACAGACACTGTCATTGCTATTGGTGTAACATTTATTTCACTGTTACATTGATACATTGTTGTCATTCTAACCAACACAGGTACCTCATCTGAAACCTGGCCATGGACTGACTGACTCGTGACCAAAAATCGGGCCCTTGTTTATCATCACAATAATAGATACTGAAACTTCACATTGTTTGATGTTTAATTTACAGAAATTACAATTAAAACTTAACTCATTCGATTAACTGAATACATAAAAAAATTGGTTCTTTTTAACAATTTTTTCTACTTGGCTCTTAATGGAAGATTTCTTTCAGCAAGGAAAGACTATGAAAAATAATGTTAGCAAAACCAAACTCCATCTCTTTTCTTCCTGATCAATTTGAACTCGAGTTGCCTGATTGATTGACTTTGAGTTTTTAATTCTGTGCAAAAGCTCTTTCTGCTTGCACATTTCAATAATGTGATAGTGGGACGGTTCATGGTTAGAGAGAGCTTTGCCAATCTCTTAAACCATTTCTCATCATAATGCCAGAACTCGAATTAAGCAACTAGCAACAAAAGCAATAAACAACATCTTTTGTTTGAGAATATACAAGGCATGTTCACTTAATGATGGAGGCAATGAAAAACAGTAAAACACCATCTTGTCTTTCTATCCACAGGAAATGTGACATTCTTGCAGATCTTCCTTAATTGCTCTTATCCTAAAATTGTCATTTATAATATCTTCCTAGGTTCCTGTATCGCTAAGATCATCAACAACTTGTAAACTGTTACCTTCCTTGGATGATATTCTTTCATCTCAGAGATCTTGTCTCTGGTTTCTTCCACAGTAACATTATTCCACTAGTTGAACAGTTTCATCAGCCATTAGTTCTTGCTTACATGAAACATATGATTCTTCAGCAATATCAAGTGATGAAGCTTTAGTAACAGTACATTCTTTCACATTACATTTTACATTCACTGAACTTTTATTTCATGAACCATTTTGCTGCAATGGGACCCATATGGTAAGTCTCCCCTGACCTGCTGTTCTGGATGACTTTCCCAAAATCTACCCCTTTTCCTTCACCCTTCTTTTTTCCCCTTCAACCCTTCTGCATGATGAAGAAGCCACTGGCTCCAAAAGCTTGACAATCAGAGTTTTGATTTGTTGGCAGGATAAGCAGCATTGTGCACAGTGGTGACAGTCATGGTTTACATCAGGCCACACAAAATGGCCCATAATCAGCCATGTCGTATTCCTGGTGCCAGGATGGCTGAGGTTGTGAAGTCTGTCAAATACTTTGCACCACATGTTAAGGGGCACCAGTGGCTGTGGTTTCCTCAGATAGACATCACAGAGTAATATGGTTGTTGTTGAAGACAAAGTGTGTCATTCAATGTGAAGGCCCATGTTTCCATCAGTGAGGATATGAGTGATGGTGGGGTCATTTGTTTGTTCTTGCATCATGTGTTTGCAGTTGTAGTGTAGGGAGATTTGCAGAAATATACGAGAAATTATCAGTGACGATATTACTGGCTCTGTGAATGCGTCAGATGTCAGTCATGTATTGGCTGATAAGATCCAAGTGATGATATGTTGGGGCCTGCTGTCTGTGGATAGACTGCATATGACATAAACCAAGGACTTATGGTCTGCAAATATTGTTATACGCCAACCTTTAATGTTTTCTTTGAAATAATTCACAGTGGAGTAAGTTGTGAGCAGCTCACAGTCAAGTTGTGAGCAGCTCACAGTCAAATGCTGACCACTTTGATTGCATGGCTGAGTGTTTCTAGGAGCAGAATCAAAGTGGTTGTGGCACACCATTAAGAATCTGTTGAAGAACTTCTCCAACGGTGTTGCTAATGTCCATTATAAGTGTCAATTCTGCATAGTGTTGTGGTTGTGCAACAGCTTGAACTGAGCAATTTTTAGGGTGGCAAAAGGCTGCCATTCTTTCTGGGGTCCTTTTTGTGTGTTTGCCTTTCAAGATGTCTGTTAGAGGGATCTGCAGCTCAGTACCTGTGAGAGGTGCCAGCAGTAAAAGTCAAGAATCCTGAGGAATTTTAGGTTGTCATACATTTCTGGGTGAGGAAGGTCTTGCACCAGCAACATATGTTCTGTTGTGTTTGAGCCAGTGACATTAAGAGTGTGCAAAAGGAAGGCAACTTCTGTCTGGAAAAGTTGTGATTTCGCCTCATTAATGACCACTCCATTCTCCTGCAGCACAGATACAAGTTGTTCTAGGTGCTGTGAGCTCTCACCAATGGGACACAAAAAGCTGAGTATATTGTTGACATACATAAAGCAGAAGGGGAAGTGAAATAAGAGACCATCAAGGAATCACTGCCGAGTCTGCACAGCATTTTTGAGCCCGTATGGCATAAAGTGATATGCAACAGTCCAAACGGAGTTACAATGGCAGTGTTGTGAATGTTGTTGGGGTGCATCAGTATTTATAGGTAGGTCCACTTGCAATTAATCACACTGAAAACTGTAGCACTTGTGAGGGTGTGCATGAAGTCCTGTATGTTGGGAATGGGGTAGCTGTCATGCTCTGTTCGAGAACTGATGACCCTGTAATCACCTCACAATCTTGTAGAACCGTCTTTCTTAAGCATGAGCTTGATTCTGGAGGCCTAGATACTATCTGAATGGTGGACAACTCGTTCTTAAAGGAGTTCATTAACAACGAATTTGGCAAGTTGTAGACCTGCCGGGGCTAACCGTCACGGCTTATGTCAAAATGGATGGGGTCTGCGTGGTTATTATGCTTTGCATAGTGCCATTATGAACAGCAGAGATTTTGTATGTATGTGTGTGGTGACAGGGTCAGGAACACTGTAACAGACTTTGTGCTTTGCACTGCAAAGGTGGAGATGACTTTGGGGTGGATGTCAGTGGCCAGCAGTGTCTGTGTTGGAGCGCTGTGTGCTGCAGGGGGAGGGGTGTGCACATGAAAAGAAGGTGGAACCATGTCCAGCTGTTTGTTGTCTGCCATGTACAGCTATTTGCTGCTGCCAGACGCATGGCAGCAGCAAAAGATGTGATGTCAAAGCTCATCATTTTCTGTATGCAGTGACTGTGGAGAATGTCCTCTAAAAGTCTGATGCATCCACAAATAACGTAGCAGATGGTGGGTGACAGCTGGGGAGGCATAGAAGAGGTGGAGATGGCTGACACTCATTTATCCAAGATACAGTGAATGAGTGTGAATTTTAAGACTGGCAGAGAGTTGGTCATGTCACAACAAGTCAATTCTGATGACTGATTCTACCATATCTGTAACCAGAAAGTCCGTGGTCACTGGAGTGTGTATGATAGGTGCATGGTGCATAGAATAGTGCTGTATACACTAATGAAGGAGTCGCTGGAAGCCTGGAGTGTGAGGGTGGTCATAGCCTTGAAAGTCAGGAGCGTGGAAGTGAGCTAATGTCAGAGCCTGTATTGATTAGTAGATATTTGTTTGATGCTTTGTCCAGTGTGAAGAGACATCCATGAGCAACAGCTGAGGCAGGCATGCGTGTTCAGATGTTCTAATGGGTTGGAGCCAACTTGGTGAGGTGTCACAAGGAGTGCCTATTGCGTGTGGAATCTGTGTACCTGCAAGGGTCCTGAGATTTGCTAGCAGCATCACCAAATTGCATATGATACTAGCAGAGAGCAGGACTTGGAGCTGGTGCAGCTTACATGAGCTATTGCCGTGTATAGTTTTTGGTGCTGGTAAGCATTGCTACACAGGTGACAAGGAGTGATGCAGTCTGCCATGATCATGGTCTTTCATGCCAGCCAACTGCATTCATGTGGTCTGGGGGATGGGGCCTGCTGCACAAGCCTCTGAGTCAGATCTTGGGATACTGTTACTTTTTGCCTACGGCAAATGATAGTGAACATTATGTCGGCCATGACCTAGTGCCATCCAATCAGCTCTGCCTCATTCATGATTTTGGTGAGCTTTAGGTCTGTCAGTAGCTTGATCAAACACAGGGACCACAGTGTGGTGTCTGATATAAGAGCTGGATCAGCTGAGATGTGAAGGTGGCACCAGAGATGTAATGCTGTAATGAACTCTTCAAGTTGCTGTTCTGGTGTGTGGGACTGTCTCTATAACAGCATACCCCTGGCTGTCTCATATGTATTCTCTGCCCAAGGTAGCCTGATGATATCAGAAATTAGTTCCGAGTGGCCTGCCAGGTGGCTGATCAGATACATATATAAAGAGTGGTCATCGCAAGTATCGATTGTCTGAAAAATGCACTCAGTGATCGTGAACAACAAGCTCAGATTCTTGGCATCAAAAAGTGATAGTGATAGAGCTGGCAGCTGCCTGAACATGTTGGTTTACCAGTGGTCACACTATGTCCATGTAATGATGAGGCAAGATGGCTGCTAACTGTTCATGCGCAGTTATTGTGTCACGGCAAATTGTGACTGTTGAAATATGTTGCGCAGCACAGAAGACACAGGTTGTATGAGTGTGACATTGCGGAGATGATTAGAATTGAGAAGGAACTTGAAGGAGTCTGTGAAATTCACTGGATTTAAGTCACTTAATGGGTTCATCATTTCTGCCACTGCTGATATGTCATTGTTCCACTGTAGGGGGAGGAGATTAGCGTTTAACATCCCATCAACAACAAGGTCGTTAGAGGCAGAACACAAGTTCAGATTAGGGAAGGATGGGGAAGGAAATCGGCTGTGCCCTTTGAAAGGAATCATCCCAGCATTTGCCTGAAATGAAATCACGGAAAACTTAAATCAGGATGGCCGGAGACGGGTGTGAACCATTCCTCCCTAGTGCAAGTCCAGAGTGCTAACCGCTGCACCACCTCACTCAGTGTTCCACTGTTGGCTAACAGTAACAAAAACGGATTATTTGTGCACTCAGTTTTCAAAGTTGGATTCACACACTGTCCACATTGATGCTGCACTGCATTACTCTGAGTGGCATCCACTAATGTAAGTAGAGTGCCCAATGATGTGGTGTACAATGGTCGCAGTGCCAGTGCCACCAGATAGTAAGCACAATTGAGTTCGGAGAGGAATTTACACACTTTCATGCTTGACACGAGGTGACCAATTTATTATGGTGGTAGTAAGCCACCGATAGAGACAACATGCCTGGATCAGAAGAATACTATTTCTGAATCACAACACATTGTGTACCTCACACGAAAGTTGCATTGTACTGTCCCAAAGAGCTTCCACACAACTCTTGCTTAAGATGTGTGGTTGCTCTGTGACGAATGTGTCCAAAATAATTTTCTGATTTTTCTCTTGAACTACTTGTCCCCGTATTTTCTTCTACCTTTAGGAAATGACTTTTGAACATACCTTCTATCTGTGACTGATCATTTATAGTCCCTCCTTTAAATCAACAGTGACGTTATCCTGTACTGTGGTCTGTGTTCTGTCTCTTGTTTCACCACAGACCCAGTACAGTGAGGTGACAGAGGTCAGGGGATAGCAACGTGCACATATTCAGATGGTGGTATTGTGTACACAAGGTATGAAAGGGCAGTGCATTGGCAGAGCTGTCAATTGTACTCAGGTGATTCATGTGAAAATGTTTCCTACATGATTATGGCCACAAGACATGAATTATCAGACTCTGAAAGTGAAATGATAATTGTAGATAGATGCATGGGACGTTCCATTTCAAATATCATTCGGAAATTCAATATTCTGAAATCCACAGCACTGAGACTGTGCTGAGAATATCAAATTTTGGGTATTCTGTTATAAGTCATAAAATCACTCACAGTGAAAAGGTCTAGTGACTAAACCAGTAGTGACAATAAGAAATGTTGCATTGTGCCGAAAGTGCCTTCATGCATGAAACAACACCAGTAACTGTTTACTACAGCTGTGTCCACCAAAAACAGCTTTGAAGTGATTTCAGATGATAAATGTATCCATATGATAATTCAAATATTGCAAAAACCAAGTGATCCCTTAGATACTGTGAATATTCCCCTGAAAGTTCCAAAAGTATGTAGAAATTATACAAAATTGTATAAGAAGGAAAGTACATTTCCCTGCGGCAACATGAAGTGCCATGACATAAGTTATAAAGACAGTAAAGTGCTAGTTTTAGCTGATAGCCATGGAGGAAATATTTCGAAGACACTTAGTGAAATGGACATTAACATAACATCTTTTGTAAAACCAGGTGCACCTATGTATGAAGTAACAAAGGACTACTGTAAACTATGGAGACTCTCACAAAAATGATGTTGTTATCTTAATAGGAGGTTCTAATTATGTGTACCATAGTAGTGCTAAACAGGCTGTCAGAGAAACAATGAAAGCCCTGAACAGTTTACGAAATGTAAACATGGTCCTCTTGAGCATACCAACAGGATATGACTTAATTCTTTAATTTTTTTTCTTTTGGCTCATTTGTTCTGGATTGAGACACTACAATGAATTATAGTAATGAATATTAAGTATTATACAAACTCTTGGCACTTGAGCATGGATTTTTTTTTTCTTTGTTAAAGGTCCGTTCATGTATTTTTAACCGTGTTTCTTCTCTCTATATTAAATCAGACTTCGTGATAAGACTACAGTGGATCAAGCTGGATGACTTTTTGCTTAAAAGTACAGTACCTTTTGCCATGCCAAGTCACCCAACAATTATACAGTGACTAAAGATACAAAATAAAACATACATCGTTTAGTAATAACAGCATATTCTGAAATAAAAACACAATTTAACGTATGACACTTATGCAATTACGTTTGGTTGCAACTTGCGAATGTATTAACAAAATAATGTAGTATTACTGGCAGTGTGGCAAAATGCGTCCAATCTGGACAAGACCTAGAAAACAAAAGGTGCCTCTTCTTTTGCCAATAATATGATGATCAAAAATCTTCAAATGTTTCCAGCAGATGCACAGCCAAGGACTGTATCTTTTGCTCAAATGATTTCTTTATTTCATTACTTATAATTACGTTTTCTGCTAATAATAGCTCAGTATGCAAATGTGCCTTTAAAATTCCTACATCATGTGCCAACAAAGAAATCGAAAATACTCATAGGAAACTATGGAAAATTGCTAAAGCATTTGCTAATGCATTTGTCCTTGAATGTCATCCCCATGAAGGGGATCATTATACCAGGAATGGCATGCGCTTCAATAACAAGGGAAAGTGATTTATGTGTCACCAAATTAGAGAACATATTAGTAATATAACTAAATGAAACAAGTCACAAACTGTCCTAGAAATGGGAATACAAGGACATCCTAGTGCTGAAAATGTAAAGGAGAAAAATAATATCTCAGTTGGCATACAAATCAAAATGCAAGATCCATTTAAAACACTCTCCTATGCTGACATTGTGATTTCACCTACAAGATTAACATCATTTGCAGAAGAAAAAGATGTGACACCTACAGGAAAAATGAAAATTCCACATGCAACAAATGGGAAGAAATCTTCATCAAGCAATCCAAATAAAAGGTTATTGAGCAGAAGAAATGCTGAGCCTCCTTCACAAATGAACGATCTTTTATGTGTGGGCCTGAAGAAAAAGAAGGGACAACAGTAGGTACTGTCAAGTGTCTGCTCCCTCCTGTCTCGATGCAAACTCCAGAGGATTTTCAGTCAGGTAACAACAGTGCTATTAGAATAAAAAGGCAAGAGGAAGGCATTTCTTCCTTTCATCAAAATATAGAGGCCTCTTAAACAAAACAAATGATATTAGTGAAAAGTATTGTATAAATAATGCTCGGATTTTGTCCTTAACTGAGCACCATGTTACTAATAAATGTGCCTTGCCATTTATAGTAAGTTATAGTTTAGTAACACACTACTGTAGGGAAAGTAAAGACAAAGGTGGAGTAGCAATTTATGCTCAGGATAATGTAGCATACAAAGCTGTAGATATTAAGGAGTATTATGTGGAACAAAATTTGTGGCATGTGTAACTGAAGTAATTTCTACACAATAATAGTGCTGGCTGTCTATAGGGCACCTTCAGGTGACATAAAAACTTTTCTACATGTAATGGAACGCCTACTGTCAGGGTTACATACAAAAGGAAAGGATATAGTAGTTTTAGGTTATTTCAGTATAAACTTTTTGACAGAAAATATGAATAAAATTGGCTTTGAGATTGTGATGACCTTACATAATGTGATATCGATAATAAACTTTCCAACAAGAATTACATCCGAGTCCCAAACTATGACAGATAACATTTTTTTTTAGATGTAAGTAGAATCAGAACTATACTGTCAGGCAGGTTATAAGTCAGCATTCAGATCATGATGGAAAAATTCTCACTCTTTATGATGTTGATCTGTTTAAAAAACAATTTCCTCACTGGCAGTTCATAAGATTAATGAACAAAGAGGCAAAAGAAACGTTCAACCATAGGTTGCAGCAAATGGATTGGTCTTTAGTATGTAGCCTTGATAATATTGATACTAAATTTTACTGTTTTATAAATGAGTTCTGTGCTCTTTTTGAAGAAATATTTCCAAAGAAATGGGGCAGAAACATTGCTTTCAATTATGTAAGTAAGCCTTGTATTACAAAAGATACAAAGTCATATAAAACCAAAAGGGAAACTTACACTACAATAAGATTGTCTAAAGATGTAGGAAAATGGGAACACTATAGATCATACCATAAAATTTTAAAGCAACTAATACAGAAACCAAAAGCCCTTTATTATGAGAAGAAAATAGATAATTCTAATAATAAAATAACAACAACTTGGAGTATTCTAAAAAAAGAAACAGGAAAAGATACAACAAGCAGAGAAGATATAAATAAAATCAGATATGAAGGAGCCCTAGCAGATAACTCAAAATGTGTGGCTGAGATTTTTAATAAACACTTTCTACCAGCCCAATGTTGATGAAGCTACAACTCTTTGTCACACTGTATATTCAAACACAATTCCAGAAACGCACTTAAATTCTGTCACTGTAGAAGAAATTCAAGAAATCATCATGTCTCTAAAAAATAAGAATTCTGCAGGGGTTTATAATATTCCTAATAATTTATTGAAATATTCTTGTCTGTGGATAAGAGACATTCTCTGTCATATTTTCAATGCTTCCCATCAAAAATGTATTGTTGCCAGTAGACTTAAGTATGCCATTGTGAAGTCCCTATACAAAAAGGGTAATAAAACTGAATTAACCATCATACTATCTCTTTGCTGATCATCTCTTGAGGAATGGAGTTCTCAGCAAGAGCCAATATGGCTCTCAAAAGGGCCACTCAACAGAAGATTCAATCTATGCACTTGCAAATGAAGTCCTAGAAACCCTTAGTAAGAAAATGCTAACAATTGGTGTCTTCTGTGATTTGTATAAAGCATTTGACTGTGTTGATCACCAGATTCTCTTGTCAAAAGCAAAATTAGTAGGAATAAGTGGTGTTGAAAGCAATTGGCTACAGTCATATCTTCAAGGCAGAAAACAGAAAGTTGTCTTGAATAGCTCAGGTGGAGTATGTAATGTTTCTGCACATTCTGGATGGAGTTACATTACATGTGGAGTGCCTCAGGGCTTAATTCTTGGGCCACTATTATTCTTGATTTTTATAAATGGTCTACCATCATGTACAAGCTTGCCGTGTAAATTTACTTTATTAGCTGATGATACCACAATATTTATGAGCAGTAGAACAGAGAGTAATCTTGAGGAATCCATTAATCACTTACTTTCTTTAAATTCCAGTAAGGTGAGTTTTATTCAGTTCTATACAAAAACAGATAGAGAGAAATTAAGTGTGACATGTGGTAATCAGCCAATAGAAAGAATGGAAACAACAAAATTTCTTGAAGTACGCAATGACAAGAAAATGAACCGTTCTTCACATATAATAGATACCTGTAAGAGAGCTGTGCCTAAGCCATGTCTCTGCAATATCCTTTCTTCCAGGAGCGCTAGTTCTGCAAGGTTTGCAGAAGAACTTCTGTGAGGTTTGGAAGGTAGGAGACTAGGCACTGGCTAATTGAAGGTGTGAGATCGGGTCGTGAGTCATGCTTGGGTAGCTCAGATGGTAGAGCACTTGCCCGCAAAAGGCAAAGGTCCTGAGTTCGAGTCTCAGTCTGGAACACAGTTTTAATCTGCCAGGAAGTTTCAGATTCCTGATATACACGGTACCCTCATGAAATGGTTGTATGGGAAAATCCTCACTTCATCACTACCTCATCCCATTGCTCATGTGCCAACTATAACATCTTGTTAAAACTCACTTAAATGTTGATAACCTGCCATTGTAGCAACAGTAACTGCTCTAATAACTGCGCCAGACGCTTGTTGTCTTATATAGGAATTGCTGACTGCAGCTCCGTATTCTGCCTATTTACATATCTCTGTATTTGAATACACATGCCTATACCAGTTTCTTTGGCACTTCAGTATATAAGAAAATTAAGAAAAGTGATGTTCACAAGTTTGCCAGACACAGTTGGACTTTGGAACAGAAATCCATAATAGAGTATATTATAATGACTGAAGAAATCAGAAGATGCCTGACAGAAGTGAAAGTGGTGCCAAGGAGACCCCAGACCACTGGTAAGGATACTGAAAAAATCCAGGAAAGGTACATACAGGGGGAAAGGGCAAGCTAAAATCAAGTGCTGGAAACTGAAAGATAGAGAAAACCAGGAGATATACAGGGAGAAGATTAAGACACAGCTTCCTTAAGATGAGAGGAAGAATGGAGGAGGTTCAAGCAGGGTCCTCTTCAAGGCAGCGGAAGAAACATTTGGAAGGACATCAACAAAATTCAGACACAAAGAAACTCCATGGTGGAATGAGAGAATTGCAGAAACTGTAAAGAAGAAGAATAATGTGGGGAGAGAACAGTTCAAAAAATGTTACACCACATGTTAGGTAACAGAAGTAAGCAAAAAAGAAAGTACTTCAAAAAAGTCATTAACAAAGAAGGAAAAACCACAAGGGAGGAAGATGAACTTTGGAAAGTATGGAAAGAATACTTCAAAAACTATATGAAGGACAGGTTGAAACAAATAATCGTGGTGAGACAGAAGGAGACAAAATAAATATCACCATCATAGAGGAAATAAAAAAAAGAGAAGACCTTGCAGATGTTGTATGTGGAGGAAATTGTATTAGAAATGAAAAATGACAAAGCTCCTGGAGTACACATCACAGCGGAAATGATCAAAGCCACAGGACCTATTGAAATACAGTGGCTGAATAGAATAATGAGGGTAGTATGGACATATGACAAGATTCCTGATAATTGGACAAAGGCCTGTCTTTAAGAAGGGTAACAAGGTGTGATGAAGCAAGCTGGGATAATTTTTACTTCCCCTCTTGTTTTGCCATCTGCCTCCTTAAATTCTTTTTTCACTTGTAATTAATTACCAGTAACATACATGAATAGAATCTGCATTTTCATAAAAGAGAAAGATTGGCCCTCAGTTTTATAGAATATAACACCAGATCTAATTTTGTGATTAGTTTTCTGTATGTAATTGATTTTCTAATTTATTTTGACTATTCCTAGTTAGTATCTTTTGGTATATGGTGAAATCAGTAATTGTTTCATAACTTAAATTCTATTGTTGACATATAAACAAATATAAATTCTGTAATAATGGTAAACATTTGGAAGACAAAATGCTAGTAATCTTAAAGTATCTATCTGGCTCTTGTTGGAAACATGTTAGGAAAGCCAGCCCTTAATTAATTCCAAAGTTATTAACAGTTTTGTCAAAAGTATTGTTTGTGTAATGATATTTCTTAATTTCACGATTTAAACCATTAATTTGGTCTAACTCTTGTAGTAAAAGAAACGATTAAAAAGACAGAATTTTTCAAAGTATTCAGTTAATTTAATGAGGTAAGTTTTAATTGCAATTTCTGTAAATTTAACTTCAAGCAATGTGTAGTTTCAGTGTCCATTATTGTGAGGATGTATGAGGGCCAAATTTTTGGTCCCAAGACAGTCAGTCCACAGTCGAGTTTCAGATGAGGAACCTGTGTTGGTTAGACCGACAACAATGCATCAACTTAACAGTGTAATAAGTGTTACACAATTAAGGTGTGTGTTAAAAAAGTGACAGTGTCTGCTTCATACATACCTTTCTATTCTTCAAGAACTGTGAACTTTGCAGTTAGGCTTTTACTGCTTGCAGATGTTCAACAGGAAACTACCCTCTTTGTCTTTAAATATGTCTGCTTGTGTCTGTATATGTGTGGATGGATATGTGTGTGTGTGCGAGTGTATACCCGTCCTTTTTTCCCCCTAAGGTAAGTCTTTCCGCTCCCGGGATTGGAATGACTCCTTACCCTCTCCCTTAAAACCCACATCCTTTCGTCTTTCCCTCTTTGCTGATGAGGCAACAGTTTGTTGCGAAAGCTTGAATTTTGTGTGTATGTTTGTGTTTGTTTGTGTGTCTATCGACCTGCCAGCGCTTTTGTTCGGTAAGTCCCCTCATCTTTGTTTTTATATATAATTTTTCCCACGTGGAATGTTTCCTTCCATTATATATATTAACTGTGTATTATTGGGGGAGTGGGGGGGGGGGTTGTGAAAGTAAAAGACTGTGAAACACAACTGTGCATCTGCTGGCTACATCATTTACAGTAGACAGTACTGCACGTCCATCCCCTATTTTTTCAGCCAGTACATCAATACAATGAAACAAAGTAGGCGAACTTCTACATCTGGTGCCCCGACATGAGGAATATGGTATGTGGGCACAATAATCTAGAACTCATGAAATTTGACAGTGAAATGTGAACTCGAATGGTATACAGCACAGTTTTAAATGGAGGACATGATACAGCCAATCAGCACTGGGGCTTTGTAACAACGAAAGCGCAGCAACCAAGCAGCAAGCAGGTTCTATGGAAGCAGCCACAGAGTACATGAGCAGTCAGTCAGCAAGCAGGTGGACACAGCTGAATGAGATTAACAAGACACCTCACTGAGAGAATTACAACTTGCTGCAGCTGTGCAGACAACGGATCAAGATGACAACCACAACAGCAGCAGCAGCAGCAGGGCAACAGAAGAAGAGTGAATGAGAATAAGGTAATCTCATAGTAAAAGCTATTTTGTATTAAGTCATAATAATAATAATAATAATAATAATAATAATAATAATAATAATAATAATTTTATTGTCGTTCAGCTGATTACAGCAACAGACAAAGTCAAGACCATATATTTCTACATAAACTACTATATCAAAGTGAATTGGTTTACATAAAATAGGTACACGTTAGAATACAGTATTTTCATCGTTCTTTAAAGTCGGCACTTAGTCTATTAAACATCCTTAGTCCAAGAACTAGGTAAGAGTTATGCGATTTTGATAATCTATGATATGGTACGTCTACAGATGTTCTGTTTCTAGTATTATGGCTATGAATATCACTTCTCAACACAAAATTAGACACATTGTTTCTAATGTACATTAAAACATTGTAGATGAATATGTTTACTACTGTAAGACACTGCAATGTAATAAACAGAGGTTTACAATGTTCTGTTTTATCAGAATCCGTTATTATTCTTATTACTTTCTTCTGTAAAAGTAAAATGTCATTTACATGACAGCTACTACCCCACAGCAAAATTCCATAAGAGATGATGCTTTGGAAGAAGGCAAAATATGTTGATCTCACATAGTCATTGGGAACATGTCTTTTTAAATTTCTAATTAGATAAATCACTCTTGAAAGCCTAGCCAATATATTTTTAATGTGTGGTTCCCACGTCAATTTATTGTCAATAGTAACACTTAAAAATTTAACAGTTTCTAATTCCTGGTAGTTAGGAATCTCTCTGAGGCTAAAGTAAAGTGTCTGGGTTTTGTTTTCATTTAGCAAGAAGCCATTAGCTTTGAACCATAATGAGGACTGAGCAAGGGTATTTTCGGTCAGTGTTTTCAGTGTACCTAGATCAGAGCTTTTATGTAGAAAAGTTGTGTCATCAGCATACAATATTGTATGAGATTTTATGAATAAGGGCAGGTCATTAATCATTGGTATAAAAAGTAAAGGTCCAAGCACCGACCCTTGAGGCACTCCGTACCTAACATTAACCAAATTTGATTTCTCCCTACCAATGCACACAACTTGTTGACGGTTCTCTAGAAAATACCTGAACATATTTATACCGTTGTCATCAAAACCATAGTAAACTAGCTTATTCAGCACAGTGTCATGCTCAACACAGTCAAAGGCTCTGCTCAGGTCACAAAATGTAGCGTGGGCATAGTCCCTAGCCTCGAACACATCTAGGACTAATTTTACGAGGGAGTCCATTGCATCTGTTGTGGATTTACCTCTCCTAAATCCAAACTGTTTATCACTAATTATATTTAGTTTACCCAAGTAGGCACTAACTTGCTCATACATAATCGTTTCTAAAATTTTTGAAAAAACTGGGGTCATGGATATAGGTCTGTAGCTAGCGGGACAGTTCTTTTCCCCTTTTTTGTATATGGGCACAACTCTAGATATTTTTAGTATGTCGGGGAACTTACTTTCAACTAGGCATTTGTTGACACAAAAGGTTAAAGGATAAATCACACAATCAATAACATCTTTCAACAAATTACATGACATATCATAGTAATCAACACTAACTGAAGGTTTGAAATTTTTCACTATTTTTAGGATATTATTTGGGCTCACTTCTGTGAAAGTGAAGGTGCTTGGGGGAAGCTTTTCAAAGCAGCTGTCCATAATACTAAGTGCATTTTCAGGTGGTTTGATTATTGAACTACTAATTTCTTCAATGGACTGAATGCAATATTTATTAAATTCTTCTGAGGTAATGGCAATTTCCTCTTTGTGTTTAGTGTGTGCAATGGAGTTTATTACACTCCAGGCCTTCTTGCATTTATTGTTAGATTTTTCAATGTTTACTATGTTATGCAGTTTCTTTGCTTCATTTATTGCCTTCCTGTACTTGCATTTAGCTGTAGCATACAGGTCTTTATACAGTTCTGATTTACTGGTTTTGTACAGACTGTGGAGTATACCAGTCCTTCGTTTTCCTTTTCTTGTAATTACTACTAATGTTCACTGTACATTTTTTCAGAGGGCTGCTATTTTCAAATACATTTAAAAAGATGGAGAAAAACTTTGTGAATACAATATCAGCTGAACAGTGTTAAAGCCTAATAAAACATATGTCCCAACTGAAATAAGTGAGGGCATGTCTAAACCTATCCATCCTCTCTCTGCTCACTGGTCTAGTAATCACAGTTTTAGATTCTGGTTTGGTGCAGTCTGAAGTTACATTCTTAAGACTAAGATATACTGCATCATGGTCTGAGAAAGGGAAACTAATTACATCAGTGGACATACAAGTTCTCTTAATATTTGTAAATATATTGTCTAGACAGTATGAGCCTCTGGTAGGTTTGCAGTTAACATAGTACATGTTAAATTGTCGAAGCACATTTTTGAGCTCTGTCACAGTTTTTCTGTCCTGCAGGACATCAAAACTTGAATTGATATCCCCTCCAATGACAACATTGTATTTTTTCCATTTCGGTATACATATGTACATTAAGAGTTCCTCAAGTTTCTCCAGAAAGATATGGGGGTCACCACTAGGTGGCCTGTACACTACAACTACCATTAGCTTAAGGCTCTCAATTACTAGACCTGACATTTCAAAATGCATTTCATCACAAAGGGTATTGAGATCTATCCTGCCACAGTTTGGTGCAAGAGGTGTTTTTGCATATATTGCTACCCCACCACGTAAGTGCTGTTTTCTGCAATAGCAACTAAGTAGTGTGTAATCATCCAATACTTTGTACCCAAGCTCATCCTCTTTACACCAATGTTCACTTAAACATAGAATATCTATCACGTTTTCATTTGAAAATTCGTTGACAATTAAGTTTTTATCTGCCATGCCCTGAATATTGAGGTAGCATATTTTAAACTCTACTTTAGGCATTTCATTTTTTGCGTATTCTCTTAGTTGACATGACCTACTGTTACTGCATGAAAGTTGACCAGGTTGTGGCCTTATGTTACTAGAACACCCAACCTGGTCTATGCATACAAGTTTTTTGTCATCTCAGTTGAAACATAATCCAAACACATTACTGGGCTTTTTTCCTTCTCTAGCTTATCCAATACTATTCCGATAATTGTATCACTTAAAACACGTTTACCTAGATAACTGAAATGTTGACCATGCTTGGTATGCCATTGTCTGCTACAAATACTGGTGTTAATTAGGGAAACATTCTTAAAGTGCTTACAGATAGCTTTGTACTCCTTTTTTGTCTGCTCCACTTCCTTATTCACACATGACCACTGGGGCAAATCATGTCGATGTGGCACATTAACAACAATCACGTTGGTGTGGGTTAACATTTCGAGAGTCTTCTTCAGTGTCGAAGTAGCAATCTTCCTTTCGTTTCTGCTGACGTCGTTCGCTCCGGCCATTACCACTACAAAGTCTCTGTCCGCGAGGACTGTGCTTTCTTTCTTGATTGATGTTGAAACATCTCGTAAACCAGCTCCTGATTTAACAGTACCTTCTATTTCAAACTCGTTAATCACACGAGGTCCGCTTTCCGTTAACATAGCTGCTAATCCTCTGGCGTAACTGTCTGAATAAATCTTGATTTTACGTTTTTTCTTATACCTTCCTTGGCTGTTCGCTAAATTTTGAGAGTCCTGCACCACCTTATCAGATGAATGTGCTGATACAGTTTCTATGTCATCTGTGTTTTGAAGCGAATTATATTTGTTATTTAATGGTAACACAAAGTCCTGCCTATGATTATTGTTAATATGTTTGTAAGCCCCCCCCCCCCCCTTCGATTTTACAGTTACCCATCTACTGCTAGGCCTGTTGTGAGCCGTTTTAGTCGTAGCTTCACTTTCTGGCAATCCTTCCATAGGTTTGGGGATATTAAGACATACCTGATGACCAATCTCTTCCAATTTAAGGTTGAGTCTTCTGTTGTCATCACTCAGAATTTTTGTGTCCTCTCGTAGCTCAGCAATAATTATCAACAGACCATTTTCGGAGGATGAAGCACCGATTTCCACATCTTTGGTTTTTGTTTTAACACGCCATTGCTCCGACTTGTGTCGATTTAATTCATATTTCTCGTTGAGTTTTTTTAATTCGTCCTGTAAGAGTCCAATAATTGTAATATATGATAGATTTTCCTTTTTGACACTGTCGGCCTTCCTTGCTGCATCACACGTACACGTTTCTTGACCATTAAGGGATGCAGCCCTTTGTTTACAATCCGCACAGTTCCACATAGTCGCACAATTATCGTCGCTTCTCAGTGAAGGATCAACCTTTCCGCAACGAAAATGAAATTTATGGTTACACTGGACACAGACGAAGCCACTTTTAACAGGTTTCGTGCACTTTTTGCAAGATAGATACTGTAAAACACTATTTTCGCGAACTTCTATATTCAATACTTCCGCAACTGACGCCATCTTGGAACAGTACATAATGAGTGACTTTAATGTATAAGACAGTGTGACTGAGAACAAAGCTGTAGAGGTTAAGTTTTTAAGTGAACTGAAAGACCTAAGTGAGAACGGTTCTGTAAAAGATTGTAGTTATAAATCAGACATTAATGTAACTTTGAAGGATGGGGGCAAAAGTCCTATTGTAAAGAGCGAAATGAATGAGAAAAGTGGATGAAATTGTTAAGGTTAAGGGGAAGAAACATAGTAGCTAAAATCAGCAAGGGCAAAAGTTTGTGATAGATGAAAAACTGAAAGTGATGTTAATACAAATTGTGAGAAGTTTGAGTAGTATGAGTATGAAAGAAGACATGAATAGGATGGAAAGTAGTATGAAAGAAGACATGAAAAGGATGGAAAGTAGTGTGAAAAAAGATGTGAATATGATGGAAAGTAGTATGAAAGAAGATATTAGTAGGATGGAAAAGAAAAATGATACAATTTGAACTGACATGGTTAACCTAAAGGATGAACTGAAGAAAGAAATTAAAAAGGAGGTTAACGTAGTCAGTGCAAATCTTTTAGAATTAAATAAGAAGTTTGAAGTGGTAGCTAAAGATTGTGATGAAAAGATAAAGACAGTAGTACATGAAACTAATGAGAAATTAATATTGATGAGTAGTAAATGTAGAAGAGAGAAAGAGGCTTTTTGATGATCATAGTAGGAAGGTGGAGGCTTCTGAAAAACTGTGTAAAGATGAAGTCAAAGCTGCCAGGACATTTTGTGCTGAAAACAGGGTTCAACTTGAGAACCAAATAGATCAGATTAAAAATGATTTTGAAAGGGATGTAGAAACCAAGTGTGCAGTGGTGCTAGAGAAAAAACAGGTAAAAGTAAATAAAACTGTTGATTCAAAATTGGCTGAAATAGAGAAAAAGGTGGAAGAGGTACAAAATCTAAAGCATAGAGTATGTAGTGTCCCAAACAGTCCCTCATTAGTCTGTTGTAAGAAATTTAATAATTTTGAACCATATGGAGAAGTGTATCCACTGGATTTCATTAGAGAATTTAATGATTTGCCTGAGACTTGGAATGACAAAGAGAAAATGTAATTTGTGAGAGGTTTTTTGAAGGTGAATGCTTATGGATGGGCAGCTCAAATAACTGTTAGTTGTACTTAATGGCAAAGCTTTGAGAAAGCATTTTTAGAGGAATAGTGGTCCAAACAGAAGCAGCAGAGAATTTTGAGTGAATATTGGAGAGGAGAGAGATTCGACTCTTGGATGGATACTGTGAAAGCTTTCTGTCGCCTTTGGATAAAGAAACTGAAATATTTGGAGAAAGAGATAGGTAGTGAATCAATAATAATGCGTTTAGAAACTAAGTTGCCTCAGAAAGTTGGAGAATTGCTTGTACCTGCCCCTAGGGGTAATATTATGGATATTTTTAATTACGTCAATAGAGTGGAGAGGGTGAAGCCCTCAGTGGAAGATTGTAGGAGGAATTCTGATGACAGTAATCAAATCTGGGAGAGAGTTACAGGTTGGTTGGTTGGTTGTTTGGGGAAGGAGACCAGACAGCGTGGTCATCGGTCTCATCGGATTAGGGAAGGAAGTCGGCCGTGCCCTTTCAGAGGAACCATCCCGGAATTTGCCTGAAATGATTTAGGAAAATCACGGAAAACCTAAATCAGGATGGCTGGACGCGGGATTGAACCGTCGTCCTCCCGAATGCGAGTCCAGTGTCTAACCACTGCGCCACCTCGCTCGGTCAGAGAGTTACAGGTCAATAGGATGAACAGAATTAATCATAGTAGAAATTCAAGGAATGACTGGGTGTAGGATAGCCAGAATGGGTACGGAAACAGTAGGTGAAATTCAAGTAAGAAAAATGGAGGAGATGATTTTAATTCTGTATCAATCCATTTAACTAGATAACGCTCCAGTTTTGGCTCGCACTAGAGCAGGTAGAGATAAAGAGCCACTTCTTCATAAATGTGTTGTAATCACTGGTAATGGTAATGAAAATGAGCTTGGTAAGACCAGTGTAATTTCTAATTCTAGTGAGATGTTGAATGATGTTGTGGGTAGCAATGTTTATCCCATAAAAGGAGAGGAGAAAATTATTATAATAAAATCAAGTGATGAAACAGTGTGTGTTGCTCATCATGTCCAAAGTGCCAAAATGGATGTTAAATTTTTAAGAGGAATTCAGGTGTTTTGCTTTGCCGGCCGGGGTGGCCAAGCGGTTGAAGGCGCTACAGTCTGGAACCGCGCGACCGCTACGGTCGCAGGCTCCAATCCTGCCTCGGGTATGGATGTGTGTGATGTCCTTAGGTTAGTTAGGTTTAAGTAGTTCTAAGTTCTAGGGGACTGATGACCTTAGAAGTTAAGTCCCATAGTGCTAAGAGCCATTTGAACCATTTTTTTGTTTTGCTTTGTGGTCTAATACTGGAAACAAGGATTAACTAATTAGCAAAGTATTTTAGGACAATGAAAGTGACAGTGGGTCTGATTTGGACAGTAGTGGTAATTATGATAGCAGTGGCGAATCCAGTAGTGACGAGGATGAGGTATTTGAATTTGTTATTGACAATGATGGCAATGTGTTAGGTAAGGAAAGAATAAAGTAAGATAATATTAGGACTCATGAAGAATTAGACTTTGAGAGTGGTAATGAGGAAGAGAACCACACTATCTGCCATTTGATGACGTATGATAATTATTTTGGTAAGCAGGATGATAGTTTTTACAGGGAAAGGATTAATGAGGATTTGTTGTATGAAGAAGGTCACATGGTGAGTAAAATTGAAGTGTGGCTCCCTGTAATAACAGCAAGTTTACAAGGAATACATGTTGAGTGTTTATTGGACAGTGAGTTTGAAAAATAAATTAGTAAACAGTATGATGTTAGGACATCCAAATTTTTCACTGCATTTCTGTATGAGTACTGATGTGTTTTGGGGCTAGAAATTTCCCAGTTAGTATCTACTGAGATAGGGGTTGAACACAAAACTATTGCCTTTGTTAGTAGAACATTACAGCCACATGAAAAGAACTATTACATTTCAAAATTAGAGGCTTTGTCAATTTTTTTGGATTTTAAAAGTTTGAGTACTATTTGCTTGGACATAAGACAATAGTGTATACAGATCATAAGGCTTTGAATTATCATCAGAAGTGCAGGCTGAAACACACCCGGTTAACTAGGTGGGCTTTGTATTTGCAACAGTTTGGTTTGGAGGTAGGGTATGTGAAAGGAAAAGACAATATTGTGGCTGATGCATTATCTAGGATGCCAGTAGGTAAGAAGGATTCTGGCTATAGTGAGAACCATGAAGAACAAGTAAGGTTGTTTTATTTGCAGGGCATGAAGAATGAGAAGCTTATTAGGAAAGTTTGCAAGCAAAGGAGGAGGGAGCAGAATGAGGATCCAAATTTAAGGTTGGTTAAGCAGTACTGCAAGTATTGCAATTCAGACAACAGTACTATACTATACATAAAGGGTTGTCACTTAGGAGGAAAAATTTGAATGATTAGGACTGGAAGTTTTGCTTTCCTGACCAACATATTGATAAATTCATTGATTATATCTAAAAAGAAAGATGATGAAACTTACCAAACAAAAGCGCTGGCAGGTCGATAGACACACAAACAAACACAAACATACACACAAAATTCTAGCTTTCGCAACCAATGGTTGCCTCGTCAGGAAAGAGGGAAGGAGAAGGAAAGACAAAAGGATATGGGTTTTAAGGGAGAGGGTAAGGAGTCATTCCAATCCCGGGAGCGGAAAGACTTACCTTAGGGGGAAAAAAGGACAGGTATACACTCGCACACACACACATATCCATCCACACATACACAGACACAAGCAGACATTTGTAAAGGCAAAGAGTTTGAAACTCTTTGCCTTTACAAATGTCTGCTTGTGTCTGTGTATGTGTGGATGGATATGTGTGTGTGTGCGAGTGTATACCTGTCCTTTTTTCCCCCTAAGGTAAGTCTTTCCGCTCCCGGGATTGGAATGACTCCTTACCCTCTCCCTTAAAACCCATATCCTTTTGTCTTTCCTTCTCCTTCCCTCTTTCCTGACGAGGCAACCATTGGTTGCGAAAGCTAGAATTTTGTGTGTATGTTTGTGTTTGTTTGTGTGTCTATCGACCTGCCAGCGCTTTTGTTTGGTAAGTTTCATCATCTTTCTTTTTAGATATATTTTTCCCACGTGGAATGTTTCCCTCTATTATATTCATATCATTAATTTGAAGCCAACAATCACGTTTGTTATTGTTATCGTTATTGTTATTGTCACTGTTACATTTCGAAGTCTTTTCTGTCGTCTTATTTCCTCCTTCTGTTTTTGCCATCACTTTCTATTCACCTTCTCCTTTTTTACCGTAATCCAGTATACAATTTTATCCCGTCGATATACACTCAATAATACGTAATAATACGTAAATCACTTCCAAACCACAACCAAAAAAATTTTTTTTCCGCTTTGCTGCTATAAAATCCACCGTTTCCAGTCCACAAACAGTTCCTTTCAGCTATTAAACAACCCTTTCGGCAGTTTTAATAACTTTTGCTTTATTTCCATTTCCGTTTTTCTCACATCACCGATCATTTTTAGCCGCTTCCCACAGGTTTTAACGTCATTATTTCTTCATCAAACAATTGTTAGCTTCATTTCCATAATCTGCCACCACCAAACCACTCCTTTTAATACATCCTCACGTAGTTTTTTCGAAATTTTCCCGAATCTCTCCACCCTTTAACGTGTTTTGGCGGCAACACAACCACCTAACCTTTATGCACATCATTATCTACCTACACAAGTTCACCACAGGATCAACATAGCCCAGCCCTAACCAACCCTTTTTCGCCTTTTTTCACACCAGATCTCCATTTGCTTTCTAATTTTACCTTTATCTCTCCCCATATATTTTTTCATATTTATTCTCATTTTCATTTCAGCCTCGTGTTCCACTTTCCACCTTCTAGTACCATGTCACCCTCACAACACCTTCACAACGACCCCATTAAGTTTTATTTACATTCCCTCCGCAAACATGCCTTCGCCCTAGCCAGATTACACTCCCATATTTTATTTTCTCAGGCTTGTCTGACATTTGGCATCACCCCCAAAGGCCTCACACTTAAAGTTCCCATCTCTGGCTGCAACCCTTCTTTCCATCAGTCCCTATACCAGTTCCAAACCAAACAATCCATTGCCCTCACCCACCTAATCCTTCACCTACACATCCACTCAGCCAATCAACACGCCCATCAACTACTATCCTTTATAAAAATCCTCAATCTTTCCTCTCCCACATCCACACCTGTTGTTCAGAGCATCCTCCTACAGACCAACCGCAAATTAGAGCAGCATGCCACCCTCCACCTTAAAAAACTATCCAATCTCCTGGTTTCCCACCTCCGGAAAGGCAACTCACTCACCCTTCACAACCTTTCCAGCAAACCTCAACCTCCTCTCATTGCACACAAACCCAGTCTCTCCCATCTACTCAATCTCCCACTTCCAGCTCCAAAAAGAAACTCTTTGCCTTTACAAATGTCTGCTTGTGTCTGTGTATGTGTGGATGGATATGTGTGTGTGTGCGAGTGTATACCTGTCCTTTTTTCCCCCTAAGGTAAGTCTTTCCGCTCCCGGGATTGGAATGACTCCTTACCCTCTCCCTTAAAACCCATATCCTTTTGTCTTTCCTTCTCCTTCCCTCTTTCCTGACGAGGCAACCATTGGTTGCGAAAGCTAGAATTTTGTGTGTATGTTTGTGTTTGTTTGTGTGTCTATCGACCTGCCAGCGCTTTTGTTTGGTAAGTTTCATCATCTTTCTTTTTAGATATATTTTTCCCACGTGGAATGTTTCCCTCTATTATATTCATATCATAAATTCATTGATTACTTGCATGAGAGCTGTGGTCATTATGGGACCAGGAAAATAGTAACTAAGATACAGGAGACAGTAATATTTAACGACTTGTGGAGAAGGGTTAAGCAGAGACTAGAAAGGTGTGATAAATGTCTGAAAGTAAAGACAACTGGTGTGCCATCAAAGGGCTTAATGCATTCTATTCTTTCTAGTGAACCTAATGAGCTTATAGCAGTTGACCTTCTAGGAGCATTGCCTGTATCTATAGAGGTTGTAAATATATTTTCATTGTTTTTGATACATTCTCAATATATGTAAAACTGTATCCAATGTGTGCATGAATTAAGAAGTCAGATACCAATACTATAATTGAGTAGTTGACATCTGATTACTTTTGCAGTGTAGGAGTACCAAATTCACTTTTATCTGACAATGGTACACAATTTGTTTCAGAGAGGTTTGAACACTGTATGGCAATACACAAGACAAAACACATAAAGATTTCTACCTATTTCACACAAGGTAACATGAGTGAAAGGGTTATGAAGGAGATTAATACACTGTGCAGGCCTTATTGTAGTAAGAAACACACTGCTTTGGTGGGTCATATTTGACATTTTGAAAATATTGTCAACAACTTGTGGAATGAATCAAAGGATTGGCCCTGTGAGCTTGTGTTCAACAAGAGACCCAGCAATATCATCAGAGAAGAAGTGCATTTCCCTCAGGTAAGTGAAGTAGCACAGGACAAAAATATCAGATTGGCTAAAGAGATGATGAAAAAGAAAGCAGCAGGAAGGAAGAGAAGGCATGACAAAGGGGTGAATCCAACTAGTTCCACAATAGGTAATAATAATAATAATAATAATAACAATAATAATAATTTTATTGTCTTTAAGCCAGTACAGCAATAGACAAAGTCATACACGTAATACAATGCAGTACAGTACATGCTATAAAAGAACAGAATTGTTAAGAACTTTACAGTTTAATATCACAGGTCATGAAATCCTTTATATTGTAGAATGGGTTTACAACTAACCAGTCATAAAGTGTTTGTTTGTATTCTTGTTCTGGTAAATTTTGTATAGCTTGTAGAAGTTTGTTAAATAATTTGTGGCCCATAAGTTCATAACTGTTAACTGATTTTGACAGTCTGTGGTAGGGCGTATAGATAGAGCTGTTTGTCCCAGTGCTGTAACAATGTGTATTTGCCCTGTGTTTTACTTTAGGTAAGTTCTTTTTTGTGTAGATTAAAACATAATAAATATATAGGTTTATTACTGTCATGATTTTTTTTGAGTAAACAAAGGTTTACAATGAGCCTTGTATGGTGAGCCTGTAATTATCCTAATAGCTTTCTTTTGCAGCAATAGTATATCAAGTGGAGTTTCCCCATAAAATAATGCCATAGGATATGATGCTTTGGAAAAATGAGTAGTAAGATACTCTAACATAATTTTTAGGTACACCGTGCATTAATCGCCTTAACAAATAGATTACCCTAGACAATTTACCACTAATATACTTAATATGTGGATTCCAAGAAATATACCCTCAAAAATTTAACACAACTAGGATCATCTGATGGAAACTTGTCTTTTAAACAAAATACCATCTGCTGGGTTTTGCTTTCATTAAGGAAGAACCCATTTGCTTTAAACCAGAGTGAAGCTTGCTCAATTGTCTCTGTAACACATGTTTTAGGGCTATTAAGATCATTACTGCTGTTCAGAAACGTTGTATCATCAGCATAGAGCACTGTTCTGGATTTAATAAATGATGGCAGGTCATTTATCAGTATTAGGAAAAGGAAAGGGCCCAGCACAGATCCCTGCGGAACACCTACCTTAACTTGTTCTATACTGGACATTTCTTTCCCAACACAGATGGCTTGCTTACGGTTTTGTCCTTGTCAAAACCAAAGAATAATCTAGCAAAGTAAATGATGAGATAAAGAAATTTTTGCATGTGTATCATGGTCCTTTCAGAGTGGTACATATCACCCATGACAACTCTTACGAATTGGCTTACACAGGACTAACAGGATTTTTGGATTTAAGAGTATTATTGCCCTGAAACCTTATGTATCACCAATTACATGTATGAATATCGATCCACAATACTTTAAAACATTTCTAAGCTTGGGCAGTATTGATTTTGTTAGGAGAATGGAGTGTGCATTGAACCAGAAGTAAGACCTATGAGCAAGTAGGGGGTTCAACATTCTGTGTTGGATTCATTATGTGGCGATAATGCTTATCCCAGCTGTCTGTCTCATTTTGTGTGTTTCCTGGGGCAATCAAACTCTTCTCATACCCTATCTGTAGTTTATAAGTGAATCAGAGACATTCTATATTTGACTTTCATGTGATTTTGTACAGCAGGATGCTTTAGCACAGGAATATTTTAGAAAATGTTTCCCTAGTGTATAATGTTAGTTGTATGTAATGGCATCATAAGATGATGGAAGAAAGTAAATTGGTACCATGGTTAAAGAATTTCTGTCAAACAAAGAGTTTAGGTAAACAGGAAACGAAAGGAATCAGCATATGTGGAGCAGAGGGTGCAGATTATCTGAAAACTGTAATTAACATCTGAAGTAATCAGCTCATGTGTGAAATTAGTATAATTTACTGCAGAAGCAGAGGCAATATGCAGTAAAAACCATCTTGGATACTAGGTCTTAATATTAATTGTGATACAGTAGAAGCGTTTGTGTTCAGTGCCATCAGTATATTGAGATAACTATCTACCTATAGAAGTGAGTCATGGTACAGTCTTTTCCAACATTAAGGAATTACAGTTTTAAACATAGTTGGCTGGACTAATGTGTGTGGAAAGAGTAAGCAAGTTTTGTATGTACAAAGGGCATTCAAAAAGTTTTGCACAGTTGTCTCTAACTTTTTTTTATTTTTTGCAGGAGGAGAATGAAATTGTTTGTGAACATACTTGGAACATTTTGCTATACACTGAGACTACTCAATGTAGCCTCCATCAGCTGTGATGCATCTGGGCCAATGTTCTTTCCAAGATGTAAATGCACTTTGGTAAAATTCTGGGGCTGATTGACTTTAACCCATCGCTTGACACAGGAAATAAGGTCTTTCTCACTAGCAAATGTTTTTCTGTGCATGTGGGCCTTCAGATGACCAAAGAGGTAAAAAAATCAGATAGAGCCAAGTCCAGACTGTAGGGAGGATGAAGAACAATTTTCAAACCCACTTTCCTGATTTTCTACTGAATCATAAGGGCTGTATGGGGTTTGGCATTGTCATGGTGTAGTCTGATGAGCTGACCCTGAAGCTGTGGTCTGTGGGTCTTTATGGCAGTTCGCAGCTTGTCCAATGACAAACAACAATGGTCTCGGTTAATTGTGCAGCCAGGTTCCAAAAAGTCAATGAAAATGGCACCACACTGATCCCAGAAGAAGGAGGCCATCAGATTTCGGCCTGCAGTTCATGAAAGTCTTGGTTTCTGCTTCCGTGGGGAACCCGGATGACGCCACTTCACGGATTGGGTTTTGCTCTCAGGTTTGGATAGAAACAGCCACGTTTCATCCTGGGTAATGATGCCATCAAAACACTGTTTCCACTCTTCAGTAAAGGTCTTCATGAGACCCTCGCACACATTCTTTCTCATCGTTTTCATTTCTTTTGTCAATAATCTAGGCACCCAAAGTTCACAGATTTTTCTGTACTCTAGTGATTGTACCAGTGATACCACACTACCCAATGACAAATAAGCCATTTCAGCAAGTTGTCGTCTTGTCACACATCTGTCATTTTGGATGATTTGATCAATGGTCTCCTTATTCACATCATTCACTGCCATCAATGGTCTATCTCATCGTGGATTGTCCAGTAGAGAGAAATCACTTTCTTTAAACCTCTGCAACCGCTGCTGGATACTGCTGCGATCCACTGCGTCGTCCCCATAAACAGGGAGCACCTTCATGTGAATCAATGTGGCAGAGTCACTGCCGGTCTTGAAGAGGAATTCCATCACCAGCTGTTGTTGCAAGCAGCTATCTTCTTTATGGTCCATTATGGCTTACCTGTAAATAAAAAAATACTTTTGTATACCAACTTATAGCTAAATGTTCCAAGTATGTGTACAAAAAATTTCGTTCCCCTCCTGCAAAAAATAAAAAAAATAGAGATGACTGTGCAAAACATTTTGAGTGCCCTTTGTATATTGCCCTTCAGTCTAGAATTTTAAGCAGTTTGGTGGAATACAGTGAAATAATAGTTTTTCTAAGTGATAATTTTGTCCGATTGGTAATGAGAGTTAAGTTTGCCTTAGCATAAGGATCTGTTATTGTGGAGTGTTTTCAGTAGAATCAATTTTACACTAGATAAGCAGAGCAGTTGTTTATTTAGTAGACAGTGAAGCAATAATGAAATAATAAAGTAATGAATAATGTTAGGGTCTTAATGGTTAGGGAGCCTGACTCTGCAGTAGTTATATTTTTTGTGAATGTACTCCACTAGCTAATGAGATAAGAAATGTAAATAAAATAATGGAGCTGACAGACAAGATTGAAGACTGTAGAAGATAACTGTATACAAACAAATGTGATGTGACTGTGTTGATGATATAATTGTGAGCTACGCAACATTGGGTTCTGTGCATATTGTGCAATTCATGACACTGCAGCAGGGAATGAGAGATTAGCAGAAAGAGCAATATTTACAAGTCATATAAGGCACCATCATTGGAGATATATGTTATCTGAAAATGTCTATTCGTGTTCTGAGGAATTACATACATACATTAATCCTTGTTCCATAGATCAAGAATACGACATTTTGTAATGATTTATTTATTTATCCATCTTTAAGCATTTACATCCAATCGATGTCATCATGAGTAATGTACAATTTATGTATTAAGAAATGTAATTATTGTGGGGTATCACACAAAGCTAAAGTATACATTTTAAAATAACATACATAATAAAGGAATACATTTGATACATAAAGATATCTTACATAACTAAAGTGTGCATTTTAAAGAATGTGCATAATAAAAGAATACATTTCATACATAAGGATTTCTCCAAATGTTTAACAGATAAATGTGGAACTACAGAGACAAAAAAAGCTTAGGGAGAGGCACAAACAGAGTTGAAAGTTGTTTCGTAAGTCAGGTCTATTTTTGAAGAGTTTTCAAATTCTTTAACACTGTAAAAAGCTTTCTCTTTCAGCCATTTTTTAGTCTTACTTTTAAATATATTAAGAGAGACACAATGTGCCTGCACAGGTAATGTGTTGAAAAGCCTTATTCCCATGTATTCATAACTGTCTTGTGTTTTCTTGAGTCGAGTTGTTGGTATGTCTATCTTAAATGTTTGACAAGTGTTATGATTATGAACAGACTGCCTAAGGTTGTAACTGTTAAAGTTTTCTTTTATGTACAAAAGGTAACTGTATATAAAAAGAGAAGGGACTGTCATTAGCTGTAATTCTTTGAAGTATGACCTACATGATATGTTATTTTTGGTAATTCCAGAGATTTATTTATTTATTTATTTGATTAGCCATCCGTAGACATGCTCCTGATGGCTTTCTTCTGCCAAATAAAAATTTTCCTGGACCATGGAGAATTACCCCATAGAAGAATATCATAGCTAATATGGCAATGAAAGAATGCATAATAGGAATTAATCAGCACGCTTTCAGAAACACATGTGGAACTGAAAGACTTTATTTGCAATTTCCTCAGCTGATGCTTGCTTGTTGGGTGTGATTACTATACTTGTATTATCAGCAAAAAGAACTAGCTTTGCCTTTTCATGAATATAGAGTGGCAAGTCGTTAATAAATATTAAGAACAATTAGGGACCCAAGACTGAACCCCGTGGGACACCATTCTTGATATATCCCCAGTTAGAGGACTCTGCTGGTTTTTGCATACTATCTGTACTGTTAATTTCAACCTTCTGCATTCTTCCAGCTAAATATGAATTAAACTATTTGTGCACTGTCCCACTCAAACCACAATACTTAAGCTTATCCAGAAGAATTTCATGATTCACATAATCAGAAGCCTTTAAGAGATCAAAAAATATCCCAATGGGTGAAGTTCAGTTATTCAATGCATTTAATATTTGATCAATGAGAGCATATATAGCATTTTGCGTTGAAAAGCCTTTCTGAAAACCAAATTGACATTTTTGTTATACTTCATTTTTACAAATATGCGATGCAACTCTTGAATACATTACTTTTTCAAGAATTTTGGATAAAACCACTAGAAGAGAGACTGGGTGGTAATTGATAGCATCAGATTCATCCCCGTTTTATGCAGTGATTTAACAATAGCATATTTCAGTCTATCTGGAAAAATGCCCTGTTTCGGTGAGCTATTATGTATGTGGATGAGAATCCTACTTATTTGTTGGGAACAAGCTTTTAGTACTCAGTTGGAAATGCCATCAATTCCATTTAAGCTTTTACTTTTGAGAGAGTTTATTATTTTCCTAATTTCAGTAGTTTTATCAAATTGCATAGGTACTGCCTCTTCCATATACTCCCTTGCATTTTCTAATGAATATCTGGATCCTATTTTCTCTACAACAGTTAAAAAATGATTATTAAAAATGTTTTCTACTTCTGACTTCTTGTTAACAAACTTTTCATCGTGTTTGATAGAAATACAGTCTTCCTGTGCTCTCAGTTGCCCTGTTTCCCTTTTCACAAGATTCCAAATTATTTTAATTTTATTATCAGATGTGCTAATCTCAGACATAATGCACATACTTCTGGACTTTTTAATTACTTTTCTTAATACAGCGCAGTAGTTTTTATGATGTTTCACTGTTTAGGGTTCATTATTCCTCCTAGCTATAAGATACATTTCCCTTTTCTGTTTACAATATATTTTC
Organism: Schistocerca serialis cubense; assembly: GCF_023864345.2. Taxonomy (NCBI): domain Eukaryota; kingdom Metazoa; phylum Arthropoda; class Insecta; order Orthoptera; family Acrididae; genus Schistocerca; species Schistocerca serialis. The sequence continues at coordinate 17,790,147 of NC_064644.1, read as the reverse complement.
ATCCCTTTAGTAAGCCATGGCTTTTTACATAGTTTCTTACAATTATATTTCACTGTTTTCTTACAGAAACTGTTTTCAAATATACTCTCAAAGGTATAATGAAATAGGTTAAATTTTGAATTAGCATCATGTTCCCTGTACACTTCATCCCAGTCTGACTCTTGTAAGCTTTCCCTAAAATTTTGAACTTTTAAATTGTGAATTGAACGCATTATTTTGGAAGACTGATTTGCATTACTGCATGGAGCTATATCATATGCTGTAACTAGCTGTGCATCATGATTAGATAGTACTTTCTTAACAGAAAAAGTTTTTATTTGATTGAATTTATCTTGGTCTATGAAAACATTGTCTATCAATGTACTGCTTTCCTGCATCACTCGAGTAGGAAAATCAATAACTGATGTCAAATTGAAAGAAGCAAGTATTACTTCAAGGTCAAGCTTTCTATCGGACTCTTTCAGAAAATCTACATTGAAATCCGCACAAACAATAATTTGCTTTCCTCTGTATGACAGATAGCACAACAAAAATTCCAAATTTTTCAAAAACAGCTGAAAATTTCCCTACGGGGACCTATACATGGCTACAATTATGAAAGTGCCATTATTTAGTTTAAGCTCACATGCGCTTCTGTATGTTGCTCTACGCAAAATTCCTTATTTTTCAGCCTATGACTGATTTTAACATATATGGCAACTCCTCCTCTCTCTATAGTGTCTCTACTTACATGCGCTGAAAGCTTATATCCACCTACATTTACCATTTCCATACCTGTGACTATACGGTGTTCAGACAGGCATAGTACATCTATTCCACCCTCAGTTTGTAAATTTTCTAAACAAACAAGAAGCTCATCTACTTTGTTTTTTAATCCCATGATATTCTGATGCAGTATTGTAACATTATTTTTCACAGTGATTTTATGTGAATCTCAAGACATACTAACATTATTTTTCGCTGTACTGTTATGAGAATCTTGTGATATTTTCATATCTCTAGAACCTGCCTGTCTGAACTTCTTATTAAGCTTAATTTCAATCAATGTAGGACGATTTGACACTGATCTTAGCCTAAAAAAGTTCTCCCATGAATTTCAGTGCTGCCACCCCCACTTAAAGATTTTGCTATCATCCCAGCCAGTTTACCCTTCCCTTTCCTATTGAGATGCGGGCCATGTCTGGTGAAGTCCCACCTACCAATACCATCCACAGGAACTAAACCTATGCCTGACAAAGTAGCCGCCAAAAACAGCTGATCTAGCTCCATATTGACCCTCCTGACACTGACAGAGCTGTTCAATTGGGGCCGAACATACCACATGGAAACAGGAACCAAGCCAACATTTGTATGGTTTGTTGCAGATGTTATTCTTAGCAAGTCGCACTCAATATCGTAGCCCTGCTCCCTATCAATACTGTTTCCCACTCCACCCACTACCACAACATGATACTGCTTTGTAAAACCCTTGCACAATGATCCTACATCCTCTGTCACTTGGCTAAGACACACACGGGGCTTGAAAATACTTGTGACATGGTACCTGTCACCTAATTTTTCCTGCAAGATCTGGCCCACACCTCTTCCATGGCTACTACCTAACAACAGACTTTCCTCTCACTTTCTACATTTTTGCAACAGTTGGTTTCCTAGTGAAAGTCTGTTGAGTGCTGACTACACTTACATCTACTTGAGCCTCTTCCTTAGCTGACTGAGGTAGCAAGACACACCTATTGTTTGTGCCAATGCTGAAACTGTCATATACTGTTTTCTTTCTGTGGCCCCTGTTCCTTGCTACCACTTCCCACCTGTCTTCACCCTTCTCCCCACTTAACCTCATCAGGTCCTCCCTAGCACTATCCAGTTCAGCCTGAAGGGCTGTATCTTCCCATCCTGTTCCGCTGCTTTCCTATCCCTCAAACATAATCTGCAATACCATGGAAGAGACCCATTTACTTCCCTGATTCCCATTCCATAACATTCACCCCAATGTAACCATCTGCCACAACAGCTGCACAGAACCCCAGACCTGACTTTGCTACAGCTGCTCAAACACTTCTTGCTCATGGTTGTTTGCAATATTTTAACAAAATTTATATAGGCAATAACAGTAATATTATTAACCACGGATCACGAAAGTCTCTAAAGTTATGTGGAACACTAATAATTATACATGTATACTACTAATATAGTAACATAATGCAGTTAAATTAATGTTAAAAACTGAAATAAATGAGCTTATAGTGGTAATACTGGAAAAAAGAACAATTAGTTTGCTGATTAACTAATAACTGTGGTGCTAGACTGATTGAATATTTCTGACAGGTCAACTATTTGGTAACATTCAGTGATTTTGTGGGGATTTAATTTTCTGGTTGAATGAGAATAGTGCTTAGAGTTCAGTAGAGAAGTGGGGCAGTGATTTGGTACAACTTCCATCCCCTTAATTTTGATTTGAATAGTAATTAAGCTATGTGATGGTGACTATTGTTTTCCATAAAATAATGTTAGTAAATGTATACTACTGCACATCTTGAGCTTTTGCTATTTTTGCCAATCAGAAAGAGAAACAAAAATCTTTCAAGTTTAATCAGTTCACACAGTTATCACCTAGAGTAAGGTTTTGCAGTGTAATGTGCACATGATTTTAAATTTTCACTAGTCCACACGTTTCATACTATATTAAAATTTAGTGCTAATTATTGTAATGTTATAAGAATTACATAATGTATTTATTTGTGATGTAATGACTATAATTTGGCATTAGTGTTAAACATTTTTTAGACTTAAGTTAGAAGTAAATGTAAGTGTAGTAAAGTACAGTGTTTTGTCTGATTTTTTCATTTTTTTTTTTTCATTTACTGTGGCAGAGGAGAACCACCTACAAAGGAACTGAACGCAGTGCATTTCCTTATTTCCTTGCTAACTGCCACTCAGACCTGTTGAAAGTATGATCAGTTTGATGAGAAATTGTGTTAAAGCTCATTAAAAAAGTGAAAGTGCTTGTGAAAAATACTAAACACTGAGCAAGTAAAATTTTCTGTAAAAAAAAAAAAAAAAAAAAAAAAAAAATGAACTGCAGTGTGCAGTGTAATTTAACTTTTGCTTTCCTTGAGGATTAATTTTTTGCTAAGCAAGACAGGACTTGTATAAAACACTATGAATCTTTAAATGTAATCTTCACTTAGCCGAAAAGGACATCACTTATGATGAAGACGCATAATTTTTGGTAAAATTACAACTTGTACAACTTGCAGATCTTTTGTGACGTTGTACAATACACTGTATGTAAATATTTTATATGGAGATTTTCATATGGACAGTTCATATTAGTATAAATTTGAAAAAAAACATATAAGAGTTTGTATGTAATAATTTTGTGTGTGTGTAGATTTTAAACCCAATTTCTGGGATCATTGAATTGCCCAGTTAGCTATTTGCAATATCTATGTGGTCAATCCAGTAAGGGGGTGATGTGATGAAGCAAGCCAAGATAATTTTACTTCCCCTCTTCTTTTACCATCTGCCTCCTTAAAAATCATTTTTAAAAATTTTAACTAAGTAACATTAACGTATGAGAGTATAACCCGCATTTTCATACAAGAGAAAGGTTGGCCCTCAGTTTTAAAGAATATAACACCAGATCTGATTTTGTGCTTGGTTTTAAGTATGTAATTGATTTTCTAATTTATTTCGATTATTCCCAGTTAGTATCTTTTGTTATAGGGTGAAATCAGTAATTGTTTCACAACTATTGTTGACTTATAAACAAATATAAATTCTGGAATAATTGTAAACATTTGGAAGGCAAAATGCTAGTAATTTTAAAGTATCTATTTGGTTCTATTCGAAAACATATTAGCAAAACCAGCCCTTACTTAATTCCGAAGTAATTAACAGTTTTGTCAAAAGTATTGTTTGCATATCTATATATTTTAATTTCATGATTTAAACAAATATTTCAGCTTAACCCTTGTAGTAGAAGAAACTGTTAAAAGAATCAATTTATCAATGTGTTCAGTTAATTTAATGAGTTAAGTTTTAATTGTAATTTCTGTAAATTTAACTTCAAACAATGTGTAAGTTCAGTACCTATGATTGTGAGGATACATAAGGTCCGGTTTTTGATCACAAGACAGTCAGTCTACAGCTGAGTTTCAGATGAGAAACCTGAGTTGGTTGGAACAGCAATAGTGCTTCAACTTAACTGTGAAATAACTGTTACACAATTAGGCCACGTGTTAAAACAATGACAGTGTCTGCTCCAGATGTACCTTTTTATTCTTCAAGAAATGTGAACAATGTGGTTAGACTTTTACTGCTCATAGATGTTCAACAGGAAACTATTATAGCAGCATGTGGATGCTCATGTGCACCTATTAATAAGGCTTATCGAAAGTTAAACAATAGTGCACTGGCGATTATAACTGTGTATTATTTGGGGGGCTGTAAACAGTGAAAGTAAACTACTGTGAAATGCAACGGTGCACCTGTTGGCTACATTATTCAAAGAAAGTCAGTGTTGCACTTACACACTCCAGTTTTCAGCCAGTATCACAACGCAGTACGACGACACTGAGGACAACAAACAAAGAAACAAAACAGGTGAGAATCGCACAATGTCCTGACATCTTGGTGCCAGTCTAGAAATCTGTCTAATTTTATTTAAAAGTTCTGATATTGTAATTTGAAGTACCTGAACAAAGTAAATTACCAGGAGAATATCTTTACATAAGACGGTAACATTTCATATCTCTTATTAGCATAGATATTATGTAACTCCAGCTTGGCTTCAAAGAAATATCTGAAATGACCAAGATTGACAACAGTATTACGCTGAACTAAAAAACTTGTTTGATGAATTATTCTCACATTTCTGGGCAGCATGGAATCCACATATTTGCTAGCATAGCACTTTAAGTGGGGGCTGGATGGTAGTTTACATAATGAAATGAATTAAACAACGTTATTAAAACACTGGTCACTAATGTACCTTGACCAAAAATTGTATTCTTCAAGAATTATAACACATTTCCTTGTCTCTTTTATCCATATAAAGATGTAACTTTTACATTTAAATCAGTTTCTTCAATGGCAACTACAGCAATGCTCATCACTACATAAAAGTACGTGCAACTGCTCTCATCAAAGCTTAGAACTACAGAGCTCATCCATTTCCTCTTGATAAAGTCATGAGCTCATCCATTCCCTCTTGATGAAGTCCAAAGTCCATAATATAATGTCATCACAATTCAGAGAACACCTTTCTCTCTCACTGCCATAGTCCATGCATATAATTAACATCTTTAGTACACAGTTTATGCCTGGTGTAATGTTCATAAACAGTAATAAAAATTCACAGTACACTGAGGGATAGTACAAAAACGGGTAGTGCAGAAGCATGACATGGTAAGAACTCAATATGTTTCAAGTGGAGAAAACTATTTTCAAAAACTAAAACAAAGGAAACTTTGTTGCAAAAAATTCTAGAAGAGATGGGGAAGAGCTTTGTCATCTTCAGAATTGAATAAGGTGATAAAGCTATGGATGAACTTTTATACTTAACATCTTAATGAATTAAACAACAAGGAACTTGAGACAATGAGCTTTACATAGTTTGTGTTGTTCTAATGACTTCTAGACTACTGTTTCACTTATTCACCCATAATCACATATAATTGTTGTTATAAGAAGTACATAAGTTGGATGATCATATTGTGGCATATTTGAAGAAATTTGAAATACCTTTCACAAATAATTTAATATGTGAAAGACCATGTGTAGACATAATCCTAAATAAACATTGAAGGACATCATAGTTTAAAATCCTATTGTAAAGGCAAAAAGCTGAAATTAGCTCAAAACATTGAGGGTATAACTTATTATTGCTCTTAAACATATAGGCACTGACTGATGGAATGAGTAGTACCAAGTGGGAAATTTATTTAAGTGAAGTAATTTCAGTTTGTAGCAGTACAGACTAACTGACCAAAATGAATAAATGTTCTATCGTCAATCCATGATTTATTTTGGATTGGGGACATATGTTACAATTCAAGCAATATTTTATTTAGTATTCTGTTCTTCTTTTACAAGGATGTTGGTCATTTGGTGGGATTACAGTTTAAGAATGAAAAACATAATTCATATATAGAGACATTTGGATACTTGGAGGACTAGTCTGACAAGGATGGGACACTCATTTGGCTGAGGCTGTATAGCACCATCCATCCTGACATTTACTTGAAGTAATTTAGGGAAAGATAAAACTGTCATCAACCTAAGGATTGATTTGAATGGTGCGGAGTTTGACTAGGTGTGGTCCTGTTAGAGGCTGTATGCTTTTGTCTTCCTTGGACCTCTGAACTGCCTTACCCAGCCAGTTATAGGGGGTGTACAGTATAACATGTATCCTGAATCACATTGTTATTTGGCATTTTTCACATTAATAAACGCTGCCACTGATGAAGGAAGTGAAAAGTGATGGACAACAATCGTAGCAATAAATATGGATCAAAGCCAAGACCTTTGGGTCTGTTAATCTGGCACTTTACCACTGATCTATCCTACAGAACGTCCCTTTCAGAAGGACCAGATGGAGCATAGAGCCAGTACCTTCCTGAATACAAGGTCAGTCTACTAAAAATAGCAGTGTCACTTAGTTTATTTCTTGTGTACAATGCAGTTACCTTTAGATGCTTATGCAAAGAATTTATTTCACAATATAAAAGACTAGCACTAAATTGTTCACTCATTTCTCAACAACAATCACTGTAAACACTATGAGCTGAGTACAGGACTTAGCAATTCATTAACTTATTCTTTGTGTTCTTTAGATCCTATCAAGAAGAAGAAATTTAAGAGATATTGAACAAGATAAAGTATATATTAATAAAATATACAAAATAATGGAAGCTTAATCTTCATAAAGTATTCACAATAATCAATCATTATACTGCCTAATACTTTTGGATTAAAGGAGACCGATTACCAAAAACTGAAATGTTGAGTTGTTGAGAGGCGCACGCAAAAGAAAGAAAATTTACTATCTTTCAGTGTTATCCTTTGACGAGCTAGAGCTAGAGTAAAAAAAAAAAAAAACACACACACAGTTATACATGGCTATGTCCCTACATGGTGCTGGATAGATTAACAGTGCTGACACTGTTCTTCAGCAGGTGGGCAGGTTATGGTGAGGGTAGGCTGGGTGGTGGAGGTAGAGGGAGAGGGTGGTGAGAGGGGGAGGGGGGGGGGGGTGAGTAGCTAGCAGCTCAGAGTGAAGCGGCTGGTTTGTTGGCTAGGAATGTGGGGTGAGGGGTGGCAGGTGTATGGGTTGGCAAGAATAGCGGCTGGTGGAAAGTGGCACGGCCTGAAGGCAACATAGGTTCATGAAATGGGAGGGGGTGACATCATGGAGGAAGGGGAAACTGTTGGGTGGAGATTTGGGTACAGAGGGTTATCTGAGATTGAGGCTATGTTGGTTATGGGAGTAGAAGATGTGTTGCAAGGATAACTACCATCTGCATTAGTTCAGGGAAGCTGGTGGTCGAGGAAACGATCCAGATGGTCATCTGAACTATGCAGAATAATTACTACACATTCTTCACTCTCATAACTGCCCTGGTCTCAGTCTGAGGTAACCCACTGTGTATGTGCCCTCCACCTAACAGTTTTCCATTCCTTCATCCTGTCACCCCATCGAAATTCTCATCCCCACATTGCCTTCAGTGTGTGCTAATTCCCAATGGCCACTACAATTGTGCCAGCCCATATACCTGCCACAGCTCTATCTAGCATTCCTAGCCGGCAAACCACCTGCCATCCTCTGAGCAGCTAGCCAGTAACTCCTGCCTCACTCTCCATCTACCTACTCTCACAGACACAACCAGTCAACCTGTCAACCTGGCACCATGTAGAGAAATAAGGTGTATGTGTTTTTTGCTCTAGTTCATCAAAGATAACTTCAGAAGCTACCAAGTTTTCTGTCTTTTGCATGTGTCTACTGACGACCTAATGCTTCTGATTTTAGGTGAGTGACCTCCTTTAACCCAGAAGTATTTAAATTCCACAAGAACTTTCCTTCAACAACTATACTGTTTAATGCCACTGACACTTACACCAAGTAAATTTAATTGTGTAAATTAGAAAGAAATTTGGTACTTTGTAAAATGCTGCTACCACTTCAGTTTTACTACACAGCCACTGTTTATCTGCTGTTAGTAACATATATTTCCTTGACTACAATGGTGGTTCTCAAAGAAAACAGTTTTGACATCTGCACTACTGAGTCTTATCTGCAGTACATTTGCTCCAGGTAATTTGTGAAAAGGGTAGCCTATAAGATATGTTTTTCATTTTCTTTTGAATTGATAGGGATTCCTAACGTCTTGGTTCATGTTCAATTGGAGGTTGTTTGATATCTTCCCACAAGAGTAAATAACTCCACTAATTATGAAATGAATGTAAAAATCTAAAGATGCTCAAAAAAGCTTCTGCAAGACGTACAGTTATCTACTTTACACAATATTCTTATTGCTCACTTCTTTCAAATAACTTCATTATTTTAGGTGAACTGCCCAGAAGATAAATTCATAAGACAACGTGGAAAGAAAACCTTCAGAATAAGGAAAAGCATTTGTCCTCAGGTCAACACAATGAAACATGTTCCCAAAGGCATGACACTCTGGACTCGGTTTCTTAATTATATTATCTTTGCGTTGACTGTTTTAGCTTTTTGTCCCTGATGGACTCCAAGGAATTTTATACAGTGTGCCTCATTTAGTGAATGACACTGTCTACTTCTGATGCTAAAAGATCGTTATTGCTAGTCTGAAATTGCATAATATGAGTCTTTGGGAGATTAATGATTAAACTGTTAACTTAGAGCCACTTGTATCACTGAGCCACGTGATCAATAAACATTACCGTTTTTTAACCACTTTTAAACTCATTGTAAGATCATTTACACATGTCAGAAAAAAAGACTGAACCCAATATCACACTTTGTGGCACTCCAGACATTATGTTCCCCCATTCTCAGGTTCTTTTCATGCCTGATATACAGTATGTAAATGAAATCCTCTGCTCGCTGTAATGGAAATTAGATTTCATCCATGCAACAGGAATGTCATAATGCAATAAGACTGTAGTTTGCTAATTACAGTTTTCTGATCCACACAATCAAAGACTTTGGCAAGTTCACAGACTATACCAACAGTACAATTTTTCTTCTTTGGTTCTGACAGTACTTTATACATGATGTGCTGTATTGTCTCCTCATATTTTATTTTATTGTATTTATATGTTTGTTCTTGGACCATTCAGTACAACAATACTAGACATGTCATGTACAATATAGAAATTATAAATACATCCATAAAACATAAAAAGTAGGATAGAATAAGGCAAGGATAGGCAGGAAGTTGCCATGGCTAATCAGTGGCCTGGCATTCAGTAAAAGAATTTGGGAAAAACCATCGAAAACCAAAAACAGAGTGGCTGGACCAGGCATGAATGCCACTCCTCCTCAGTACATTCACTGGCTGAACTGACTCACTCAGTACATGATTAGGAAAGAGAACCACACATGTGATGTGTGCCCAATAAGTAAGTTTCCCAATTTTATATTAAAAAATTTACACATAATTTATCATATTGAAAAAAGTTTATTGGCAGTGCTTCTGTTACTTTTATACATAGTCACCATTTTTTTTCAAGCATTATTTGGTAGCATGACAGAAGACTTTCCAAACCAGTGTTGTATGAGGTCAGGTCCTTCACTCGTAACCAGCTGTTCTCTGCTCATGTGACTTCATCCTCTGCATTCAAGTGCTCACCTCCAAGAGGACTTTTGAGTTGTGTGGACATGTAAAGTTGCTTGGGGCAAGATCTGGTGAATATGTAGGATGAGGAAACACTTCCCAGCTGCATCTTCTGAGCTATGCCTGGGTCATTTGAGCTGTAAGAAGCTGAGCACTGTTGTAAAGGAAAAGAACTTTGTGAGAGAAAAGTCCCAGGTAACTTCTTTCGATGGTAACTCATAGATTTTTCAAGATGTGCACTGGTTTGGAAAAACTTGTGTCATGCTACCAAAAAATGCTTTGAAAAACATGGCGACTATGTAGAAAAGTAACGATGTCAATAAAATTATTTCAACATAATAACTTGGTTGTTATATTTTTTATAAAATAGGGAACTTACTTATTGTATGCCTCTTGTGCCTGTGAAGTAACCTCTACAAAAATCAGAGACGTAGTTAACAAATTCCACTCAGTAGGGGCCATGCCTACCCATTGTCACCAATTTCATCCAAATATATGGTGTATGCAGGGCATGCACAAAAACAAAAGTGACCAAGTGCTTGGAAAGAAACGGAATTTCTGGGTTGGGTTGTTTGAAATGTGAGCCATTTAAATTAACTTAGTTTACAGACAGCGGTTGGTGTAGCGAAAGAGTACAGAATGGTAATCACAGGGTGGTGGGATCAAGTCTGTGGTGTCACCGCCAGACACCACACTTGCTAGGTGGTAGCCTTTAAATCGGCCGCGGTCCGTTAGTATACGTTGGAGCCGCGTGTCGCCACTATCAGTGATTGCAGACCAAGCGCCGCCACATGGCAAGTCCAGTCTAGAGAGACTCCCTAGCACTCACTCCAGTTGTACAGCCGACTTTGCTAGCGATGGTTCACTGACTACTTACACTCTCATTTGCTGAGACGACAGTTTAGCATAGCCTTCAGCTACATCATTTGCTACGGCCTAGCAAGGTGCCATATTCAGTTACTATTCTGAACAGATCATATTGTGAATCATGTACCGTCAAGAGTGACGTTCATCATTAATGGATTAAAATTAAGTATCAAACTAATTACGTGCACTTTCTGGATTCTAATTCCTTGTCATGTTCCAGACCTCATGTCAGTATAGTCCTTCCCTCCTCACGCCAGCCTTCGTGAGCTAAAATGCGTGCATTTCAGCCTCCACCAGTAACACGGTGTTGGTTCTTCTGCCAATGCAACATTGGTGACGAGTGTGTTCTTAATTATACTGACATATATCGTTGATCCTGCCCTGATTTCGTTGTGTAATGGCTTCGCCACAATCTCCAGATGTACTGTCCGAATTTTATCGCTTTATAGAATCAGCAGACGCAGGCATTACTGGATGCCCTTGGACAGCTCGTCCAGGGTCAAGGTGCAATGCAAAACGATGCGGCAGCCGCCGCTCCACCGCTAACGCAGCCACAACAAGCAGTTGCACCGACCTTCCGACCTTTTGGTGCTGCACTGGAAGGCTGGATGGAGTAGTCACGCCAATTTGAATTTCATCTCGCCGCCTACAAAATTCAAGGTAACGAGCAGCAACCTTTTCTTTTGTCGTCCGTCGGTGTGCAAACCTACCGTGTGATAGTTAAATTATTTCCCTGACATGACGTAACAACTCTGTCCTACGAAGAAATTTTGTTTGCATTAGGTGCATATTTCAAACAATCAGTCAATGTAGTTGCGAAACGGTATACCTTCTTTTGTACAAAATGTATGGCAGGCCAGACTAATCGGGAGTGGGTTGCAGCCTTGCAAGGCCTTACTAGGGATTGCGCTTTTGAGTGTCAGTGTGGACTTCCTTATTCAGATACTATGGTACGTGATGCAATTGCACAGAACGTTTCGGATGTTCGTATAAGGGAACAGAGTTTGAAACTAGTCAGTCCCTCCCTTCAACAAGTGATGGACATATTGGATCGGGAGGACACACTTGACCTTGCTCAGGAATCATTTGAAACTTCGCCAGCCGTGTGCCAGGTTAACCGGCCCGCCGGGCAAGCTGCACGGAGCAGTAAACAGCCCTCGCGCCCTTCCGTGCCGCTGCCGCCAGGCTCTCAGCCACATGTGCCGCGCAGGCAAGCAAATGCAGTGCTAAAATCATGCCCGCGGTGTGCTACTACACATTCGCGTGAGAATTGCCCGTCACGCCAAGCTATTTGCTTTTACTATAATAAAAAAGGACATGTTCGGAGTGTTTGCCAGAAAAAGCTCAGATCGGAAACTACAAACCATTCCAGGCCCTTTGCTTCACGCCGGAATCGGAATCGAACCAAGGATACTCAGGTTCGTGAAACTTCGCCCATGGAAATTAATGTCATTCATTCCACTCCGCCCAGTGCCACTCTCTCTAACAGTGACTGTGTACGTCCCACAAATAGTGTGCGTCGTCATTGCCGGAACTCCCGTCAAGTCGCAAGTGATTCTGTACCCGTGTCAGTTCACGTTGCACGGGACAATCGCTCTTGTCGTCAGCAGGACAATAAACTTTTGGTAGACTTGGACACTAACGGCAAAGTGATACAATTCCAGCTCGATACCAGAGGTGTGGTTTCACTGATAAATCAAGACACTTACAAACTGCTGGGCACCCCTCCGTTGCGTGCTGCAAATGTTAAGTTAACTAGCTTTTCAGGTGAAGAGATCCCTGTGTTAGCACAGTGCAGCCTTCTTGCAAAATATAAAGGACAAACAAAACTTGTCTCATTTTACGTCCTTCGTTCTTCTTCTGCAGTGAAATTGTTTGGTTTCGATTTATTTCAGTTGTTTAACTTGTCTATAGTAAATCAGGTCCTATCAGTGAACCAGACTGTGCTTTCAGACAGTGTTTCTCGTCTATGTGAAGAATTTGCAGACATTTTTGCACCGGGCCTCGGTTGCGCTAAGAACTATAAATCACATTTGGAACTGAAAGTAAAGGCGCAACCGAAATTTTTCAGAGCGCTCAATGTTCCCCACATATTACCTGATGAGGTTGCAAAAACATTACACGATTTGGAATCATAAGGTGTAATTGAACGTGTGCAGGCTTCTCTCTGGGCATCACCCTTGGTAATTTTGCCAAAACCTTCGGGAAAATTGAGACTTTGTGTGGACTTCAAGGCAACAGTGAATCCACAACTAGTGATTGTAACTTTTCCTTTACCCAGCCTGGAAGATCTTTTTGACAAACTGTGCCCTGGCACATATCTTTCGAAGTTGGACCTAGCAGATGTGTACTTGCAAATACTGGTGGACGAAGAATCCCAGCGCGTTTTGGTGATTAACACGCATCTTGGTTTGTATCAATTCAGATGGCTGCCATTCGGGTGTGCATCCGACCCTGCATTGTTTCAGCAATATCTACAAACTGTTTGTGCGTCGGTCCCTACTGCAGCAAACTATCTGGACGATACTGTGATCTCCAGAAAGACGGAAGAAGAACATTTAGCCAATGTCATAACATTATTTCAGGTCTTGCGACAAAATGGTCTTCGCTTACGGAAGGACAAATGTGTGTTTTTTTGCTAGTGACTTGCTATACCTGGGACATGTACTCAACGCCCAAGGCATACATCCCAGTCCCACGCACATCCGTGCCATACAAGACTTGCCTTCGCCACAGAATTTGAAGCAGCTACAGAGTGTGCTGGAAAAAATCAAGTATTATCACAGATATGTGCCGCATGCCTCTTCCATTTCAGCTCCGCTTCATCGCTTACGCCGTAAAGGTGTTTCATTCGGCTGGACGACGGAATGCGAACGCGCCTTTCGCCGGTTGAAATCGGCGTTGCTTTTCAACGCTTGCCTTATGCCATTCGATCCCCAGAAGCCCCTTTTGTTGATGGTGGATGCATCGGATTTCGGGATCGGTGCTGTGCTTGCGCACAAAGATGGCTCGCGTGATCGCCCTCTTGCCTTTGCGTCCAAATTGCTCTCGTCTGCGCAAAGAAATTATTCACAGATCGAGAAAGAAGCATTGACTCTCGTATTTGGTGTTGCAAAGTTTCATGACTTCTTGTGTGGTCGTCACTTTACCATAATCACAGACCACAAACCTTTGACATCGCTTTTTCATCCGAGCAAGCCTGTACCTCCACGTACAGCACAGAAATTCATTCGCTGTTCTATTTTCCTCTCGCAGTACCGCTACGATATCTTGTATCGGTCCAGTGCTAAGCACGGAAACGCCGATGCGTTGTCCCGTTTGCCTGTTGCTGAGGATAGGGCATTCGATTCCTCCGAACTCACTTGCATGTTCATTGATTCGGAAACTGATGACGTGGTCGAATCGTTTCCGATTGATTTTCGTCGTGTAGTTACAGCCACAACTGCCAACCCTGTCCTTGCTACCGTTCTGCGTTTTGTTTCTACGGAATGGCCTCAAAGTCACGGATCGGAGGCCCGTTGGTTCACCGATTTTTTGCTCACAAGGAGAGACTTTTTGTTCGACGTAGTGTTTTGCTGTTGCGTTCTGATAATGATCAGTCCAGGGTCGTGGTCCCACGTTCGTTACAGTCCTCTGTCTTAAAGCTTCTCCACCAAGGACATTGGGGTATAGTGAGAACGAAACAACTTGCTCGTCAGCACTGTACTTGGTTCAGAATCGATGCCGTGATTACGAATATGTGCTCTTCTTGCATGGTGTGTGCCGAACAACAATCAGCACCACTGCGGAAATTCTTTGCACGGCCAAAAGCCACTTTCCCTTGGCAACGCTTACACATCGATTTTGCTGGTCTGTTCTGGAATACTCGATGGTTGGTTGTGATAGATTCATTCAGTAATTTTCCTTTTGTTGTCCGGATGTCTTCCACGACATCATCTGCCACCATCCAAGCATTATCTGCTATCTTTTGCATTGAAGGTCTTCCACAGACAATTGTTTCCGACAATGGCGCACAATTCATGTCCGCAGAATTTCAGTCATTTTGCAAGGCCAATGGTATCCAACATCTGACGTCCACGCCGTTTTCGCCACAGTCAAACGGTGCCGCTGAACGATTGGTCAGGACTTTCAAGTCACAGATGTTGAAGTTGAAAGAATCGCATTCTCAGGAGGACGCGTTATTGCTCTTTTTGTCCTCGTATCGCTCTCAGCCCTCAGATGGTAGCTCGCCGGCTGAGTTGCTCCACGGTTGCCATCATCGAACCTTGATGTCTTTGCTACATCTGCTGCATCATGTTCCTGTGCAGCGGCAGACACCTGCTTTTGCCCCAGGCGACGTTGTCTACTACCGCCACTATCGAGGTTCACGGCGTTGGCTCGAAGGGCGCATTCTTCGCTGCCTCGGACGCGCTATGTGTCTGGTTTTGGGGGCGTCTGGTGAGGTGCGCCGGCATCTCATCCAGCTGCGCTTCTGTCGTCGCACGGGATCTGCCGCTCGCCGTCTGCTTGCAGCGACGGTGCCGTCCGTCAGCACCCTGGGGACCCATCTACTGGCTCGCCTCAGCCCCAGGTGTTACCGACGCTGCCTTCCATTTTGCCCCATGGCCAGTGGGGAGACAATCTACAAGCAGAATCCCCTGCGCATCCCAGAACACTGATGCCATGACCTTTCCCACCAAGCGAAGGTTTTTTTTTTTTTTTTTTTTTTTTTTTTTTTATGGTGGAGAACCAGCATGTTTCCACTGTTTTGACTGTTGTTTTATCTCTGGGGGATAGTAGTGCACCCATGTTCCATCTGTGGTCACAAACCTGCTCAAAAAATCTTGTTCGTTTCTCCTAAAACGGGCCAAACATTGTTCCGATATGTCCATTTTCATGTGTTTCTAATCAGCGTCAAGAGTCGCAGCACCCATATTGCAGATATTTTTTTCATTTGTAATTCTTCAGTTAAAATGTGATACACTCTTTCAGATGACATCTGGCAAGCGTGAGCAATTTCATGGACTTTCAATTGGCGATCCTCTATGACTGTTTTGTGCACTTTTGCAATCATTTCTGGAGTAGTGACACATCTTGGTCGACTATTGCGCGGATCAATGCCTAACCCTCCAAGCCAAATTTAAATTCATTTGTCCAATTGGTAACAGCTGAATATGAAGGAGCAAAGTCCCCCGGTGTATTCTGGAAATCACCATGAATGTCCTTTGATTTCATACCTTCCTTTATGAGCAGTTATTCACTGCTCGAATCTGCGCAAATATCTACACGGGAACAAGAACAGAGCCACGTGACCGCCACAGCTCTCTTCCAAGACCACCGACAAAGCACGTGTTTACAGGCAACAGGCCAATGAATATCACGTGATCAAGTCGTTGCGCTAGTGCTGACCTCTCGTATTGATTCTGAGAACTTTTCAAACACCCCCGTAATTGTGTGCCGCCTGACCTTCAGCTTCAGTAAACTCCAGGATGCTGCACTGGATTCAGGTCTGGAGATTGGGCAGGCCAGTCCAGAAGGTGGATGTTATTTTCCCGAAGACAAGTCACTGTACAGACAGATTTATGACAAGTTGCTCTATCATGCTGGAATTTAACGTCGTCCACATTTGTATCGCCAAAAAGGGTTGTAAAAGAGGGCAGTAAAGCAGATTCTAGGACGTCTATGTACTTTATGTAAGTGGCCTTCGGATATGATCATTTGTCCCATTCCTCCAGCCCTCATGCAGCGCCAGATCCTGAAGATCTCTCCGCCATTTTTTACTATAGGTACCACACAGTCTGTGTTATATGTCTCGCCCATCTGGCTATGAACACAGCTCACACCCGATATACCAAAAATCTGAAACGTGAATAAATACTGTCGAGAATTCTTTCATGAGTTTTTAACATTAATAAATTTTGCTTTCTACCCAAAATGGTACTGTTGTTAGAGCATCTAGTAGACAATCCTACCTAAATGTTTGCTTTGTGAGACAACACGATATCTGATTAATCTCGTCCGGTGAACGTTTGTTATTTTAGAGACGACTCATAACACGCCTCTCTGTTCTTGTAAGAGAGCCATGGCTTCTTCCTGGCTTAACAGCCTTCCAGACCAGCTTCTTGAAGTCGTCTACGAGTGGTGCAAGTAGATATCGTTTTGTTAAACCTTTTAGACAACCCAACAGCGAGATCTAAATAGGTTGCCTTCCTATTTTTTAACAACTCCCTTACTATCATTTGATCCTCACGGGCTGTTGTGTTACTCTCGCGCCTGGTTCTGGGGCTATTAGTATGCAACCCAGTCATGGTGAATCGCTCAATAGCATGTGGTACAGACTGGTGTGAACGTTTCATAGTTTTCGAAATCTCCACATGTCATTTCCCTTCCTCATGCAAAAGCATTATCTGCACTCGTTTTTCTAAACTAAGTTCGTTTCTTTCAGGCATAATGCAGCATTTAGCGATGTCACAGATCTAAACAGCAAAAGAGCACAAGATTAGTGATATGAGTCCACAACGAACGAATGTAGCGGACTGATTAGTACTCAGAAAAACATTCGAATGACAAATTTTATTACATCAGGTGTATTGGTGGCTTTGAGGTGGATCATTGTTTTTGGCCTTTTTTGGTGCTGAGAAACTACTTTTTAAACTAAAGGGTTTATTTACTGTTATGTGTATCGCACACGTGCAAAATTCCTAAGGTGCTCAGCACTTTTGGCCATCATTGTATCACAGCCCACTTTCTCAAACGCTTTTGAAAAGTTTGGAAGTAGTGTTTCCGCGGTACCTTGTGGATAACATCGGAAGTTCGCTTTTTGTGGATGATGCTGTAGTGTATCGAGAGGTTGTAACAATGGAAAATTGTACTGAAAATGCAGGAGGATCTGCAACGAATTGACGCATGGTGCAGGGAATGGCAATTGAATCTCAATGTAGACAGGTGTAATGTGCTGCGAATACATAGAAAGAAAGATCCTTTATCATTTAGCTACAATATAGCAGGTCAGCAACTGGAAGCAGTTAATTCTATAAATTATCTGGGAGTACGCATTAGGAGTGATTTAAAATGGATTGACCATATAAAGTTGATCATCGTGTGGGGCGGCGGGTGGAATAATTAGAATAAATGTTTTGTATTTATGCTGTTTGCCGTTCTCAACACTGGCTCTCTAACTACAATATTGGCAACCAGAAAGTGATTAGCAAAACTTGAATCCTGTAATTAGAATTCCTAGTGCCCACTTCATCTGAGAAATACATTTATAGCTACAGCTTATAGCTCTGAGGAATTAGGAGATTGTCTGGGATTCATAATCAAAAACCATTCTCTCTAAAATGTTCACTATATTCTGAAAGTCACAGACCAAAAAGAATCCACACAATCCAACTACCAGAGCAGTTCAGAGTCTAATGCGCTGATGCAACTATAACTGTTCAACTTAAATGTTTAAGTGAATGCTCGCCATAATTTGATTATAATGTTCATCAAACGCCACGCCTTCCTTCTCTCGCGCACCGTTGTTATATATAAAGCCGCGGTGCGGACGGCTAAGGGAACGCCTGAGCAAATCGGCTCTCCCGCCTAGCCGCTGGGCTAGTAATGCACCACTTTAAGTTATCGAATAAATCATTGTTTCCTTTGCAGATGGCCGATGAAGCTCTCAATTTAAATGTGCAATCAGCACACAGGTAAGTAATCATAATAAAAGTCTGACGTGGCTATGTCAAATATAATTAATTTAATTACACTACATGCAGTAGACGAGCTCTGAACTTGCCCTTTGGAGATACGCTATCGCTATAGTTTTATAGTTATTCAGTTGAAACTTCTCACATCTTTATGATTACAGCGGATCTCCCTTCTACTTAAATTTAAACATCCTAGCCTTATTTATTCGCCTACTGAATCTATCTTGCTTCCTTAATTTCTAAGACAAAAACCAGAAAATCATGAATTTCAACTAAAATTTTAATTTCTGAGATCCAGAATACTGTTTCTACTAAATTATTATGCAAAAGGAATCTAAATATAAATTTTTAAGGTTCTAGCTCTTTTCTGTTGCGCCAATGATTTTTACAGAAAAACGTCCAAATTTCGAAAATGGTTAAAGTTTTTGAACTGATATTCAACACATATTGATTTTGTATTACTCCTGACATGCTAGAAACGTTTCAGGTTATTTACTTGATTTTTAAAGTATTGCGCAACATTAATGACGTCAGAGCTAGTTACAGCGGACTGGCTGGCACACAATGGAAAGACTGATGTGAATTTTATAAGGCGTGAGTAGGCTGCTTCCCTACAGTCGGTAAAGCAGATGCCAGACTGAGATTCATTGGAAGAATCCTAACGAAATGCAATCCGAAAACAAAGGAAGTAGGTTACAGCACACTTGTTCGCCCACTGCTTGAATACTGCTCACCGGTGTGGGATCCGTACCGGATAGGGTTGATCGAAGAGATAGAGCAGATCTAATGGAGAGCAGCGTGCTTCGTTACAAGATCGTTTAGTAATCGTGAAAGCGTTACGGAGATGATAGATAAACTCCAGTGGAAGACTCTGCAAGAGAGACGCTCAGTAGCTCGGTGCGGGCTTTTGTAGAAGTTTCGAGAACATATCTTCCCCGAGGAGTCAAGCAGTATATTAGAGCCCACACAGAGGCATACCGGCAATCTTTCTTTCCACGGTCAATACGAGACTGGAATAGAAGGGAGAACCGATAGAGGTACTCAAAGTACCCTCCGCCAGACACCGTCAGGTGGCTTGCGGAGTATGGATGTAGATGTAGATGTACCGACGGTGTCCTCGTCGACAGCAAATGGCGCGTAGTGCGCCGCTCACATCGCAGAACAGTGATTTGAGCTGGCTGCCTTGAGCCGTTGCTGTAGAAGGTTCGCCATACACCACCATGTGCCGCTCCACAGGCTACCAGAGGACGCCAAAGTTGCATCACCTCACTGCCTGCAATTGTTATTGGTTCTCGCGTCTCTGTAAACTGCAGCCCTAAAGTCTCCGGCTCAGTGTACGACCCTGTCTCGGGTGACAAACTGATCGCCAAATTATCTGAAAGTCACGTCCTTCTTGACTACTGCCTCAAGTCGATCATCAACTTTCTCCGGGACAGAGAGATAACACGTAAGATACAAAGACAACACTCCAGTCTCAAACACATTTCGGAAGGCATTCTACAGGGATCGGCTTTGTCATCAGTTCTCTATGTCATCTATGTTGACGACCTTCCAACACCGCAGCGAGTGGTGCCTGCCCAATTTGCTGATGGTGCGGCTTTGTTGATTAGTAGCCGACAAATCACTGCCATCATCAACCGCCTCCAGTGACAACTGACGCTAACTGAACAACGGAAGGCGCAAAACTATATTAAGTTCAATAAGTTCAATACAGAAAACCCGAAGGCCATGATGTTTTCACAACGATGCTCCGATCTCCGTGATTCTCTGATTCTGTGCAGTCAATCACTCAACTGTATGGACAGATTTAAATACCTTGGTATTATCCTGGACAAGAAGCGACTTCTTAACTCACATGTGTGGGAGAAACGAGTCAAGCTGAATGTTTGAACTGTGGAATTGATACTAAACTCGAGTTATCCTGTAGCGTGTTGTAACTCCAAGTGGTGTGCTTACTCTGTGTTACTGTTAGCAAAAACGTGATACGCATTGATTGGGCAATGCGACTCCCAATACCAATATAGAAATACAGTCACTTCAAAATACATTCAGCCCCTTAGGCTCTGAATACTCTAGTCCTGTTCAAAACTGATGACATTGGTCCCGGTGCAAATAACAATAAATTAAATTGACTTACCTCTATAGCAGCAACGGTAGAACGCGATATATTCTGGTCTCACAAAAAAAAAAAATAGTAATATATGCTAGTTACAGGCTCAGAAGTGTGCAATACTGGCCACAATATTTTAAATGAACATGAAATTCTTTTGGCTAATAAACGAGACATTTAAGAAAATCCAACTCCTTTGGGTGTCACCTGAACAGGGACGCGATACTGATTGTGGTGAATTGCAAACACAGTTTTTTTTTTTTTTTGTGAAATCATATCGCAAGTTAAGTTCTTCTTTTCCAAAACATCTGACAACTGAAGTTACATTGATCAGAGAATACATGATATTTACTAATTGATTCGCGAACAATGAGATTTATACAGCAAGTATTATCTAGCCTCACTGTACCTGCATAAAGGCAAATCATCGAATTACATATAGCTCTGTTAACAAAACTTAGAAACATTACAAAAGTGAAATATCTAACTAGCCTTTTTATCAAATCAGTTTACGTACATTCTGTGGTTAATCATCAAGTACAAATTATCAGCCAACTCATCTACACTAACGCCTTGGCAAAATGAAAATCATAATTATTTAACATCTTTACCTTGCTTGCATGAAGACTTCTGCTTCCATGTTCCCGTAATTCCCACATTAACCTAACACTTGGTGGCTTCACAGAGCACACCACAAAAACTGCCTACTCCATCGTCTTTCGAACACAGATACAACCGTTCACCAAGTGCTCTCTTACTCCAACACTACAATCTCAGACCAGAAGCAGTGCCTCTGGCTCTGCGGTCGTGCACAGTCAGCGATCCGGATTATAGATCCTATGAGAGATATGCCTCGTTCATAAAATCATATACTAGTTTCATTTTAGTTTACATTAATATTGTTATCGTATTTGGGTGCCACATACAAGTGTGCACCAGTAGACTCATAAATCGTTTATAATATACTAGTTTCACTTTAGTTTACGTTAATATTACTATCCTCCTCCCATGAACCCTGGACTTTGCTGTTGGTGGGAAGGCTTGCGTGCCTCAACGATACAGATAGTCGTACCGTAGTTGCAACCACAACGGAAGGGCATCTTTTAAGAGGTCAGACAATCGTGTGGTTTCTGAAGATGGGCAGCAGTCTTTTCAGTATTTGCAAGGGCAACAGTCTGGATGATTGACTGATCTGGCATTGTAACACTAACCAAAACGGACTTGCGGTGCAGGTAGTGCGAACGGCTGAAAGCTAGGGGAAACTACAACCGTAATTTTTCCCGAGGGCATGCAGCTTTACTGTATGATTAAATGATGATGGCGCCCTCTTGGGTAAAATATTCAGGAGATAAAATAGTCCCCCATTCGGATCTCCGGCCGGGGACGACTCAGGATGACGTCGTTATCAGGAGAAAAAAACTGGCGTTGTACGGATCGGAGCGTGGAGTGTCAGATCCCTCAATCGGGCAGATAGGTTAGAAAATTTTAAAAAAGGAAATGGATAGGTTAAAGTTATAGTGGGAATTAGTGAAGTTGGGTGGAGGGAAAAACAAGACTTCTGGTCAGGTGAATAAAGGGTTATAAACACAAAATCAAATGGGGTTAATAATGAATAAAACAATACGAGCGCGGGTAAGCTACTAGGAACAGTATAGTGAACGCATTATCTTAGGAAAGATAGACACGAAGCCCATGCCTATCACAGTAGTACAAGATTATATACCAACTACCTCCGAAATGACGAATAGATTGAAGAAATGTATGATGAGAAAAAAGAAAATATTGAGATAGTGAAGGGAGACGAACATTTAATAGTCATGAGGGACTGATATTCGATAGCAGGAAAAGGAAGAAAAGGAAAATTAATGGGTGAATATGGAATGGGGGTAAAGAATGAAAGAGGAAGCCGCCTGGTAGAATTTTGCACAGAGTATAACTTAATCATAGCTAACACTTGGTTTAAGAATCATGAAAGAAGATTGTATACGTGGAAGAGGCCTGGAGACACTGGAAGGTTTCAGATAGATTATATAAATGTAAGACAGAAATTTAGGAACTAGGTTTTAAATAGTAAGACATTTCCAGGGGGCAGATGTGGACTTTGACCACAATCTATTGATTACGAACTGTTAATTAAAACTGAAGAAACTGCAAAAAGGTGGCAATTTAAGGAGATTGGACCTGGATAAACTGAAAGAACCAGAGGTTGTACAGAGTTTCAGGGAGAGCATTAGGGAACGATTGTCAAGAAGGGGGGAAAGAAATACAGTAGAAGAAGAATGGGTAGCTTTGAGAGATGAAATAGCGAAGGCAGCAGAGGATCAAGTAGGTAAAAAGACGAGTGCTAGTAGAAATCCTTGGCTAACAGAAGAGACGTTGAATTTAACCGATGAAAGGAGAAAATATAAAAATGCAGTAAATGAAGCAGGCAGAAAAGAATACAAACATCTCTACAATGAGATCGACAGGACGTGCAAAATAGCTAAGTGTGGATGGCTAGAGGACAAATGTAAGGATGTAGAGGCATATATCACTAGGTATAAGATAGATACTGGCTACAGGAAAATTAAAGAGACCTTTGGAGAAAAGAGAGCCACTTGTATGAATTTCAAGAGTTCAGATGGAAAACCAGTTCTGAGCAAAGAAGGGAAGCTAGAACGATGAAAGAAGTATATAGAGGGCCTATACAATGGCGATGTACTTGAGGGAAACATTATAGAAATGGAAGAGGACTTAGATGAAGATGAAATGGGATATATGATACTGCGTGAAGAGTATGACACAGCACTGAAAGACCTAAGTCGAAAAAAGGTCCCGGGAGTAGCCAACATTCCATTAAAACTACTGATAGCCTCGGGAGAGCCATCTCTGACAAAACTCTACCATCTGGTGAGCAAGATGGATGAGACAGGCGAAATGTCCTCGGACCTCAATGACAATATAATAATTCCAATCCCAAAGAAAGCAAGTGTTGACAGGTGTGAAAATTATTTAGCAATCACGGCTGCAAAAGACTAACACGAATTCTTTACATACGAACGGAAAAAACTGGTAGAAGCCGACTTCGGGGAAGATCAACGTGAGGCAATACTGACCCTACGACTTATCTTAGAAGATAGATTAAGGAAAGGCAATCCTACGTTTCTAGCATTTGTAGATTTAGAGAAAGCTTTTGACAATGTTGACTGGAATACTCTTTCAAATTCTTAAGGTGGCACGGGTCAAATACAGGGAGCGAAAGGCTATTTACAATTTGTACAGAAACCAGATGGCAGTTATAAGAGTCAAGGGACACGAAAGGGAAGCAGTGGTTAGGAAGGGAGTGAGACAGGGTTGTAGCCTCTCCCCGATGCTATTCAATCTGTATTTTGAGCAAGCAGTAAAGGAAACAAAAGAAAACTTTCGAGTAGGGATTAAAGTCCATGGAGAAGAAATTAAAGCTCTGAGGTTTTGCCGACGAGACTGTAATTCTGTCAGAGACAACAAAGGACCTGAAACAGCAATTGAACGGAATGGACAGTGTCTTGGAAGGCGGAGGTAAGACGAACATCAACAAAAGCAAAACGAGGATAGGGAGGAATGTAGTCAAATTAAATTAGGTGATGCTGAGGGAATTATATTAGGAAATGAGCACTGCATGAATTTTGCTATTTGAGCAGCGAAATAACTGATGGTGGTCGAAGTAGAGAGGATATAAAACGAAGACTGGCAATGGCAAGGAAAGTGTTTCTGAAGGAGAGAAATTTGTTAACATCGAGTATAGATTTAAGTATTAAGAAGTCTTTTCTGAAAGTATTTGTACGTAGTGTAGCCTTGTATGGAAGTGAAACATGGACGATAAATAGTTTAGACAAGAAGAGAATAGACGCTTTATAAAAGTGGTGCTACAGAAGAATGCTGAAGATTAGGTGGGTAGATCACGTAATTAATGAGGAGGTACTGAATAGAATTGGAAAGAAGAGGGATTTGTGGCTCCACTTGACTAGAAGAAAGGATCAGCAGGTAGGACACGTTCTGAGGCATCAAGGGATCATCAATTTAGTATTGGAGGGAAGCGCGGAGTGCAAAAATCGTGGAGGGAGACCAAGGCATGAATGCACTAAACAAGATTCAGAAGGATGTAGGTTGCAGTAGTTACTCGGAGATGAAGAAGCTTGCATAGGATAGAGAAGAATGGAGAGCTGCATCAAACCAGCCTTTTGACTGAAGACCACAACAACAATATTATTCTCGTATTCGGGTGCCACATACAAGTGTGCCCCAGTTATGGTTTTGAGAATTAAGTTTGGATCGAACTGTCAACGTAATTAGTTTTAGTGAAACGTTTACAAAAGTCGTTTTTTGTTCTTTACCCTCATGGGCACATTTAAATTAATATTGTTAACGAAGCAACCGACTGTGCTGGTGATGTAACAGCCCAATAAATAGAAATCAAAAAAGATCGAATATCGGGAAGAGCTCGTGCAGTCGGAGTGGGAGAACGGAGTGCCACGAACAACACACTTGAAATCCTCACTGGTGGCGGATGAATGTGGGGTGGCGGTGCGTTTGAAGGTCACTTTTGTTCGTTTTATTTTCATAACAAAATTTAATTACGTTAAACTTCCTACAAAAAGGTTCTGCTCATTTTTTCTGTAGCGAGCGAGAGAATATGAAAATCTCTCGCGAGGTTTATGAAGGCCCGCAATAACATTGCGGTTTGCATAAAACGACAGCAGCAGAGGTAGCTGAATTCCCCTTTGTAACGTTTTAATTATTCTATACTGTTTGAGGAGTTCTAGAATGTTCATGCATCTCGTCACACCGACGTACCCAACGGACATTCCAGGCGAGGAGCTTGTGAATAGTGAGTACATTGGCCCACGATTGAAGATTCGACATCTCTGCATACCGAAATTATCAATATGTTTTTCATTGTCGGCATAACTAATTTAAATGTTCGATTCATAGAAATGACCAGCAGTAGAAAGTATCTAGATTTATTCATTTTTACATTATCATTACAGTGTTCTAAACAAGTTATATCCATTTTTGAATTGATTTAAACTTTGTATACAATGATGACATCCGCAGAGCAACCACTAGCTACGCTTATTCAGATTCAGAGCTAACGAATCCAAACTTTGCTAACAAGCACCACCAAACTGGCGGAAGGGCAGCAAGCAAAATACCGGCACTTCTGGCGTATCCCGCCCCCTACCACTCTTTTCGCGAAAACCAAGAGGAATGGACGGAATACCACACACAGCTAGAGCACAGCAACACATACACAAAACCTCGTAGCTTAGAAAATCACATAGAACTAACGACGTTCTTCGTTTTTTCCTTGAGTATGAGTGCATATTTTTCGTTTATGTAGGAAATTCTTATCTCAAGTAGAGTCCCGAACCATACGCTATGAGGAAGTCATTCGGAAGTCTGATGAATTTTTTTTTTTTTTGAAGGTCGAGTCATGTAGCTGCTGTTCATTTCAAATTTTTTCGTACCTCTCGTCATAATAATCAATCTTACAAGTAACCGATCCCTGAACTCACGGGCTTGAATAGGAACTGTAACCTTAACTACAATTTATAGTTTCTTTTCAAGACGAAACGCTTCGCCGTGCCATTATTCAGAACCTTGCAGATAACAGAATATGGGCGGAGATTCAAAGGCATCGCAATCCGTGTCTCATTGACGAACCTGAAGTAATCGAAGCTCAGGAAGTACAAGAATTCGCGGAATTTGAATTTAACTCTTTGAGGAGCAGGCAAACGACACAAGAATTTACCCTACACGGGCATGAACAATAATTTACATATTTCATATATTTTAATACACTTGCAACACTTAATCTTTGTTATTGTGTTATGTATTCTACAGTAAAGTTGTAAAAATTCATCTTAACAACAACGAAATATTAGTATTAAATGTGATTACCGCGGCTAACCATCATCCCACTACAGCGTTCAAGTTCGATTGTTGGTGGTTCAACTCTGTTATAACTTTTTTTCATTTTAGTGATTTCTCTTGAAATAGTTCTTACCTGTTCTCAGGCAGGAAAGTACTTTGGACGGTGAACAGACCCACACACTTCGGACTAGGGTTTTTCTTAAACTGCACATCTTTTTGATGACGAGTGAATATGCTGATGATTACTGCTTTCGTGGCGAATACTTTTGTCTACGCACGGGTTGTCTACTTTGATTTCAGGTGATATACGAGGTGTGTTCTAAAAGTAAGGTGACTTTATAACTGTATAAAAAAAGTATTTATTTATTCATCAATATTCATGTTGTCCCCTTTAACGTAATCCCCCTCAGATACAATACACTTCTTGTCAACGTTTCTTCCAATTCTCGAAGCACTTCTCATAAGCACTTTTTGGTAGATCCTTGAGTACTTCCAGCGATGCAGTTTTTATTTCATCAATAGTTGAAAATGTTCGTCCTTTCATGGGTCTCTTTTGGGAACAGGAAAAAGTCACGGGGGGCCATATCCGGTGAATATGGTGGCTGAGTCAAGATTGTCGTGTTGTTTTTGGGCAAAAAATCTCTCACAAGTAACGATGAATGGGCAGGTGCATTGTCGAGGTGCAAAGGCCATGAATTGTTTTTCCACAATTTCGGATGTTTTCTTGCGTATTGCCTCTCGCAAACGGTGCATAACGTCAAGATAATACTCCTTATGGACCGTACGGCCTTGAGGCAAGAATTCACGATGTACTACGCCGCGGCAATTGGGAGAAAAAAAAAACAGTGAGCAAAACTTCGACATTTGATCGAACTTGACGTGCTTCTTTCGGTCTTGGCTCTCCGGGATGCTTTCATTGGGACGATTGGGCTTTGGGTTCGACGTCATAACCGTAAACCCATCTTTCGTCACCTGTTATGACTCTTTTGAGCAAATCAGGGTCATCATTGACGTCATTCAAGAGCTCCTGAGCGACCATCATGCGACGGTTCTTCTGATCAAAATTGAGAAGTTGTGGAACAAACTTCGCTGACACACATCTCATGCCCAAAACATTCGAAAAAATTTCATGACAAGAGTCGACCGATATGCCATCATCTTCAGCAACTTCTCTTAGGGTAATTCGACGATTTTCAAAAACAATTTTCTTCACAGCTTCGACGTTATCATCTGTTGTTGATGTGCTGGGTCGTCCAGAGCGAAGTTCGTCATCGGCATCTTCTCGGCAATTTTGGAAGAGCTTGTACCACTTGCAAACATTTTTTTTTACTTAGAGCAGACTCGCCGTATGCCACAGCCAATATTTCAAGTTTTTTAGAGCACTTGATTCCATTTTTCACACAAAATTTGATGCAAATTCTTTGCTCCATTTTTTATAATAATCGAAAATCGTCGAGCACACTAAAACACGTCTAACCTTTCTATGTGTCAAAAGCAAACGAAGTATGCTGTACACTTGAAACTGCGAACAAATGTTCGACACTTGTGTAACAACATAATAAAAAAAAGATCGATAGTCGAATGTACATTGCCCGCGCAATTTGACAACTCGCCTTACTTTTTTAACAGCCCTAGTATTATGTTTGTATACAGAGGATGAAGCAGCAGCAAATGAAACTGTTTTTGGAGCCAACAAACTTTTTTACACCTCTCGACGAAAGTGAATGTTGGGCCACTGTCAGGACTTTCATTACTGTCAACACTGTTGTCACTAGAAAGAATTTAATCAAATACTATTCGGTAACCTTCTTCCTCCGTTATTCTTTTTTGGCGAGGCGTGCTAGATGGAGAAGAAGGCGGTGGTTAGCGTCACTAACCATACAGAAATCCGTCTGTGAAGTGCAGAAAATTCTTTTCGAATAGAAAGTAATGTTGCATGAAGATTTATGGAACCTTAATACATAAATATAAACAATTATTACAAAAATAGCCGTTTAGAGAAGAGCTACAGCGAGAAATGCACGACATTTCCGCGACCACCACCAACAATGCATGGGACATCAGCTCGTGTCGTAAATATGCGGCAAAAGTACTGCACAGTGATTCTCGTGCCATCAATTGAAACTTTAGTCAATAGTCAGTTGTCAGTTGTGTGAACTACCGCCTCTGAGCGGTAAACTGAGAAAAATACGATGTCAGACACAGTGATCACAGCTCAAAAAATGTTCAAATGTGTGTGAAATCTTATGGGACTTAACTGCTAAGGTCATCAGTCCCTAAACTTACACACCACTTAACCAAAATTATCCTAAGGACAAACACACACACCCACGCCCGAGGGAGGACTCGAACCTCCGCCGGTATCAGCCGCACAGTCCAAGACTGCAGCGCCTCAGACCGCTCGGCTACTCCCGCGTGGCACTGATCACAGCTCTTTCAAAGCGTCTACACGTGTGATAGGTTACAATGATGCCTGCCGTTCAGAGAGTTAATGTGTTGCTGCAACACTCACCGTGCCTAGTTCAAAGCGCGCCACACCCCTCATAGCTAATATTGAGCACATTCGCCAGTCACATCGTTAAGCAGGGTCTGAGGCGCTCAGCTACGTAAACGGAAAATTCAGACGCTCCGAAGTTTTGTGTCAAGTGTTACGTCACGCATGGTCACAAACGCTGCCTCTTCTGCCAAGGGTAGTGCCGAGCCTGCCGCAATTCAGGACATGTAAAGCAAAGTGTGCCTGCAAAGGAACGGCAAAGCAAATTCTGTTCCACTTCAATCTTGATTTGAGCAAATGGAGGTTAATGTGATCTCACACTGTGAATCTTCACCTCTATCGGTTCTCCCTTCTATTCCAGACGCAAGCGCACGAATCACAAAGCAACGTACACAGTGCAAAACTTGGCTAATTCTAACAGCTCTCTTTACATGGACAAACAGCCAAAGACTCTGTCTGTCGCAAAACAA
Organism: Schistocerca serialis cubense; assembly: GCF_023864345.2. Classification (NCBI taxonomy): domain Eukaryota; kingdom Metazoa; phylum Arthropoda; class Insecta; order Orthoptera; family Acrididae; genus Schistocerca; species Schistocerca serialis. The sequence continues at coordinate 17,760,820 of NC_064644.1, read as the reverse complement.
ATAAAAGCAGTCTTTCGGAAGTCGGAACTGACAATCATACTCAGAGAACAAAGCGCAAACTATTCATATCTTAACAGATTTGCAAACATTCTGTGCCGTTTCAGTTATATAGTGGTGCTTCAGTTATACTGAACGCGCACACTACTTACGAGCAAATGGGGCGACCTCATCTACAAAAATCACGTCTCCACCTCACAGCCTAAAACGGAGAAGGTATCTCTGTTACTAGGATGTGAACCATGCGGTAAAATATCGAAATACGACTGCATCAATGCCATTCACAGCAGTTCAGTCACGCTCGAGTCCAATTATTTTTGACATGGATGCTTTGTTTTTTTTTTTTTTTCGATCAGATATTCAGGACAATGTGCGTGCTATTGATAGACAAGTTTCCTTTGCCAGCATTCATCGGTCGCGCACAAAATATGTACTTTTTCATCTGGCTCATTGGAGCATGGGAAGAACTCTACAGGGTGACAATTATTGAATTATTTACAAACTACGGCGTGCACACACTTTAATTATTCGGATTTAGGTTATGACACGTTCGATATGCCTGCCGCATTGGCGATGATGTGGCGCAGACGATTAGCGAAATTTTGCATGACCCACTGAAGTGTCGGAACATCGATGATGTCGATGACCTCCTGAACGGCTGTTTTCAGCTCAGCAATGGTTTTGGGGTTAGCGCTGTCCACCTTGTCTTTAATATAGCCCCAAAAAGTAGTCGCATGTGTTCAGATCCGGAGAATGTGACGGCCAATCGATGCCCATGCCAGTGGCCTCTGGTACCTCAGAGCCAGAATGAAATCCCCAAAGACATCAAACACTCTCCTGTTTCGATGGGGTTGAGCTCCGTCTTACATCTACATCTGCACCCATACTCCGCAAGCCACCTGACGGTGTGTGGCGGAGGGTACATGGAGTACCTCTATCGGTTCTCCCTTCTATTCCAGTCTCGTATTATTCGTGGAAAGAAAGGTTGTCGGTATGCCTCTCTGTGGGCTCTAATCTCTCTGATTTTATCCTCGTGGTCTTTTCGCGAAATATACGTAGGAGGGAGCAATATACTGTTTGAATTCTCGGTGAAGGTGTGTTCTCGAAACTCCAATAAATGCCCGTACCGAGGTACTGAGCGTTTCTCTTGTAGAATCTTCCACTGGATTTTATCTGTCACCTCCGTAACGCTTTCGCGATTATTAAATGATCCTGTAACGAAACGCGCTGCTCTCCGTTTGATCTTCTCTATCTCTTCTATCAACCCTATCTGGTACGGATCCCACACCGGCGAGCAGTGTTCAAGCAGTGGGCGAACAGGTGTACTGTAAACTACTTCCTTTGTTTTCGGACTGCATTTCCTTAGGATTCTTCCAATGAATCTCAGTCTGGCATCCGCTTTACCGACGATCAACTTTATATGATCATTCCATTTTAAATCACTCCTAATGCGTACTCCCAGATAATTTGTGGAATTAACTGCTTCCAGTTGCTGACCTGCTATATTGTAGCTATATGATAAAGGATCTTTCTTTCTATGTATTCACAGCACATTACACTTCTCTACATTGAGATTCAATTACCATTCCCTGCACCATGCGTCAATTCGTTGCAGATTCTCCCGCATTTCAGTACAATTTTCCATTGTTACAACCTCTCGATATACTACAGCATCATCAGCAGAAAGCCTCAGTGAATTTCCGATGTTATCCACCAGGTCATTTATATATATTGTGAATAGCAACGGTCCTACGACACTCCCCTGCGGCACACCTGAAATCACTCTTACGTCGGAAGACATCTCTCCACTGAGAATGACATGCTGCCTTCTGTTATCTAGGAACTCTACACTCCAATTACACTATTGCTCTGATAGTCCATATTCTCTTACTTTGTTCATTAAACGACTGTGAGGAACTGTATCAAACGCCTTGCGGAAGTCAAGAAACACGGCATCTAGCTGGGAACCCGTGTCTATGGCCTTCTGAGTCTCGTGGGCGAATGGCGCGAGATGGGTTTCACTCGATCGTCTTTTTCGAAACCCATGCTGATTCCTACAGAGTAGATTTCTAGTCTCCAGAAAAGTCATTATACTCGAACATAATACGCCTTCCAAAATTCTACAACTGATCGACGTTAGAGATATTGTAAGTAGGCTGTTTAGGTTTTCTTATTGGTAACGCCACGTAGCGCTCTGTGTGAAAATCACAGGCCCCCACAACCGCACGAGTGGTCGACTGTGAAGAGCGGACAAATTGAATAGCTGGCCGGCGGCCATTAGAGTGGTAAACTGGCGAGCGGAGTTCGAATGTTTATACATCGCTTTTGGTTATAAAATGCCTTCCCTCGAGTTAGGTCGCAAACATAATGCCTCATTTAAATACGTTACTACAATATACTTTTTAATTTATGAACAAACAGCAACTAGTCACTGTTTATGAATTTATCTTACATACTACATGGAATCTGCCGTAGCTAAAAGTTATGTACTGGACCCCTAGCATTTTTCGTAGTTCATTTACGATAGATGTACGCAAAATTCGTCAAAATACTCGAAGATTTGCCCACTATATTAATAGATATTTTCTGACTCTACCTTGCTTAAGATTTTATGACGAGAAGTGCGTTATATATGGCATAGTGCTTTGGCAACTCACGACCAAATTATCAAGTTTCAACCTAATCTAGACCATAAAAACACTATCGATCAGCGAACTTTCTTCAAAATGATCAGAACATATAAACTGGTATTCTGTCGGTCGGAAATCTTGCCTCCTGACAGCGTGTAACCATTTTTGTAACAGCTGTGGTTTTGAGAAAGGAAACCTGCAAATAGATGGTTCAAATGGCTCTGAGCACTATGGGACTTAGGTTATCAGTCCCCTAGAACTTAGAACTACTTAAACCTACCTAATCTAAGGACATCACACACATCCATGTCCAAGGCAGGATTCGAACCTGCGACCGTAGCAGTCCCGCGGTTCCGGACTGCAGCGCTAGAACCGCACGACCACCGCGGCCGGCTGCAAATAGATGCACAGCCATTATGCTAATACCGTGTTACAAAAACATTTATTGAGCAAGTGCACTGACATACAAAACAACTTAAAATATTCACATACCTGTGAAATGTAATATTCGTTCCTTTCTCGAATGTAATTGTACGATTAATCGCTGCACAACTCTTCACCATTGTACTTCTTTTGATTGGAACGTACAGACAGTAGAATTACGAGTAACAAATATTGTACGTACGCCCCAACAAATATACAACGTTGAATCAGGGTCTTCATAAACAACAATACTAGACAACACATCAGACTACAACCACTATAATGGCGTCCAGCGGAAGGTTCAAATTATCCCGCGACTGCAGCGCCATCAGTGAGTCTAGTTATTTTTTACAAGGTCTTTGGAAAATCACTAGCTGTGCTGTGTGCAGTCTGTGGCTAGTTTGCATTGTTGTCTGCCATTGTAGTGTTGGGCAGCTGGATGTTAACAGCGCGTAGCGTTGCGCAGTTGGAGGTGAGCCGCCAGCAGTGGTGGATGTGGGGAGTGAGATGGCGGAGTTTTGAGAACGGATGATTTGGACAGAGACAGTAAATTTGTAATATTGGATATCATGGACTGATATAGATATTATGATTTTTGAACACTATTAAGGTAAATACATTGTTTGTTCTCTATCAAAATCTTTCATTTGCTAACTATGCCTATCAGTAGTTAGCACCTTCAGTAGTTTGAATATTTTATTGAGCTGGCAGTATTGGCGCTTGCTGTATTGCAGTAGTTCGAGTAACGAAGATTTTTGTGAGGTAAGTGATTTGTGAAAGGTATAGGTTAATGTTAGTCAGGGCCATTCTTTTATAGGGATTATTAAAAGTCAGATTGCGTTGCGCTAAAAAATAGTGTGTGTCAGTTTAGTGTTGATCAGAATAGGTAAAGAGCGAAATGTCTGAGTACGTTCAGTTTTGCTCAGCTGTTTGAAAATCAACTAATGTAAGAGATTTATCAGCACAGTAATTTACTGATTTTCTAAGGGGACGTTTCAATATAGGTCTATAGTTCTGCACATCTGTTTGACGTCCCTTCTTGAAAACGGGGATGACCTATGCCCTTTTCCAATCTTTTGGAACGCTACGCTCTTCTAGAGACCTACGGTACACCGCTGCAAGAAGGGGGGCAAGTTCCTTCGCGTACTCTGTGTAAAATCGAACTGGTATCCAATCAGTTCCAGCGGCCTTTCCTCTTTTGAGCGATTTTAATTGTTTTTCTATCCCTCTGTCATCTATTTCGATATCTACCATTTTGTCATCTGTGCAACAATCTAGAGAAGGAAGTGCAGTGCTGTCTTCCTCTGTGAAACGGCTTTAGAAAGAGACATTTAGTATTTTGGCCTTTAGTCTGTCATTCTCTGTTTCATTACCATTTTGGTCACAGAGTGTCTGGACATTATGTTTTGATCCGTCTACCGCTTTGACATAGGACCAAAATTTCTTAGGATTTTCTGCCAAGTCAGTACATAGAACTTTACTTTCGAATTCATTGAACGCCTCTCGCATAGCCCTCCTCACACTACATTTCGCTTCGTGTAATTTTTGTTTGTCTGCAAGGCTTTGGCTATGTTTGTGTTTGCTGTGAAGTTTCCTTTGCTTCTGTAGCAGTTTTCTAACTCGGTTGTTGTACCACAGTGGCTCTTTTCCATCTCTTACGATCTTGCTTGGCACATACTCATCTAATGCATATTGTACGATAGTTTTGAACTTTGTCCACTGATCCTCAACACTATCTATACTTGAGATAAAACTATTGTGTTGAGCTGTCAAGTACTCTGAAATCTGCTTTTTGTCACTTTTGCTAAACAGGAAAATCTTCCTACCTTTTTTAATATTTATATTTACAGCTGAAATCACCGATGCTGTAACCGCTTTATGATCGTTGATTCCCTGTTCTGCCTTAACTGTTTCAAATAGTTCGGGTCTGTTTGTCACCAGAAGGTCTAATATCTTATCGCCACATGAAAAACATCTTGTCGAAATCAGGGTCGCTTTGGATAATGGGGACGAAATCATCTTCCAAAACCTTCACGTACCGTTCGGTAGTCACCGTGCCATCGAGGAATATCGCACCGATTATTCCGTGACTGGACACTGCACACCACACAGTCAGCTGTTGAGGGTTAAGAGACTTCTCGATCGCGAAATGCTGATTCTGTCCCCCAGATGTGCCAGTTTGTCTTATTGATGACCACATCCAAATGAAAGTGGCCGACAACAACAAGGCACGTGCACATGCGCATACTAATTCCCATCATGCCCCTCGGCAAGCCGTGCCGTCTGAACGTCCCAACGCAAACCGTTCAGAAGATACGTCGATTTTATTTGATATAGTTCAATGATTGTCACCCTGTGTATAATTTACTCACAACGACTGCAGATCGCAGTTCTTTTTTATGTCTGACATTTTGCCCTGGTTTCAGAGCCAATTACAAAAGCCCAAGAGAAAAAGATGGAAGTGGCAGAAATGAGAATGTTAAGGTGGATGAGTGGGGTGACACGACAGGATAGACTAAGGAATGGGTACATCAGGGGAACAGTGTAAGTGGGGCCCATAGGGAAGAAGATCCAAGAAAGTAGTCTAAGATGATATGGAGATGAGCAGAGAAGAAGGGAGTACTACGTGGGGAGAAGAAGACCTAGAAATCGAAGGATCAAGGAGAAGAGGAAGACCGAAACTAAGATGGAAAGACAAGGTGGCAGGGGATCTACGGGAGACAGGATGGCTCAGAGAAGAAGCACAGGATAGGCATTTATGGAAGAGAAGGATCCAGCAAAGCAACGCCGATCCCATATGAGTGGGAAAAGGCTGAGATGATGATGATGATGATGGTGGTGGTGATATTGCTCTGGTTTCGTTCATGATATAGTGAAGGAACTGGTTAACATGATTAATTTGGTGAGAAAAAAATTCTTTACCCAACAACATACCCGTCTTCTAAGTAACTTTTTCTTTAACAGATGTCAGCTGCATTATGCCGATTAAGGATTTAAAGAAATAGCGAATAACTCCCAAGAGCGACAAGCAAACTTCCAAATTTCACGCAGTTTCTTTCTAACGTCTCTAAACTAGAGAATCGTATTTAAAGATGGATAAGCAGGTTTGACAGAGAGTTAACAAAGCGTTTGAAACTCAGTTACGTGAAATGGCATGTGTGCGAAAATTATCTAACCGGATCATATCTGAATAGTATCATACTCATTAACAAAAACCAAACGGGTCTTGATACACGTCACAGAAACGAAGCGGTAGGTTGCTGTCAGGGGGTAACACGGATTCACTAATAACTTTATAACATCGCACGCCTCAGAGGAATCACAAAACTTTTGCTGCCTTGTTTCATCGACTGCGTGTGTTACGGCTAAGCTTTACAGCATGCGTAAATACAAGTGCTTGTGCGTCATGTCCGTCCAGCAGAACATCGAAGAACATGTCGACAGCAGATCGGGCGTTAACAGGAGTACCAGCTGCACGCAAAGGACATGCACAAGGTCGTGCGCCGAGCCACTGCGATTTGTGTCAGACAGATCTACATGCGTCTATCCAGCCCCCACGAATAGTGTAGACGTCATCGAGAGTTTATGTTTTACTGGAGTACTCTTGTCGGACATATTTTCAGATGGTGACTAGCATAACGGGATACACGCAAGTGCCGGTCCTCGCAGATGCAGTGAAATTTGGTGCAAACTTTGCTGGGATTGAGTCATGTCACCGCCCTACGGGTTGCAATAATTATCGGTGTCCAAGCGGATAGAAAGGAGTAGGAACTGAGCCTTAAGTCTCGTTGCCCTCGGTGCTAATACAGCTTGGACTGGATAAGGAGACATATCGGTATTTATCTGAAGGGATTTGGGAAAACTAAAGAAAACATGCACTGAGTTCACAAAAGTCAATGGATACCTCCTAATATGGTGTCGGACCTCCTTTTGCCCGTTGTGGTGCAGCAACGTGGCATGGACTCAGCAAGTTGTTGGAAGTCTTCTGCAGAAATACTGGGCCACGCTGCCTCTATAGCCGTCCATAATTGCGAAAGCTTTGCTGGTGCAGGAGTTTGTGCGCGAACTGACCTCTCGATTACGTTCCATAAACGTTCGATGGATGGCCAAATAATTCGCTCGGATTGTCCAGTCGCGAACAATTGTGGCCTGGTAACATGGCGCATTGTCATCTACAAAAATTCCATCGATGTTTGGGAACATGAAGTCCATGAATGGCTACAGATGGTCTCCAAGTAGTTGAACATAACCATTTCTAGTCGATGATCGGTTCAGTTGGACCAGACGACCCAGTCCATTGCATGTAAACACAGCCCACGCCACTACGGACCCCCCACCAGCTTGAGCGGTTCCTTGTTGACAACTTGGGTCCACAGCTTCGTGGGTTCTGCGCCACACCCGAACCCTACCGTCAGCTCTTACCAATTGAAACTGAGACTCACCTGACAGGCCACAGTCTGCCAGTCGCCTAGTGTCAAACCGATACGTCGCGAGCCCAGGAGAGGCGCTGCAGGCGAACTGCTGTTATGAAAGGCACTCGCGTTGGTCGTCTGCTGCCATAGCCCAATATGCCAAATTTCGCCACACTATCCTAACGGATAAGTTCATCGTACATCCTACATAGATTTCAACGTTTATTGTACGCAGTGTTGCTTGTCTATTAGCACTGACCAATTTGCGAACGTCACTGCTCTCGATCGTTAAGTGATAGCCGTTGGCTACTGCGATGCACCTGAAATCTGGTAGATTCTTGACGCTGTGGATCTCGGAATAATGAATTCGCTAACTATTTCCGAAACTGAATGTCCTATGTGTCTAGCTGCAAGTACCATTCCACGTTGAAAGTCAGTAAGTTCCCGTTGTGCGGCCATAATCAAATAGCAGACCTTTTCACATGAATGATCTGTGAACAAACGACAGCTCCGCCAATGCATTGATGTTTTATACGTTTTGTGCGCGATCTACCGCCATCTATGTATGTGCATATCGCTATCCAATGACAGCTCAGTGCAAATTGAGAGGGTCTCGTGGAAATTTGGAGCCCGCTTTATAGTATAGAAATCTCCTCTATGTTCCACCTCAGTCAGTAGCACGCCTCCAGAAGATTGCAGCAAAATGCAAGAAGGCAGTTAGTGCGGGGAGTGGCAGCCGACATTGGACTTAAATAAGTGAAACGTGTTGCACACAAATAGGAGAAGAAATCCATTAGTGTTCGCTCATCCTGTAGGTGATAAACTACTGGAAACAGCAACAACCAGAAAAATACCTACAGGTAACAATCTGAAGCGTTTGAAATGGAAGTGGTTCAAAATGGTTCTAGTGGTTCTGAGCACTATGGGACTTAACTTCTGAGGTCATCAGTCCCCTAGAACTTAGAACTACTTAAACCTAACTAATCTAAGGACATCCTGCCCGAGGCAGGATTGGAACCTGCGACCGTTGTGGTTGCGCGGTTCTAGACTGTAGCGCCTAGAACCGATCGGTCACTCAGGCCGGCAGATGGAAGTGGAATGATCACATAAAAGTAGTTGTAGAAAAAGCAGATGTCAGGCTGGGATTCATTCGAAGAATCGTGAGGAAACGTCATTCATCCACAGTAGACTACAAAATGTTTATTCGACCTATTCTTGAGTACTGTTCATCAGTTTGGGATCATCACCAAAAAGGATTAATAGAAGCGGGAGAGGAGATCCAACGAAGAGCAGCCCGACTCCTCACAGGATCGTTTGTTCTGCGGGAGAGCGCTGAGGTGTGTGTCCACTAGAAGTAAACTTCCGCAAATCGCTTGCAGAAGCTAATTCTGCAAGCTGTATGACGTGGAAACACTACCAGAAGTTATAATGATTCCCTCCAAAAACGTAAGTAGAAAATGTTTACTTTTGCTGACATTGCAAGTGAACGCGCAGTAAGGTTATTTGTATTGTAAGAGAGACATTATCATATTTAATAAAAAGTAGTTTACTTAACTTGCAAATGGCATCAGTGCCTAGGTATCTGCGTCGTTTAAATTTCACCAATCATGTCCTGACTTGTTTAAAACAATCATGATGCACTAGTCCTTATCTTCATAATATGAGGTTTTATTCTCATTCAGTTTAAGACAATTCACAATCACAGACACAGTTTAGTATCATATGAAAGATCATTGTTTAAAAACGAACATAAATATTTGAGAACAGTTTCATTGTGTTTCTAAAATCCACACTTCCAAAGAGCTACACATGATATTAATCCTTTCAACATTAAAACGAGTCTGATCAAGGTTAATATAAACCATGCTAATTGTATACGAACGATGAGTCAAAACATTGTTTATGTGAATTCCGGGTCGTTTCTAGGAAACGGTGCATATCGAAGTCCAGGCCTCACTGCGAGCGACATGTACATCGAAGGCTCGACTCTCAAAGTGAGAAATATAGATAGGCTTTTGTTTTCTGCTTTGACAACGGAAGTTTGCATGAGAGTAATAGAGCGATAAATGAGAGTAAATATTTCAGTTTTTATATACTTATGACTATCTGGTAAATCTCTCTCTTGAGAGATTCTCCCAATTTTCCTAAAAGATAAGTCATAAGTGTGTCCTGGATATGGGAAAAAGGACTGGCGCCTACACCAGAGATAGTATTGTGCACGACGACGATATGCCTCATGAGTCATGTCATAGAGTAAATATCTCTGGAGTGAGCATTCATATGCGCAGAACAGATTTTGTGTTGTCAACATACATTGCCGGCCTGGTCACGTGTTCTCGGGACGTCGTGTGTTTGTCCGTATAGCGCCCTGTATATTTAGAATGTCACTACATCCCTAGTACAGACGGATTCTTTTCGTACGTGTTGTGGATTATTTATATATGTTGCGCAGACATTTTAACAGTATCCATTTGATACCGGGAATAAACCAGCTACGTAACATTTAAGGGCAAGTGATATTGCATTCTGCTTCTTTGCGATAGGTGTCACAGTTCAGATGCGCTCGATTTTTGGTAGTTTTCGGTATGATACGGCACTTCGTAGTATTACAGAGCCTGACGTACATTTTTGCAGTGATAGTCTTGCACAACGACAGTACGCTAGTACTTTTGGAAGTGTCCGAAAAACACCGAATTTGCTACTCATTAGCGATTATATCCCTGCTAATTCGTCCGTTTTTTCTGCTATTTCTGCGTGTTTATTTTCTCGTTTTTGCGACCTGAAGCACAATTCTTCTTACTGGTGACACTTTGGAGTATTTATTTAACGCATTGTACGTAATACCAGTGGTTACAGGTGTTGGAGCAGCACCTTTTTTAGGATAGGTAAGACAGAAAGATGTCAAGTTCTACGAGAGGTCAGGATTGAAACAAATCTTCAGTTTAGGAAAGAAATTCAACAGCAAAATTCTAGCACATTGGATCACCAATCACAGCTATCAATTATAAATTTTCACCAATCACCAGAAATTTTACCTCCACCAAGTTGTATCTCAGTCCTAGGTAATTGCATTGATGAATTAAAGTCACCCAACCCAACTGACATAATCTGCCTCTCTGAACACCATGTGACCACTGGTATAGGAACTAGGCCTAAGCACAATGAGAAACTCAGACAGGAGAGTACTGCAAATGTTAGAATAAGGAAAGGTTCTCATAAAAGTATAATTAAAAATAATGTAAGTATATTTCATCAAAATATTGGGAGTTTAAAGAATAAAGTAGATGAGCTTCTGGTTTGTTTGGAAGATTTAGAAGCTGAGAATGAAATAGATATACTATGCCTGTCTGAGCATCACATTGTTACTGATATGGATAAGGTAAATGTAAGTGGTTATAAGCTCTCTGCACATGTAATGAGAGAAAATATGGAGAAAGGAGGAGTTGCCATATATGTCAAAAGTTATCATTGTGCAAAAAGTATAGAAACAAAAAAGTTTTGTGTAGAGAAACATATAGAAGCATGTGCCTGTGAGCTTAAATTAAATAAAGGCACATTTATAATTGTAACTGTATATAGGTCCCCATCAGGAAATTTTCATCTATTTCTGAAAAATTTGGACTCCTTGTTGTGCTATCTGTCAGACAGGGCGAAGCAAATTATTATTTGTGGGGACTTCAACGTAGATTCTCTGAAAGAGGGTAATAGGAAAAATGACCTTGAAGTATTACTCGGTTCTTTCAATTTGACACCCGTTATTGATTTTCCTACTCGGGTGGTAAAGGATAGCAGCTCACTGATAGATAACTTCTTTATAGACCAAGATAAGTTTAACCAGATAAATGCTCAGCCTGTTGAGAATGGTCTTTCTGATCATGGTGCACAGCTAGTTACAATATATGACATAGCTCCATTCAGCAATACTAAACAGTCCTCCAAAGTAGTACGTTCAGTCAACAATTTAACAATTGCAAATTTCAGGGAAAGCCTACAGCAGTTAGACTGGGATGAGGTGTACCGTGAACCTGATGCCAATTTAAAATATAATTTATTTCATGACATTTTTGTAAATGCATTTGAAAACTGCTTCCCCAAGAAAATACTTAAATATACTTGTAAGAAACCTTGTAACAAACCATGGCTTACTAAGGGTATAAAAATATCTTGTAACCGGAAAAGGGAAATGTATCTGACAGCAAGAAAGAGTAGTGACCCAGAAACTATCAAAAATTATAAAAACTACTGTGTTATATTAAGAAAAGTTATTAAAAAATCCAGAAGTATGTGTATCATGTCTGAAATCAGCAACTCTGATAATAAAATTAAAACAATTTGGAATATTATTAAAAGAGAAACAGGTCAACCAAGAGCAGAGGAAGACAGTATTACCATCAAATTGAATGAAAACTTTACGAACAAAAAGTCAGAAGTTGAAAATATTTTTAATAATCATTTTCTAAATGTTGTGGATATAGTAGGATCCAGGTGTTCATTAGAAGATGCTAGGCTGTTAATGGAAGAGGCCATACCTATGCAATTTGATACAATTGAAATCTCACCCACTTCTCCCTCTGAAATTAGGAAAATAATAAACTTGCTTAAAAGCAAAAACTCACATGGAATTGATGGCATTTCCAGCAAAATACTAAAAGCTTGTTCTCAACAGATAAGTAAGATTCTCAGCCACCTGTGTAATAGCTCTCTGGAACAGGGCATTTTCCCTGATAGACTGAAATATGCTATTGTTATACCTTTGCATAAAAAGGGGGATAGATCTGATGTCAACAATTACCGTCCAATCTCCCTTCTAACAGCTTTATCCAAAATTTTTGAGAAAGTAATGTATTCAAGAGTAGCTTCACATATCTGTAAAAATGAAGTACTAACAAAATGTCAGTTTGGTTTCCAGAAAGGTTTTTCAACAGAAAATGCCATATATGCTTTCACCAGTCAAATTTTGAATGATCTGAATAACCGAACACCACCCATTGGGATTTTTTGTGATCTCTCAAAGGCTTTTGATTGTGTAAATCATGAAATTCTGCTAGGCAAGCTCAAGTATTGTGGCATGAGTGGGACAGTGCACAAATGGTTTAATTCGTACCTAACTGGAAGAATGCAGAAAGTTGAAATAAGTAGTTCTCGTAACATGCAAAGATCAGCACATTCCTCAAACTGGGGAACTATCAAGAATGGGGTTCCACAAGGGTCAGTCTTGGGTCCTTTGTTGTTCTTATTATATATTAATGACTTGCCATTCTATATTCATGAAGAGGCAAAGTTAGTTCTCTTCGCTGATGATACAAGTATAGTAATCACACCTGAGAAACAAGAATTAACTGATGAAATTGTCAATACTGTCTTTCAGAATATTACTAAGTGGTTCCTTGTAAACGGACTCTCACTGAATTTTGATAAGACACAGTACATACAGTTCCGTACAGTGAATGGTATGACGCCATTAATAAATATAGACCTTAATCAGAAGCATATAGCTAAGGTAGAATATTCCAAATTTTTAGGTATGTCCATTGATGAGAGATTAAATTGGAAGAAACACATTGATGATCTGCTGAAACGTTTGAGTTCAGCTACTTATGCAATAAGGGTCATTGCAAATTTTGGTGATAAACATCTTAGTAAATTAGCTTACTACGCCTATTTTCACTCATTGCTTTCATATGGCATCATATTTTGGGGTAATTCATCACTGAGGAATAAAGTATTTATTGCACAAAAGCGTGTAATCAGAATAATAGCTGGAGTCCACCCAAGATCATCCTGCAGACATTTATTTAAGGATCTAGGGATATTCACAGTAGCTTCTCAGTATATATACTCTCTTATGAAATTTGTTATTAACAACCAAACCCAATTCAAAAGTAATAGCAGTGTGCATAACTACAATACTAGGAGAAAGGACGATCTTCACTATTCAAGATTAAATCTAACTTTGGCACAGAAAGGGGTGAATTATACTGGCACTAAAGTCTTTGGTCACTTACCAAATAGTATCAAAAGTCTGACAGATAACCAACAAGTATTTAAGAAGACATTAAAAGAATTTCTGAATGACAACTCCTTCTACTCCATAGAGGAATTTTTAGATATAAATTAAGAAAAAAAAAGAAAAAAAAACAAAAACATTAAAAAAAATAAAAAAATAAAAACAAAAAATAAAGAAAAACAAAAAAACACAAAAAAAAATAAAGTTGTTATATTAACTTAAGTATGTTGTTAAATTAACCTAATTATGTCATGTATTGGAAAATTCGACTCGTTCCACATCATTACGAAATATCGTATTCATGATCCATGGAACTAGTATTAATCTAATCTAATCTAATCTAATTGCTCCCAGTTCATTAAATAAATAGTAGACTGAGTAAGAAGGGGAAAAATGTGATCGGAGAATAAATGTACTGTAAAGCAAATACAGTCTAACAGTCAATGCATATAACACCATTAAGGGAAGTGGAAAGTGACACAAATGAAAGAGTTTGGACACACATATTATACGAAGACAATTACAGACTCCAACTCTATTGAATTTATTTGTCTCCCGTCTTTCAAATCTATATACATAATCGACAAGTCACTGATAAATGCATGGAGGATAGTATTTGCTGAAACAACTAACCATTCCCTTTCCTGTTCCACTAGCAAATTTACGAGAGGAAGCGATTGTTTGTAAGCTCTTGTACGAGTCATAATATCTATTATATAGTCATAAAATAGTAGAAAAATAGGTCTACAGAATCAAGGCTTAACTATAATGTGTCTCGAAATTTTTAAACATATACAGTGTCCCTTACTAATATGATAACTATAATTAGAGCTACATGGTACGTACCCATGAAAAGTTACTATCCCTCCTTTCACATATTTTTCTGTGGATCCATAGCAACAACAGTAATTCACCATCGCTATTACACTATCAACAAACGGTGCAAACACAACAAAAACTCTTGATATTATACACTTCAAACTCTACGGAAATTACACACGCACAGCGAAGTCCCGAAAACACGTGACAATCCTGGTTTAATGTTGACAACATGCGCAGAACACAATGCTCACTCCAGAAGTGAGTAATGAAAGTGATGTTATTCATTTCTTTAGTAAATCCACGTGAGTGAGAAAAGTGTTGTTACTGAGTCTTTTTTAATGACTTTTTGTTTTCAAAACGTTCATCTTTTGTCGTCTCTCTTGTCAAAATTTCGAGAGTCGAGCGTTCGATGTATATCGCTTGTAGTGCAGCCGCGATTTTGAATCAATTTTAATTTATGAAAGTATTTTTCGTAGGTATTAATTCCTTCGAGAATTTTTGGAAATAACAGTGAATGATAAAAATTTATATGAAACATTGGTTGAGCATCGATAGCATAGCAATAAAAATATAAATACTAACATTTGTTTTGTGTAATATTTTTGTTACATTGTAAAATAATAGTACATGATACAGTTACGTTTCATACTTACACAATGGTGGATAACATAATTTATAAATAAAAATGAGTCCAAATGTGGCCAGAATTTATGTGGTATCGCAGATTTCTGTAACAGAGAAGAGTTTCGTCAGGTCTTGATTTATTACAAAGTCGACATCCGCAAGTTTTGTCAACTTGCAGATGAAGGTTTCGCGAATTAGAGGAAATGGTTTGTTATATCTTGCTGGAAGTATCTGCCGAACTTGCAGGTTGCAGGAAGTTTTTCTCGAACTTGCAGAAGTTTTAGATGTTCAGTAACGGCACGAAAATGTCAGCCTCTAAAATGAGAATGGCGCAATGTCGGATGGGCCAAGACAAAGGTACCATTGGAGCCAATAAACATATATAGCCAAGGAAATGCGAAATTAATGTAGCGAGTACTTTGTTTCACCAGAAGGGGAAGTACAATGGCCGTACAGACGTCTTCAAATTTTATCTGATTTTTTTGACGTTAGTGTAAACACAAATGCTTTATATTTATAATAAAAGTAATAAATACTTTTTGCAAAAATGAGAGAGTAATTAAAAGGCCGTCTGGTGGACGTACAGCTTGTCACATTTTTGTATCCGTTTTCGAATTAACGAGAGATGTTCGAAATTAGCTTACCACATTCACAGAATATTTTTAAGCTTGGTTTCTTATTTTATTTCATTCGATAGTTTTTCTTGATAATTTAAATATGTACTCCTCTGGATCTGTTTCACCACCCAAATACTTCTTTTTTGTTAATTCTGTTTTTCGTAACGATTTTTCTTCAATAATAACAATAATGGAACAATGAAGGCCAGTCCTCTGTTTTTAACCACAACACTGTCAACTTCCACTTGCCTGCCTCACGACGCAACACTAGTGGAAACACTTCTGCAATTACCTGCAGGAAGTTCATTAAATTAGCTTGCCGAAGCGCCTTGAGCAGAAGTAAACTTCCGCACGTTTTTTCCCTTCTGTAAACACCCCAGGAAGCGGTTGCGCAAGTTACTCGCGGAAGTTACTTACTAGTGGACACACGCCTTTACAGCGATGCTCAACAAACCTCAATGGCAGAGGCTCCAAGAGAAGCGTTGTGCGTCAGGCAGAAATTTACTGTTAAAATACCGAGAGCAAACATTTGAAGAAGTGTCCGGGAACATATTATATTCCCTCATACCGCAAAATGAACGCCAGGAGAAAACCAGAGAAATTAAATTTAGAGCTTGCGCGGAGTATTATCAAGAGCCGTTCCTTCACGAAAGTAAAAGGGGAGGGCGAAAGCGATGATGGTACCTGAAGTAGCCTTTGCCACACACCGTAAGGTGGCTTGCGGAGTATAGATGCAGATGGAGTGACCAAGCTGTTACACGCACCATTCTTTCATGTCGTCTCACTGCCAGGCAGGCAGAAACGACTTAAATCTGCAAGCGCCCATCCGTGCTGTTATTCACCAGTAACTCGAGGACGTCCACCAGGGCAGGCGCATTTGAGGGAGTGGACTGTATTCTATCAGTGGCTTTAATGCGAACTCAACTATGTGATCGTTGCGCTTGATGTCATTTCGTAACAGAAAACAAATTTCGGGATGGCAAAGTCTGTAAAATAAGGGGTGTTTCAAAAAGAATGACCTGATTTCAAAACTGTAGTATAAGATTCCCTTGAAAAGCGTACAGGACCCGTATTTACTCCTTTCGAGACGACGGGGAGCTGTTTTGAGGGCCAAAGGGTTTCCTGCACAGGGTCAGGCGCGATAACGTGTTGCGTTTTTGGGGTTTCCGCATCTTTGTCCACTTCCTGTAGATCTCTAACGTTCACGTTATGTCCTTTCTTAAAACCCAATACTCCTGTTGATTCTACAGTCCGTCAGAGAGCAGTTGTCAATTACGGAATATTTCCTGTACTTTACGTTAACAGAGCGTATTCCGCCTTACTAAGTCGAGATGTGGTCCATCACTTCTAACGACCAATGCCCACTCTTTCCTCCTCTATACTCTTGTTTCTCGTGCATTCATTCCTTCGTAAGCGAATTTTGTATGTTTCTATTTAGACTGCACGTTGAATTCATAAAGCGGCAAGGAAAATAATTTTAAAAAGTAGAAACATCGAGAACAACAGGAATGTACGACTGGTTCCATTAATGAGAATTGTGTAATTACAGTGTGTTTAAAAAGAATGATCTGATTTCAAAACTCCATATTTATTAATAAAAACGTACTACAAACATGGGACGGATTGCAAAATACTCACAAAATACTGAAGTTTTAGTTACACTATTACAAATGCTGTTTGTGTCCACCAGCAGCAGCATGGAAAAAATCTTCTTTATAAGCTTTACATAATGTCTCTACTTTTACAGAAGTTATGGCAGCTGTTACTCTATTATTCACTCATTATGCGCCACGAGGTAAAAAGGGAGATGAACACACTTTCCTTCACTCATCTCCACAAGAAAAAATTGCATTACGTCCTGTCTGGCGATCTTGAAGGCCAAGAATGCAGGGCAGCATCTGATGTCCCGTGGCCGTATCCGGCGTTGAGGCAGATTGTCATTGAGAAACTGACGTACGTTGTTATGCCAGCGCAGTGGAACTGCATCCTGTTGGAAAAAGAAATCATCGGAGTCTTCCTGAAGTTGTGGAAGACGACGCTGGATAGGTCGCACGTGACGCCTAGACTCTGCCCTGCGTTCTCGGCCACCAAGATCGCTAGTCATGACCTTATGCGATTTTTCCTCGTGGGGATATGTGAAAGAAATTGGGTTAATTTTCTCTCTACCTCGTGAAATAGAAGATATGAACACAATAACAGCCACCATAACTTCTGTAAAAGCAGATATGTGATGTAAAGTTTATAACGAATTTAGCTATCGTCTGACGTTGTTAGTCCTGCTGCTGGGGGATACACAAGGTATTTGTAGTAGCATAGCTAAAAATTTTGTATTTTGTATTCCCTTACATGTTTGTAGTATGTTTTTATCAATAAATATGGACTTCTGAAATCAGGTCATTCTCTTCGAAACACCCTGTATGTGGTGTCACCGCCAGACACCACACTTGCTAGGTGGTAGCCTTTAAATCGGTCTCGGTCCGTTAGTATACGTCGGACCGCGTGTCGCCACTATCAGTGATTGCAGACCGAGCGCCGCCACACGGCAGGTCTAGAGAGACTTCCTAGCACTCGCCCAGTTGTACAGCCGACTTTGCTAGCGATGGTTCACTGACAAATTACGCTCTCATTTGCCGAGACGATAGCTAGCATAGCCTTCAGCTACGTCATTTGCTACGACCTAGCAAGGCGCCATTACCAGTTACTATTGATGCTGTAAAACATGTACTGTCAAGAGCGGTGTTCACCAATTACGGATTAAAGTTAAGTATTTCAGCACCTACGTACTTTATTTGCTAGTCTCAATTACTTTACCTGTTCCAGACCTCACGCCAGCCTGCGTGAGCTTAAACGCGTGCCTTTCGGCTTCCTCCTAGTGCACTGGCTGTCTTGCCAATCCACAACACTGTAAACAGACCATTCTGATTAATGGATGCATTCGTACATCCCTGTTGTTCTCGATGTTTCTATTTTTTAAAAATTAGTTTCCTTGCAGTTTTACTAATATGATGTGTTGTCTAAATACAAACATGGAACATTCACTTACGAGGGAATGTAGCTGTTAATGAAGGTAAGAGAATAGAAGAGGAGGGTGGACATTGGTCGTTAGAAGTGATGGATCACATCTCGACTTTGTAAGGCGGAATACGCTCTGTTAACGTAAAGCACAAGAAATATTCCGCAATTAACATTTGTTCTATGACGGACTGTAGAATAAACAGGAGTAGTGGCTTTGGAGAAAGGACGTAATGTGGCCTTTAGAGATGTGCAGGAAGTGGACAAGGATATGGGAACACCAGAAACACAACACATTATCATGACTAATCCGGTGCAGGAAAGCCGTTGGCATTCAGAATAGTTCCCAGTTGTCTCGAAAGGGATAAATACAGGTTCTGTACGGCTTTCTAGGGAATGTTGGACCATTCGTCTTGCAAAATAGTGGCCAGTTCAGGCAACGAGGTTGAATGTGGGCAGCGATCAATGTTATTGAGATCTGATAATGAAAGGTGGCTACACTGAGCCACAGCGCCAGAGATTGCGCCAAAGAGTTTTATTCCGCCGCCTCCACTGGCAGTGCTTGTCGAGATGTGGCAGTAGTCAGTGCTTATCGAGATGTGGTAGTAGTGAGTCGGTGTTGAGATGTTGTAGTAGGGAGTGCTTGTTCCACGTTTTATGCAGTTGTTTGATGGGCTAGACAGCAGATGATGTTCGAATGGAGATATTGTAATGATCAGAGTGCTTTTCGTCAATATATGAAGGTAAAAAATTCCCTTTCTTTTTATTATTTCAATGTCTTAAATAATGCGTCATTACAGGTTCAGTCAACAAAGCATCTGGCTTGTGTTCTTGTATTAGAGTGTAATTCTGGTTTCCTTACGCAATTATAGTATTTCTATTTTTTTTAATTGCTTCAGTATAAATGGTGTTCAAAATATCTTGTCTTATTGACGAAGAACCGTGCCAGATGTGTACGTTGAATCACACTTCCACACACAGAACAGCTACACTTGTGTTTTGTTGTTTCCTAGGTTTTATAGTTGCTGGGGACTTAATTAATTAATTGTGTTAACGGAAATTTTCTTTCATTCTTTGTTGTTATTCTATGCAGTCAGATTGCGTATTAAAACTAGTCAGGGCCAACCGTTTACGAGACAGCGTAACCGAACAGACAGCTACTAAATCAAAAGATTAAAATTATTTGCATTCTATATAATTAAGCCCCCACGCACTTGGCGACCGCTGCTTCGGATCGTCCCTTGGAATTCTTCTGATTGTATAAATAGCAGACAGTAGTATTGTTGTAGTAATTTGTAGTTTAGTAATTGTAGTCTATATTGCATGTGTAGATTTGGTAATTGTCATTCTTCTAATGGTATTTTTTTTGCAGAATTTAATTTTTATTGTCTTGTCTATGGGTTTGACAATTTAGTGCAATTATTTCAATTGTTCGTTTATCGTGTTTGAGGGAAGCATTTCGTGTGAATGATATTGTTGGTGATAAAGTGTCATTGTGTGTAATTTTCGTATAGTGACGAGTTTTGTATATTTTATAAATGATTACGCGATCAATGAAAAAGGCAAAAATGATAATAGTGAGAATGACGAAATTGTTAACATGGCGAACTCGCCAACACAGGAGAACAGTATGATGAATAATGAAGTTGAAAACAATTTAATAAGTCGGGAAAATAGTCCGGAACCATTTCAAAATTTTTCACAATCAAAAAATTTTCAGAATACGAGATTAATGACAGAAGATTCTGGAATAGTATCCAACACAGATAGCTTTACAGCTATGACGAAGGACACTGGTTTTGCGGGAAATGTTTGGGGCGAAAAGAATTTTGAACCAGTTAATATGGAGCAGTTGATGGGTGTAATATTAAATTTGGGATCTGAATTAAAAACAGGGTTAGACTCACAGGGATCACAAATAGGAACAATTAAAACTGATATGGGAACAATGGAAACACAGTTAAGATCTGAATTAAAAACACAGATGGGAAATTTGGCAACACGGTTAGAAACTGATATGGGAACAATGGAAACACGGTTAGGATCTGAATTAAAAACAGTGGCAACACGTTTAGAAACAGAGATGGAAACAATGGAAACACAGTTAGATTCACGAATAGGGACATGTTTCAAAAACATGAAAGATGAATTAAAGAAAGAAATTAGAGAGGAAGTACAACCGATTTTGAATGCTCACAATAATAGATTAATTTCAATAGAAATCGGACAAAAGGAACAGGACAGAGAACAGGAAGAAAGAGATCGCGCGATAGTACAAAAATTTTCAGAGTTAAATTTACAACGTGCACATGATAAGGAAGAAATATTTGAGAGAATCGAGGATTCCGTACCAAATGACAGATTAAATAACCTAACACAACAGTATGAACAGTTAACTACTAAATTTGTTAATACTGAAACCCGAGTCGCGACACTTACGGAAGACGTAAATATACAGAAAGAACAATTAGGTGACTTATCGGAAAGAGTTGAGGAGATTTCAGATAAATTGACAAGTCTTAGGCTAAATGGGGACAGAGATTTGGATGATACAGCTCCTTTACCATTTGCAGAAACTGAAGAGTATCAGAACATAAATAAACATGTTGAAAATCAGGGAAAATTTAATGAACGCGTTAAAAGGGAAGTTGAGGCAATACGAAAGCAAGTCAAACAAATTGAAGGCGAAATCGTAGGAAAAGACAGCAGAAGAAATTTAGAATCACAGATAGCAGAGGGTTTTGAAGAAAATAATTTATTTCATTTACGGGTTGCAACAAGAGAGCGCCAGGCGCGCGAACTTGACAATAATCGACATTCGGACTGGGACAGACGAGGTAAGTCTTTGTCGCCACGAGGAGAAAACTTTGACTATAAACACTTCTTAACTGTTCGGAAATTTAAGATCTTTCGCAATTCTAAGAAAGACATACATCCATGTTCATGGTTAGATCAATTTATGTACGCAGTTCGACCAAATTGGCCACTAAGTCACAAACTGGAAATTATGTGCGGCTATTAATGTCCTCAGGGGATTCACTACACTAAGTGAATATGTGCCGTAGCGTGCATAGGGCCCCGAGCTGTAGTGGTGCTATTTCCCTTTTAGTTTTCTGCACCACTGCCTACTCTTTTACTATTCTTTGCATCTGTCAAAACAACTCTTCGACTATCAATCTATCTAGAGAATCGTTAAAGATTAACCGGATATGACGATTTTACCTAAAAGTGATTTCGGAAATTACCGTTTGGACTTACTGTACCTTCAGCAGCATTCATTCGTAGTTTAAACGAAATTTTACCTGTTTATCTTCGTGACAATATTACTTCATATGTTGACGATATTCTTATTGCTAAACGTTCTTGGAGTGAGCACAACAATATTTTGGATTCATTATTACGTATTTTTGCAAGAGTTGGCATTACAGTGAACTTGGAAAAATCTGAATTTGGTCGTTCTCGGGTGAAATTTCTCGGTCACATTATTTCTACAGAAGGTATTCTTCCTGATCCAGAGAAATTAGACGCTATTCGTAATTATGCTGTTCCTACCACAAAACGTGATGTTCGTAGTTTCCTTGGTGTCTGTAATTTTCTTAGACGCTTTGTTAGATTGGACAATTTGACCACCCCGTTTATGTGAACTATCTGGAAAGAATTCTAATTGGTGTTGGGATGAGAAAGCTCAATCAGAATTTGAACGACTTCGTGATGCTTTAGTTGCTGCTTCACTTCTTTCACATCCGGATTTATCTAAAGATTTTTGTTTGGCGACGGACTCATCATACAAAGGCCTAGGTGCACACTTATTTCAAGAGACAGAAGAAAACGGCGTTGTAGTACAGAAGAATATTGCATTTGGAAGTCGTGTTCTCTCTAAATCAGAAAAGAATTATTCGATTACGGAACTTGAAGCCTTGGCTGTTGTATGGGCTTTCACAAAATTTCGGACATTTTTGTATGGCAGACGTACTAAGGTTTACACCGATCATCGAGCTCTGGAATTTCTTATGTCAACGAAATTAACACATGGCAATCTGGAAGGACATTAAGGAGAAGTGGAGGAGAAAGGAAAGCGTAGCGATCAGACAGTATTATTTAGTTCGCAATGATATTCTTTTTAAACGAAAATCGGTCGCCAACTCTGTTTGGTTTGTTTGTATTCCTGATGAGTGGGCATTCTGAAGTTGTGAACCTGGCTCTGCAAAATATTGCGTCTGCGGCTGCTAGAAGAGAGAAATCAGCTAAGCGACCTGGTCGTTTAAAAACCTTGTCAGTTGGTCAAAAGGTGTTAATTAAGTCTCATCGTCTGTCTCACAAAGGAAAGGGATTGTGTCGCAAATTTTTTCTGCTTTACAACGGTCCACGTAGAATTCGCAAAATTATTCATGATAACACTGTTGAAGTAGAAACTCTTAAATCTCGGCGCTCTAAGGGAGTACATCATATATCGAACGTTAAAATTTTTGTGGAATGACATACTTTAGAGAAACTAACAGAAACATGCAGAGAATACAAGGATACCGCGCTGTGTTTTGGCGGCGGCACATACTCAAAGCAACAGTCAAGTCTGCGCGCAGCACAAGGCAGTCATTGACCGCAAACAATTACTTCCTACGTCACGCGTACCTACAGCTGATCGAGCGCTCGGTGCGAATGCACTGACAGCCGAAAACAAATACACAGTCTAATTTCTCCGATTAAATTCAGTATAAAGCTATAGTGACTTGATAAATTATGTTATTAACGTTCAGTATTTTTCAGGATACGATTGTATAAAATATTTAAGAACTTCAGGTAAATTCTGTGTGTGTCCGACGTTAAGAGGACTTGCTATCGAGAAAATTTCAGGAAGAATGTAATTTCGAAGAAGAAACTAATAAACTAAAAAGGTAACTGTTAATTGAGTTTATTTTTCAGGAAACATATTTCCACTTAGGTACGTACTTTAGACGTAATTTGCTGCTCGCGATTACGTGATTCATACTTTGTGCTAAATTTCATGTTCTATGAATTTACTTGTGAAGCGACGTGCTTGCGTACATTAACTGATTTCTACAATGATTGATTAATGAACAGGGTTGTTACTTGTGTATATTATGCATCGCTTGGCTGCTATGCCTTTTCACTGACGTCATATTTTTTTTATGTGCCTGCTGTGCTTATTTATTTAAATTATAATTGTCACATGATTAATTGTGCTGATATGGTTATGTATGTAGGTTATACTTTGTGATGCATCTGCTTGCGCCTTCATGTTTACTTATTGAGATTACATATGAACATTTATTTGCTTATGCTGATATGATGCTAATGACCTGTTTATTATGTAAGATACATATTTGCTGCTTTGCGTATGGATTGCATATTTACACATTTCTGTTTTGTTGTCATAACTACTCTTTAATTTGGTATATAGAAATGCTGATATACGGTGTACGAACATGGAGTTTGGGTCACACCATGGTATTAATTACAGATTGTTTGCTTGGCAAAGCCTCGTTGTAGGAATTGTGCTGCATCCACTTGTTGACATTCTGTTCTCCACTGGTATATTTACTCGCAATTGCATGTTTTGTTTACGCTCAGTGCCTTATTTTTTTTAAGATAAGAAAATGAACTGCTATAATTCGACGAACGACATTAGTACAAGAAACTTCATAGAAGTCACATGAGGAGGTTTTATGGAAGCTGTATAAATTTATGCTAATAGGAAGGAAGCTATCGACATGACATACCAATACTAGGTTTAGACCATTAGCAATTATTACACTGTATTCCTTGTGAGCAATTGAAATAGCAAGTGACACTTGACACAAAAAATACTCCACATGTTTGCTTCCGCCATGATTCTTGAAGTGGTGTACACACTGTGAAATATTATGATCATTCACACTCCGTAATCGTACTTAATTACTGAGAGTTATTCGAACTAAAGTCTGTTAGAAGTCATGTATGCATTTCTTTTGTTTAATGATGGACAAGGTAACCAAAATGTATCTTATAATTCATAATGAGTAGAAGATTTGGGTCAGATGGATTACACAGAGGTTGTGTGTGGACATTATGTCTTCGGATTGTATGGGATGATGAACTGAAGTTTGCACTAGAATTTTATCTGTACTTGTTCGAGGAGACTGACTAGAGGAAAGAGTTGTAATGGAAGTAAAATGATATTGGCGATAAGGTTTATATGTGTCGACGTATTGAAGAGGTATTATTGAGGTATTGAGATTGTGTGAAGCTGATGATTATTGGAGTTTTGGTGGACAAGAGGTAAGGTAAATGATATTGATGATAAGGTTTATATGTATTGACGTAAGAGGTATTATTGAAGTATTGAGATTATGTGATGCTGATGGTTATTGGAGTTTTGATGGATAAGAGGCAAAGTAAGTGAGGAGCATATTTTTTTGTTGATTTATATGGAACAAGGAGGATTAAGATGGCAGACTAGAACACTAAAGTGGAAGGAAGACTGTCTACACATACACTTTGTTAAATCACTAAGCAGTATATACTTTTTTTTGAGAGAGGAAGCATTTGCATATCTTGGCTCACTGACAGTTGTGCAGCAATCGTACATTTGATTTGGCTTGGCAAACATTGGTCTTAACATGATGACTATGACGTTGACTAACTATTATTGACTGTTATACACTGTGCCACTACTACTTGATACACAAGTTGAACATCAAATTTTGAGAGAATTGCATTTACCCAGTTAACACTATTCAATTACACAGTAGTACTTAATGTGGATGAAAGATGAGTGAGTGTGTTTTGTGTGTTTTCCTTTCCGAATCCCCAATAATTGGTACCGACCTATCTCCTAAATATTATTTTACTTGTTTGTCGTGGCTTGCACTGACACCCATAAATATTATAGGTTTACTGATATTTGTGTATTTGTAATATTTAATATGACAATTATCTGATATCATTTGTGTGTTTATTATAATTTGTATGTTTAGTGTAAGAGCATTGATAATAATTTTGTAAAAGCAATTGTGTGTGCATTCAAACTGTTGTTCACACCTGCACCTGTTCAACAGTGATGTGTGACACTTAGAAACGTTTAATTTCTGCTGATGAACTGTGTGATTAGTGATAGTGAATATTATGGACTGTTACTTGCACTTTTTCTACATGATTGGTGCCACTAGGACATGTTTAATTTCTGCTGATAAACTCTGATGAACAGTGTGATTAGTGATAGTGAATATTATGGACTGCTGTCTGCACCTGTTCAACAATGCTGGGTGCCACTGATGGACTGCTTCTACTGAAAAGATGTCACCTGTTGGTGTCTGCACTTGCTCAACATTGCTGGGTGCCACTGATGAACTGCTTCTACTGAGATAATGTCACTTGTTGGTGTCTGCACCTGTTCAACAATGCTGGGTGCCACTGATGAACTGCTTCTACTGAGATAATGTCACTTGTTGGTGTCTGCACCTGTTCAACAATGCTGGGTGCCACTGATGGACTGCTTCTACTGAAAAGATGTCACCTGTTGGTGTCTGCACTTGCTCAACATTGCTGGGTGCCACTGATGGACTGCTTCTACTGAGATAATGTCACTTGTTGGTGTCTGCACCTGTTCAACAATGCTGGGTGCCACTGATGAACTGCTTCTACTGAGATAATGTCACTTGTTGGTGTCTGCACCTGTTCAACAATGCTGGGTGCCACTGATGGACTGCTTCTACTGAAAAGATGTCATCTGTTGGTGTCTGCACTTGCTCAAAATTGCTGGGTGCCACTGATGCACTGCTTCTACTGAGATAATGTCACTTGTTGGTGTCTGCACCTGTTCAACAATGCTGGGTGCCACTGATGGACTGCTTCTACTGAAATAATGTTACTTGATGGTGTCTGCACCTGTTCAACATTGCTGGGTGCCACTGATGGACTGCTTCTACTGAAATGATGTCATTTGTTGGTGTCTGAACCTGTTCAACATTTCTGGGTGCCACTGATGGACTGCTTCTACTGAGATAATGTCACTTGTTGGTGTCTGCACCTGTTCAACAATGCTGGGTGCCACTGATGGACTGCTTCTACTGAAAAGATGTCACCTGTTGGTGTCTGCACTTGCTCAACATTGCTGGGTGCAACTGATGCACTGCTTCTACTGAGATAATGTCACTTGTTGGTGTCTGCACCTGTTCAACAATGCTGGGTGCCACTGATGGACTGCTTCTACTGAAAAGATGTCACCTGTTGGTGTCTGCACTTGCTCAACATTGCTGGGTGCCACTGATGAACTGCTTCTACTGAGATAATGTCACTTGTTGGTGTCTGCACCTGTTCAACAATGCTGGGTGCCACTGATGAACTGCTTCTACTGAGATAATGTCACTTGTTGGTGTCTGCACCTGTTCAACAATGCTGGGTGCCACTGATGGACTGCTTCTACTGAAAAGATGTCACCTGTTGGTGTCTGCACTTGCTCAACATTGCTGGGTGCCACTGATGGACTGCTTCTACTGAGATAATGTCACTTGTTGGTGTCTGCACCTGTTCAACAATGCTGGGTGCCACTGATGAACTGCTTCTACTGAGATAATGTCACTTGTTGGTGTCTGCACCTGTTCAACAATGCTGGGTGCCACTGATGGACTGCTTCTACTGAAAAGATGTCATCTGTTGGTGTCTGCACTTGCTCAACATTGCTGGGTGCCACTGATGCACTGCTTCTACTGAGATAATGTCACTTGTTGGTGTCTGCACCTGTTCAACAATGCTGGGTGCCACTGATGGACTGCTTCTACTGAAATAATGTTACTTGATGGTGTCTGCACCTGTTCAACATTGCTGGGTGCCACTGATGGACTGCTTCTACTGAAATGATGTCATTTGTTGGTGTCTGAACCTGTTCAACATTTCTGGGTGCCACTGATGGAACTGATTCTACTGAAATAATGTCACTTGTTGGTGTCTGCACTTGTTCAACATTGCTGGGTGCCACTAATGGAACTGCTTATACTGAAATAATGTCACTTGTTGGTGTCTGCACCTGTTCAACATTGCTGGGTGCCACTAATGGAACTGCTTCTGCTGAATGATGTCACTTGTTGGTGTCTGCACCTCTTCAACATTGCTGGGTGTCACTAATGGAACTGCTTCTACTGACATAATGTCACTTGTTGGTGTCTGCACCTGTTCAACATTGCTGGGTGCAACTGATGGAACTGCAGCCGGCCGGGGTGGCCGAGCGGTTCTAGGCGTTACAGCCTGGACCCGCGCGACCGCTACGGTCGCAGGTTCGAATCCTGCCTCGGGCATGGATGTTTGTGATGTCCTTAGGTTAGTTAGGTTTAAGTAGTTCTAAGTTCTAGGGGACTGATGACCTCAGAAGTTAAGTCCCATAGTGCTCAGAGCCATTTGAACCATTTGATGGAACTGCTTCTAATGAAATGATATTACTTGTCGGTGTCTGCACGTACTCAACATTGCTGGGTGCCACTGTTGGAACGGTTTCTACTGAAATGATGTTACTTCTTGCTGTTTGCACCTGTTGACCATTGCTGGGTGCTACTGCTGGAACTATCAACTACTTGTTTTTTTGAATCATTGAAAGCATTTTATGTGAACATTGGTATAAACTGATTTTTTGTGTATTGTGTAAACTATTATGTAATGTCACATGTATGAAAGAATTTGTATTGCTTACTGTATTTTATATATTGGGTTACTGAAAGGTCAGTGCAAAGCCAAAATTTTATCTAATTATGTGATATTTACGTATTAATATTATCTTTTATTTTTGTCTGTATTTTTGTGGACGATTTTGGTGGTATTTTCACCACCAATGCTGGCAAAAATACCATCAAATTCTGGCCCATGGAGGAAGGGCATATGAAAGGTGGCTACACTGAGCCACAGCGCCAGAGATTGCGCCAAAGAGTTTTATTCCGCCGCCTCCACTGGCAGTGCTTGTCGAGATGTGACAGTAGTCAGTGCTTGTCGAGATGTGGCAGTAGGCAGTGCTTATCGAGATGTGGTAGTAGTGAGTCGGTGTTGAGATGTTGTAGTAGAGAGTGCTTGTTCCATGTTTTATGCAGTTGTTTGATGGGCTAGACAGCAGATGTTGTTCGAATGGAGATATTGTAATGATCAGAGTGCTTTTCGTCAATATATATGAAGGTAAAAAAATTCCCTTTCTTTTTATTATTTCAATGTCTTAAATAATGCGTCATTACAGGTTCAGTCAACAAAGCATCTGGCTTGTGTTCTTGCATTAGAGTGTAATTCTGGTTTCCTTACGCAATTATAGTATTTCTATTTTTTTAATTGCTTCAGTATAAATGGTGTTCAAAATATCTTGTCTTATTGACGAGGAACCGTGTCAGATGTGTACGTTGAATCACACTTCCACACACAGAACAGCTACACTTGTGTTTTGTTGTTTCCTAGGTTTTATAGTTGCTGGGGACTTAATTAATTAATTGTGTTAACGGAAATTTTCTTTCATTCTTTGTTGTTATTGTATGCAGTCAGATTGCGTACTAAAACTAGTCAGGGCCAACCGTTTACGAGACAGCGTAACCGAACAGACAGCTACTAAATCAAAAAATTAAAATTATTTGCATTCTATATAATTAAGCCCCCATGCAATGACTATGTGTGATGTGCGACAATTCATCCTCGTGCACACGAAACCACTGCTGGACGATGCGAACTGTGTGAATAGGGGTCCTGCGTCATGGAACACAGCATCCCCGTTGGGGAACAAACATTTTACCATGGGATAGACCTGATTAGCCAAAATGGTCACATAATCCTTGACAGTAATGCGACCTTGCAGACTAACAATGGGGCCCATGGAATGCCACAATATGGCTGCCCAAATCATCAGCGAACTACCACCAAGTTTCAATTCTGAGACGTAATGTAGGCCAGAACTTTGAAACAGTGTGAAAGAAGGCTCATTCGGCCAAATACCATTTTTGCATTGGTCCATGATCCAAGTTTTTTTCTGCACCATGTTTATGTGTTACTGGCATTTGCATTAGTAATGTGTGACTTTGATATTGCAGCTCTCCCTGAAATTCCCAGCTTACGGAGCTCCCTCGTGTTGTTTCGGTGCTGACAGAGTTCGCGAGTGCGACTTTCAGTTCTGCGCTGACTTATGCAGCTATAGTCCTCCTATTTTTCGTCACAATCCTCTTCAGTCACCATCCGCCACGATCACTCAACACACACTTTCGCCCGTGTTGTGAATTAGTGGCTTCAGCTACGCTAGTTACGGAAACACCCACTACACGAGCACCGCACACGTTCGAATGCACTGAGCTCCTTGATAACGCACTCTTCTGACCACGACTGACTGTTGCAACGTGCTAAGGACACTGCACAGGTGCCATTCGTGGTCACATACAACGGCTTGGCTAGCATCCGCATTTATACGAGGTGTGTTCAAAAAATTCCGGAACTTTGTCCACAAAATTTTTCTGCGTTTGCCTTTTACTTATTGTGCATGGTCTCCTTCGGAATACTCTTCTCCACAACTCAAAAATGGTTCCCAACGCCGTTTCCACTTCCAGAAGCAGTCATGGTACGCCTCTTGCTGGATCGCGCGAAGCGCTGTGTGCGAATTTTCTCTTATCTCGCCTGTCGTTGCAAATTCTCGTCCTTTCAAAGCTGTTTTCAACTTCGGAAATAAAAAAAAAAAAAAAATTCCACAGGGGCCAGGTCTGGAGAGTACGGAAGACGAGGCAGCACGGTGATTTCGGTTTTTGTGCAATAGTCACGCACCAACAGGGGTGAACGTGCTGTTGCGTTACCCTCATGCAAGAGCCGTAAGTTGTCTCGCCACATTTCAGGCTGTTCCCTTCTCACAGGATTTCGTGACATGATCCAACTGAATTGTTAAATTCTTCTGCAATCTCTCGGACAGTCTTCGATTGGCACGCATGATTTCGTCGTATTTCCTGACATGAGCGTCATCGTTAGACGTCGAAGGGCGTCCTGAGCAAGGGTCATCTTTATCTTCTGTCCGGCCATTTCTAAACAGCCGGCCGGAGTGGCCGAGCGGTTCTAGGCGCTACAGTCTGGAACCGCGCGGCCGCTACGGTCGCAGGTTCGAATCCTGCCTCGGGAATAGATGTGTGTGATGTCCTTAGGTTAGTTAGATTTAAGTATTTCTAAGTTCTAGGGGACTAGCTCGTGGTCTCGCGGTAGCGTTCTCGCTTCCCAACCACGGGGTCCCGGGTTCGATTCCCGGCGGGGTAAAGGATTTTCACGTGCCTCGAGATGACTGGGTGTTGTTGTGTAATCATCATCATTCATCCCCATTACGGTCGAAGGAAGGTAATGGCAAACCACCTCCGCTAGGACCTTGCCTGGTAAAGCGGTGCGGTTCTCCTGCATCGTCTCCTACGCTCTGTCAAGGAGTATGGGACTCCATCATCGTCATCATCAGGGGACTGATGACCTCAGCAGTTACCTCCCATAGTGCTAAGAGCCATTTGAACCATTTTTAAACCCTGTGAACCAATCGTAACACCGAGTACGGCTAAAGCACTCATTACCGTAGGCTTCCTGCATCATTTGGTGTGTCTCTGTGAAGGTTTGTCGGCCGCTGTGGCCGAGCGGTTCTAGGCGCTTCAGTCACGAAGCGCGCTGCTGTTCCGGTCGCAGCATCGAATCCTTCCTCGGGCATGGATGTGTGTGATGTAACTAGGTGTAAGTAGTCTACGGGACGGATGACCTCAGATGTTAAGACCTATAGTGCTTAGAGCCATTTTTTGTAAAGGTTTACTTGAGTTTCACACAAAATTTAATGCAGACGCGTTGTTCGTCTAGCTCTGTCATCTCGAAATTCGGCAACTATGCGACATGACGTTCTACTCAGCACAGCACTGAACAATAACTGACAAACATACTACAATGAAAGTTCCGGCAGTTACACATTAAACACAGGCGTGTGCAGGGATGCCAACCGCACTCCGTTCCAACATACCACTGGCGCGAAATTACGAATGTTCCGGATTTTTTTGAACATACTTCGTATTCAATGTATTCCACATTTCTGTAAATCCCCTGTAACTGCTTGAGCCCCGCACCAGTGATCCCAATCTTGGATGTGAATCCAAACAAAAAGAACAGTTTCGTTAAGAAGTGAACGTTGATGGAGCTTGCATTTTCCTCTTAATAATGAGAAAACTAGATACTTCTGTGCTAACTTAGGCTTTATAGATTTCATACTGCAAGCAATTTGATACGGAAATATAGTAAAAACAATTTACTTTCAATTTAGTTTTTATTTATCTACCCTCATGCGAGTAGGGCTTTCTGCCCTAGTCTTACATCCGACCTTCACATTTTAACTGAATAGTAGTTCATGGTGTGGGTTCCTGTAGTCATGTCCTAGTTCATGAACCACGGGCAACGTATGAGTGGCCAACTAAGTGGTTCCGACAGTCGGGATACCAGTTACTTTGGAATAAGTCTGGGCATCTCGGACATATTCTGAGTCGTGGTCACCTTTGTGCTCATACGGCAAAGACTACCAAATCCACCAGTCAGTCCCTCAGCAGTTAGGGGTAAAACCCAATGGGACTCGGGGCAAGTAAGGCTAGCAACCTGCTTCCCTGGTACTTTAAATATGATGCTGGCAACAATCAGAGCAAAATGCCTCGGGCCTTTGGAGGTGACGGAGTCCCACCTCTAACTGACAAACCAGGGACTCCTAAGATACGACTTGGCAAACAAATGGTAATAGATGGGGAGCTATTAATATCAATGGGGGCTACTCTGGGAAGAAGGTAGAGCTGGCAGAGGCTGCAAGTAAGATGGGGCTGGACGTTTTAGCTGTTAGTGACATTTGGGTAAGGGGTGAGAAAGAAGAGGAAGTGGGAGAATACAAGGTATACCTGTTAAGAGTCAAAGCAGGAATTGCACAACGGGGTGTAGGGCTTTACATCAGGAAAGAAATGGAACCCAGCGTAGTTGCAATAATGTATGTAAACGAACGACTGATGTGGATAGATTTGACAGTGTCTAGCAAGAAAATTAGGATTGTGTCAGTATACTCACATTGTGAAGGGACAGATCAAGGTAAGATGGATAGTTTTTATGAGGCACTCAGTGATGTAGTTGTTAGAGTAAAGGACAAGGACAGTGTTCTGCTCATGGGTGATTTTAACGCCAGAATTGGAAATCGAACAGAAGGGTATGAAAAGGTTATGGGTAAATTCGGAGAGGATATAGAGGCCAACACGAACGGAAAACAACTCTTGGATTTCTGTGCCAGTATGGGCTTAGTAATCACAAACTCCTTTTTTAAGCATAAGAACATTCACCGGTATACTTGGGAAGGCAGGGGAACCAGATCTGTCATTGACTATATAATAACAGATCAGGAATTCAGGAAGGCTGTGAAGGACACACGTGTATTCAGGGGATTCTTTGATGACACTGATCATTATTTAATCTGCAGTGAAATTGGGATTGTGAGGCCGAAAGTGCAGGAGGTCAGGTCCATATGTAGAAGGATAAGAGTGGAGAAACTTCAGGATAAGGAAATCAGGCACAAGTACATAACAGCGATCTCAGAAAGGTACCAGTTAGTTGAATGTAGTCAATTACAGTCATTGGAAAAGGAATGGACAAGGTACAGGGACACAGTACTAGAAGTGGCTAAAGAACGCCTTGGAACAGTGGTGTGTAAAAGTAGGATGAAGCAAACAGCTTGGTGGAATAACACAGTCAAGGCAACCTGTAAAAGGAAAAAGAAGGTGTATCAAAAATGGCTACATACTAGAACTCAGGTAGACAGGGAAAGTTACGTTGAAGAAAGAAACAAAGCCAAACAGATAATTGCAGCATCCAAGAAGAAATCTTGGGAAGACTTTGGAAACAGGTTGGAGACTTTGGGTCAACCTGCTGGAAAGCCATTCTGGAGTGTAATTAGCAGTCTTCGAAAGGGAGGTAAGAAGGAAATGATAAGTATTTTTGACAGGTCAGGAAAACTGCTGGTGAATCCTGTGGATGACTTGGGCAGATGGAGGGAATATTTTGAAGAGTTACTCAATGTAGGTGAAAATGCGATCAGTAACGTTTCAGATTTCGAGATAGAATGGGATAGGAATGATGATGGAAATAGGATCACATTTGAGGAAGTGGAGAAAATGGTCAATAGATTTCACTGCAATAAAGCAGCTGGGGTGGATGAAATTAAGTCAGAACTCATCAAATACAGTGGAATGTCAGGTCTTAAATGGCTACACAGGATAATTGAAATGGCCTGGGAGTCGGGACAGGTTCCATCAGACTGGACAAAAGCAATAATCACACCAATATTTAAACATGAAACCAGAAAAGATTGTAACAACTACAGAGGTATCTCTTCAATCAGCGTTGTGGGTAAAATCTTCTCAGGTATTGTTGAAAGGAAAGTGCGAGTATTAGTTGAGGACCAATTGGATGAAAATCAGTGTGGATTTAGGCCTCTTAGAGGTTGTCAAGACCAGATCTTTAGGTTACGGCAAATAATGGAGAAGTGTTATGAGTGGAACAGGGAATTGTATCTATGCTTTATAGATCTACAAAAGGTATATGACCGTGTTCCTAGGAGGAAGTTATTGTCTGTTCTACAAGATTATGGAATAGGAGGCAAACTTTTGCAAGCAATTAAAGATCTTTACATGGATAGTCGAGCAGCAGTTAGAGTTGATGGTAAATTGAGTTCATGGTTCAGAGTAGTTTCAGGGGTAAGACAAGGCTGCAACCTGTCTCCACTGTTGTTCATATTATTTATGGATCATATGTTGAAAACAATAGACTGGCTGGGTGAGATTAAGATATGTGAACACAAAATAAGCAGTCTTGCATATGCGGATGACTTAGTTGTGATGGCAGATTCGATTGAAAGTTTGTAAAGTAATACACTCCTGGAAATGGAAAAAAGAACACATTGACACCGGTGTGTCAGACCCACCATACTTGCTCCGGACACTGCGAGAGGGCTGTACAAGCAATGATCACACGCACGGCACAGCGGACACACCAGGAACCGCGGTGTTGGCCGTCGAATGGCGCTAGCTGCGCAGCATTTGTGCACCGCCGCCGTCAGTGTCAGCCAGTTTGCCGTGGCATACGGAGCTCCATCGCAGTCTTTAACACTGGTAGCATGCCGCGACAGCGTGGACGTGAACCGTATGTGCAGTTGACGGACTTTGAGCGAAGGCGTGTAGTGGGCATGCGGGAGGCCGGGTGGACGTATCGCCGAATTGCTCAACACGTGGGGCGTGAGGTCTCCACAGTACATCGATGTTGTCGCCAGTGGTCGGCGGAAGGTGCACGTGCCCGTCGACCTGGGACCGGACCGCAGCGACGCACGGATGCACGCCAAGACCGTAGGATCCTACGCAGTGCCGTAGGGGACCGCACCGCCACTTCCCAGCAAATTAGGGACACTGTTGCTCCTGGGGTATCGGCGAGGACCATTCGCAACCGTCTCCATGAAGCTGGGCTACGGTCCCGCACACCGTTAGGCCGTCTTCCGCTCACGCCCCAACATCGTGCAGCCCGCCTCCAGTGGTGTCGCGACAGGCGTGAATGGAGGGACGAATGGAGACGTGTCGTCTTCAGCGATGAGAGTCGCTTCTGCCTTGGTGCCAATGATGGTCGTATGCGTGTTTGGCGCCGTGCAGGTGAGCGCCACAATCAGGACTGCATACGACCGAGGCACACAGGGCCAACACCCGGCATCATGGTGTGGGGAGCGATCTCCTACACTGGCCGTACACCACTGGTGATCGTCGAGGGGACACTGAATAGTGCACGGTACATCCAAACCGTCATCGAACCCATCGTTCTACCATTCCTAGACCGGCAAGGGAACTTGCTGTTCCAACAGGACAATGCACGTCCGCATGTATCCCGTGCCACCCAACGTGCTCTAGAAGGTGTAAGTCAACTACCCTGGCCAGCAAGATCTCCGGATCTGTCCCCCATTGAGCATGTTTGGGACTGGATGAAGCGTCGTCTCACGCGGTCTGCACGTCCAGCACGAACGCTGGTCCAACTGAGGCGCCAGATGGAAATGGCATGGCAAGCCGTTCCACAGGACTACATCCAGCATCTCTACGATCGTCTCCATGGGAGAATAGCAGCCTGCATTGCTGCGAAAGGTGGATATACACTGTACTAGTGCCGACATTGTGCATGCTCTGTTGCCTGTGTCTATGTGCCTGTGGTTCTGTCAGTGTGATCATGTGATGTATCTGACCCCATGAATGTGTCAATAAAGTTTCCCCTTCCTGGGACAATGAATTCACGGTGTTCTTATTTCAATTTCCAGGAGTGTATTTCAGAGCTAGATCAGAAATGTAAGGACTATGGTATGAAGATTAGCATCTCCAAAACGAAAGTAATGTCAGTGGGAAAGAAATATAAATGGATTGAGTGCCAAATAGGAGGAACAAAGTTAGAACAGGTGGACGGTTTCAAGTACTTAGGATGCATATTCTCACAGGATGGCAACATAGTGAAAGAACTGGAAGCGAGGTGTGGCAAAACTAATGCAGTGAGCGCTCAGCTACGATCTACTCTCTTCTGCAAGAAGGAAGTCAGTACCGAGACTAAGTTATCTGTGCACCGTTCAATCTTTCGACCAACTTTGTTGTATGGGAGCGAAAGCTGGGTGGATTCAGGTTACCTTATCAACAAGGTTGAGGTTACGGATATGAAAGTAACTAGGATGATTGCAGGTACTAGTAGATGGGAGCAATGGCCGGAGGGTGTCCACAATGAGGAAATCAAAGAAAAGCTGGGAATGAACTCTATAGATGTAGCAGTCAGGGCGAACAGGCTTAGATGGTGGGGTCATGTTACACGCATGGGAGAAGCAAGGTTACCCAAGAGACTAATGGGTTCAGCAGTAGAGGGTAGGAGGAGTCGGGGCAGACCAATGAGAAGGTACCTGGATTCGGTTAAGAATGATTTTGAAGTAATAGGTTTAACATCAGACGAGGCACCAATGTTAGCACTGAATAGGGGATCATGGAGGAATTTTATAAGGGGGGATATGCTCCAGACTGAACGCTGAAAGGCATAATCAGTCTTAAATGATGATGATGATGAGTGATGATACCTATAATATAAAGGCTGATCAAAAAGTTTCCGTCCGAGGCGTTGCTGCAGCGTATACGCAGCGTAACCCGACTTCGATGCGGGTGTATAAGCAACAACAGGTAGGCAAGGGATTAGGGTGATATTTGTACCTTTCCGACGTCCGTGCGATAAATGCGGAAACGTGAGCAGTGGCGACGTTGTAACCAAACGCGTCCAAACAGTACCAACTTGGTTTTATTCTTTTCTTGGCTGCCGAAGGGTAAACACCAGTAGACATCCATCGTAGAATGGAGAATGTGTGTGAGCCAGCACATCTGTCAAAAACAGCTGTTGTGGAATGGCTGGTGCTTTTTTGATCGACCCTTATATTACGAAGAATATCAGTAACATTAATAATAGAAATAGAACGATGAATCGAAAGCAGATTTGTACACATCTAAGGGCATCGGGAATAACAATGCTGAGCAGCAACTAATAATAACAGAAATTTTGCTACTGCCACTAATATTAATAATAATGATGTTTTACTGACAGTGGGAAATAAAAAATGTATTTGTAAGTATACAAAAGTGAGATGCTATGAACTAGTGAGCTCTAAGAGGGAGAAATACAGGCCAACTGACAAGTTAAGGACTTTGAGAAATGGGAAAGGTTTCGTAGGAAAAGAGGGTACTCAGGTAACAGACGCCTTTTGAAACGACGATAGTGTTAGTCAAAATATCCACGGGTGTGCTGCCGGTCTATAGTGTCCAACGGGCACAATATTTCGGCGATCATACATGTCGCCATCATCAGGTGAACTGACGGACTGAGCTCCTGTGAACGTGCCGGCACGGAGATCCGTACGCTATGGCTGCTCAGAGGGAACTGGGTTCGGTCGCGGCGGCGGCCGATTTAAATACCCTCCGCCCGCGGCGCGCTCCCTCCGCCGTCCGCGCCCCGCGCCACGGTCGCGCGGTGGAAAAGATTGCGACGGCGTCTGAGATGACGTCGGAGTTATGGCTCTGTCCGCCGTGGTCGTCACAACTATACGTTTGCTCGATTTACTCTTGATTAACCCGATCGCTGGTTCCCAAGCCTTGCTAAGATTATAGCCACAGTCACGGTTTATGAGGTCGTCATTGGTGCGAATTTCGATGGCCTCTCTAACAACGCTGTCCCAGTATCTCGACGTCTGTACCAGAATCCTCGTGCGGTCATATTCCATGGCGTGATTTTCCGACAAACAATGTTCAGCGACCGCCGACTTGCTCGGATACATCAGGCGAGTGTGCCTCTGGTGTTCACGACATCGATCCTCGACGGTACGCATCGTCTGACCAATATACGACTTGCCACATTGACACGGAATCTGGTACACGCCGGCCTTCCTCAAACCGAGGTCATCTTTGGCGCTCCCCACCAGTGCACGAGTTTTATTTGGAGGACAAAACACAGTTCCGACCCGGTGTTTCTTCAGAATGCGAGCGATTTTCCCCGAGAGTGCGCCTGTGTTTTTTTGTTTTCGGAGATAGGCCATTTTACTGTGGGCGGTGGTTCGAAACCCGGTGTAGTTAACGGTCTCTGCGTGGGCATTGGAAACTGAAAACAAGAAACTGAATGTTTGATTCCGGTACGGGGATGATACGTTTGTTTTGTGAAGGCATGGCAGAAAGGGACTAGGTAGTTTCCACCAACATCTCATTGGAATTAATCCGAGGATTCAGTTTACCATGGAGGAAGAAGAGGTGGCGGAAGATTAAATTTTCTTGATGTGATGATTTACTAGAAAGAAGAAAGTACGCCAGGGCTGTGCACTGATATATACCATGGTAATCAGACCTAGGATTTCCTACGGCCCTGTAGTGTGGTGGAAGAAGGTAGAACAGCGGATTGCAGCTAAGGAGCTTGCTAAGGTGCAGAGATTGACCTGCTTAGCCATAACAGGCGGAATTAGCGGCACACCAACCGCTGGAATGGAAGCCATGCTGGACATGCCTCCATTACACCTTTGGGTCAAGATGGAGACAGCAACTGGGGCACACAGACTTAAAACTGGCAAAAACTGGTTCTTATTCGGATACGCAGAATCACACACTAACATAGTGAGTGAGGTAAATATAGGAATGACTGGGGAAATGCCTGACGACTGTATAATAACTCCCAACTGCTCCGACAAGCCTTGCAACATAATAATTGGAAGCAGGGAGCAATAGGGAAAAAACAGTTCGACACCGTACGGGGGACAACGTTTGGTTCACTGATGGGTCGAAAATAGACCAAGGCGTTGGGGCAGGGGTGTACGGGGTTCAGCCAAGACTGGAGGGCATCATCTCTATAGGAAAACTGGCCTCTTATTCCAAGCTGAAATTACTGGAATCAGGGCGTGTGTGGAGGAGAATATGCGTAGGTGCTACAAGGATCGTAACATCTACATATATTCAGACAGCCAGACAGCCTTGAAATCATTGGCAGCTCCTGCAACAAGATCTAAGATTGTTGCAGAATGCCACAGGGCTCTGGTGGAGCTAGGGGGAAGCAATAGGGTAAACCTAGTGTGGGTCCCTGGCCACTCAGGAATCTGTGGCAATGAACAAGCCGACAGATTGGCTAGGATGGGGGCAACAACTCCATTTATAGGACAGGAACCTGTCCTGACAATCACCAAGGCTATGATCAAATTAGAACAACGGAACTGGCTTAGGAAATAGCACGTAGGATATTGGACCAAGGTCCATAACCAAAAACATGGTAAGGTTATGATGCCCAATACATGTTTTAAAAGAAGCTCTGTAATCTCGGGACTGAACAGGAAAGACTGGACTGATGACCGGCCATGGGAATTTAAAAAAACACCTACACGCAATGGGTATAACGGAAGAGCACCCTAAATGGAGGATCTGTGATGAGGGTAAAGAAACTGTATCACACCTAATCTTCGAATGCATGGCATTGGAGAGTAAAAGATACAGAATCTCCGGGACAACTAGACCTGAAGAAATCGTGTCTAACAAAAAACTGGCAGAGGGACTCCTTGCACTATTTAAGGGCTTTGGTTGGCTTTACTGGATATACCGGGAGCGCTTCCGCACAATAAACTTAGTTTCGGTGCGGGCAGTGGCGGGTTAGACCTAAGCTGTTTTAGCTTCCCTGTTAAAATCAAATTAAATCAAATCAAAAAGAAGAAAGTAGCTTAGGCCACATGGGTTGATACGCACAGAACGTTACTTACACTGGTTTTCGAACCACCACCCACAAGAAAAGCGTGGCGTCGTAAAAACATTGGGGGATGGAGCAAGAGACATCTGAGAACCAGAGCTGCTTGACGCTGAATTAATACAGTTCACCATTGCATTACTCAAGAATTGTTATTCGTCCGCTAGGGTAAAAAGAGCGTTAAGACTACTGGGCTGAAATCATAAAGACGCATAGGCACCTGTGAAATCGAAGTTTTTTCTGCCTTTCATTATGGACATTATTGATCCCATAGGAAAAACCTTGAATAAACGGAACATCGCGATAATTTACAAACCCATCCGAAAGATACAAGATCAGCTGCAATTGGACGAGAATGCTCGCCAACTGTTGGAAAAAGCAGAAATTTATAGGATTCTGTGAGGTTGTGGAGAGGTGTTCGTATGTACTACAAAAAACGGTCAAAAATGATAGGAAGAGCACGAGGGAAATTGCAAAAGAGGGGAGAGTGACGGATTAGCTGTGACGGAACATGCTTTGCAGCCAGGAACCGCCGCATCCATCTTGATAGGACTCAAGTATTGGCAGCTGAAAGCGGATACCATGAAAGCCTATTACAGAGAGGCCATGGAGACTGTAAACCACCCAGGAAATTGAATGGGAAGAAGGAGGGCGTGAAATTGAACGACACCTGGAGTCCGGTGCTGAAGATGATGTGTACCAGTCTTCCACCATAGCGTGATAGCAGCAGCGGACGGCGGCAGTCGACAACGGCCAGTTGCGCTCGGGTATTCAAAATGTATGACGTCACGCTGCTGCGTGGAAGCACGCGTAAACGGAATTTTGCTGCAGTCAGTAACGAACCAGGGTGTGAACCGTACACTCAAA
This sequence comes from Schistocerca serialis cubense, assembly GCF_023864345.2. Taxonomy (NCBI): domain Eukaryota; kingdom Metazoa; phylum Arthropoda; class Insecta; order Orthoptera; family Acrididae; genus Schistocerca; species Schistocerca serialis. Next base: position 17,720,127 of record NC_064644.1, on the reverse strand, counting down.
GAAGCTGCGATGCCCCTAGAAAATTTCCGCCGCAGACGGGGACAAAACGTTGGGTTTAAATGAGAAATCCATTCGAGCACGGCATAACAGCCCGGAACATTTTATTAACTATGACATTTCCGGCCGTGAAAGCATACATTTTACACTATAGCAATTGTCGGGAAAGAAAGAGAATGCGTTGGGTAGTGTCTATTGTGGGCGGTATTACCAAAAGCATGCCTTGACTATTTATGTCGACAACTGGAAGTAGCTACGAAAACTGTGGTCCTAGATGACAACCAACAGAAGTTTGATCGCTTCCTAGGACGACTACATGTTTGGATTATACCTAGCCAGCGTGCGCAGAGTACTGAAATTATCATCTGCGATAATCAGTCCTTAGGGATATGACGCTGTAACAAGGATTCATACAACGTACAGTCGGCATAAAATGCGCAATAAAAAATCACGGAATTTAGTGTTGGTAGAAGGAGCCTTTTTTTTATCGTTTGCCTCTGTAGTCGCTCTCAAGATCTCGTACCTCATCCCAGTTCCTCATCTTGCCCTCTGTGGCGTTCGCTGTGTTATTCAGTAGTTTGGTATTTAACTAATTTGTAAATGAAAATGATAATCTTATTTCATTACAGTGAGTAATTACTAAATAAATTTTTCTCCCGGCTAAAGATTTGGTCAAGTTGCTAAAGAACTCCAAGTTAACGTCGTGTTGATGTATTGTCTGTAAGTTGTGTAAGTGTCACTAAATCACAGTTCATACAACAGATTCTATACAACTATTGATTATGATGGAAACAGTTATCTTCAGCAAAATGATCATTAAAAATCCGAATATCAGCCGCGCACAACACTGACTATGTTACCTGAAACAATATTCTTCGCAACTTGTGCGTAATTAATATCGGCTCCATACACCAGCAAGAAAAGTTTGTTATATGGATCGTGCTATGAGCAATGTTTTTAAAGAACCAATCTGATTCAAATTATTTTCATTAAAATGAGTTCGGGACCACCGGTGCACATTTATTTTTACACATTTTTGTTACCTTCGGCATTTATGTCTGCAGAGTTGCGTAATTTGAATTTGCCGTTGAGGTAATTGTTAAGATGGCGGCAGACAATTGATAGAGACTTTCTATTGTTAGAGCAAATTTCCTTTTAACAGGATAAGTATTTGAAATGCTTATTAAACTTTACTTTCATATTGTGCACTATTTAGACTAATTTTCATCAAGCAAACCTTTGATACTTTCGTAAGAAACACAGATAAAAACGCGATACAAATCGCTGTCATCAGTGGCTGCGCTCCTTGCAGCGGAAAGAAATAATTAACACAGACAACGCTTATTGAGAGAGGAATTAAAGTTACAAATAATTATTCACTCGTATTTATAATAATAATGAACTCTATTCTCAAGCAATAATTAACAAATAATTACAATTTCTTAACAGACCTCAGTTTGATATGCGTCTTGCGTCCGCAACCAACAAAAGCCAACCAACAAAAGGTAAAAACAAAGGAAGACAATCGCAGATCATAAAAGGAATTTACAATTATCATTGTCTTTGTATAATACACATCGATATGTCCAATTACATCATAAAATATTATATAAATAAATAATATTTATCAGCCGGCCGAAGTGACCGTGCGGTTAAAGGCGCTGCAGTCTGGAACCGTAAGACCGCTACGGTCGCAGGTTCGAATCCTGCCTCGGGCATGGATGTTTGTGATGTCCTTAGGTTAGTTAGGTTTAACTAGTTCTAAGTTCTAGGGGCTAATGACCTCAGCAGTTGAGTCCCATAGTGCTCAGAGCCATTTAATATTTATCATCGTTTTATTTCACTGTTTTTTCATATGGCGGATAGATAATGTTTATAACTGTTAGAAACATAATTTTCTCTCGTCGCAGTGTAGCTAAAATTTATGTCGTGGATGTTACACCTCCTCTACCCAAAACGAATATTCTTATACATTGTGTTTCCGCAAGAGAGTGCAAAAATTTAACAGGACACGAGGACGCTTCACTGAGCAATTTTAGGTAAGGAACCTGGGGTCGAGGAAGAGATATGGAAGTAAACTTGTCTACCGCTTTGTTTAGCATTACTATTTCCCAACTTATTTGCAACTAACATGCGTACAAGTTTACACGTAATGTGCTATTTATTTACATGTACATTCTTTGTTTCCTGTAAGGAAACAAGGAGGGCGAGCCATCTCTTCTACCAGGCCGTCTGAATGGCCACCTGCACTCGAGGTTCGTGCAAAGAGCTCTACGTGAGCTGTTGGAGAACGTAGCCTTCGCTGTTCGTGAGAAGCTGTGGATGATGTGATTTCTGGCATTCCCCAAGGTAGTGTTATAGGCCCTTTGCTGTTCCTTATCTATATAAACGATTTGGGAGACAATCTGAGCAGCCGTCTTCGGTTGTTTGCAGATGACACTGTCGTTTATCGACTAATAAAGTCATCAGAAGATCTAAACACACTCCAAAACGATTTAGAAAAAATATCTGAATGGTGTGAAAAGTGGCAGTTGACCCTAAATAACGAAAAGTGTGAGGTCATCCACATGAGTGCTAAAAGGAACTCGTTAAACTTCGGTTACATGATAAATCAGTCTAACCTAAAAGCCGTTAATTCAACTACATACCTAGGTATTACAATTGCGAACAACTTAAATTGGAAAGAACACATAAAAAATGTTGTGGGGAAGGCTAACCAAAGGTTGCGTTTTATTGGCAGGACACTTAGAAAATGTAACAGACCTACTAAGGAGACTGACTACACTACGCTTGTCCGTCCTCTTTTAGAATACTGCTGCGCGGTGTGGGATCCTTACCAGATAGGACTGACGGGGTACATCGAAAAAGTTCAAAGAAAGGCAGCACGTTTTGTACTATCGCGAAATATGGTAGAGAGGGTCACAGAAATGATACAGGATTTGGGCTGGAAATCATTAAAAGAAAGGCGTTTTTCGTTGCGACGGAATCTACTCACGAAATTCCAATCACCAACTTCCTCCTCCGAATGTGAAAATATTTTTTTGACACCGACCTACATATGGACGAACGATCACCACGATAAAATAAGGGAAATCAGAGCTCGTACGGAAAAATATAGGTGTTCATTCTTTCCGCCCGCTATACGATATTGGAATAATAGAGAATTGTGAAGGTATTCGAAGAACCGTCTGCCAGGCACTTAAATGTGATTTGCAGAGTATCCATGTAGATGTGGATATAACATGACGGAACACAGCCTCACTTCAGTGTGGATGTTCGCAACCATCTCAATGCTGTATTTCCTGGTCGCTGAATTGGACGCGGAGATCCTATTCCATGGCCTGCGAGGTCACCGGACCTGGTCCCCTTGATTACTTCCTATGGGGACATCTGAAGTCACTTGTGTATGAGACACAAGTGGATACAGATATGGAATTAGCTGCCAGAATGGTAGCTGTTTGTGGTGTGATTCGAAATACACCAGGGATATTTTGTCAAGGCGCGTTAGAATCTTGTCCGTCGATGTCATTCTTTCACTGAGATTGATGGCCGTCAGTTTCAGCACATTTTGTAAGATACTGTACAAATGCTACGTTCCTTGTGTCAGTGATAGTATTTGCAGTTAACTGTAACTAATGTAAAAAAAACACACAGTAATGTGATTATATTTCTAGCATCTCCTTAAGCTGGCTTCTCCGACCCCTGGTTCTCTACCTCAAAGTCTTCAGTGGAGCATCCACTATGTCCTGTTAAATTTTTGTACACTGTTACGGAAACCTCCTGATCATTTTTGTCATATAACTGCTGTAACGTTCCGCGTGTGTTAGAACCTTATTACGAAAATAATAAAAATACCAGGGACTTCAAATGGTTCAAATGGCTCTGAGCACTATGGGACTTAACTTCTAAGGTTATCAGTCCCCTAGAACTTAGAACTAATTAAACCTAACTATCCTAAGGACATCACACACATCCATGCCCGAGGCAGGAATCAAACCTGCGACCGGAGCGCCTAGAACCGCTCGGCCACCCTGACCGGCTACCAGGGACTAACCGCAGGTCATAAATTGAATTTGGCAGCATACGCCACAACAACGGCAGTAAAATCCGAAAGAGCCACAGATACAATGGTGGAATTATTTATTGCATCACCGTCTATAATTCAACAGTTTTCTTATGATCGTTGTATGTCTTAGATAAATTGGCTTGAATTCCCTCTGTTTCTGTAGGAAACAAATATACACAATTATTTGTATCAACTTGATTTTGTTATGTTGATTTATTTCTATAACATAAGTTGTTCTTTACATTTTAACGCTTTCGTAAGGAACCGCGTAGAAGTGCATATGTCCTCTTATAGTTTTTCCTTTCGTACTATGTTAATCTCGGAAGGAAGACTGATTATTAACTTTACGGTATAACACTCATAGTTTTCAGTGTTTTTACATACACGGTTATCTCATATGAATCCGCTGTTGCCATTTAATGCGTGGTTGGTCCTACGCGTGCCTTCATCGCCCGTTACATTGTGTGGGCATCGAGAGATTTAATTTTCTAATATATTCCTTACTCTCCTCACGAAAATACACACGCATTAGAGTCTCCATCAGTTCACGCCTATTCTGTGGCTTCTTTATTGTGACAGAATTTCCCATAATCTTACAACATTTCTCAGTAGGACTGAGATCGTAGCTATTTCCAGGCCAGTCTAACGTTAGAACTCTATTCTGTCTCAGGAAATTTTTGGCTTGAAATGTAGTAACAATTAAATTGAAACACCGTCTGCTTCCTGCCTTGTACAAACTTGGTCACAGGACTTGACTTCAAAGCTCTGTGACAAGGAACAGGATGTAATTGGAAAACGCAACTGGAAACATCTCCAAACTCGTCTCTTTTTGTGGTCGTTTCAAGGATGCTATTGTATACATTTGTATTGACTGTGCCGTTTATGAAGTCCAGACGACCTACTCCGTGGGTAAAAATGCATCTACAGACCATTTCTCCTGATAAAAGTTTGACTGTGTTGTACACGAAGGCAAAAATTCTTCCCCTACTCTGCGACGCTCGAACACTTTCCTTCGGAGCCAAGTGGATTAAATTTATACTCATCTGGAAACAATTCTCTGTTCCACATATCTGGCGTCCGTATCACGTGTGCTTTTGCCAGTTTTAGCCGCTGTTGTCGCGTTGTTTATGCCTGGAACGGCTTCTCTCTCGATCGCCGGATAGCGAGTCCAGCTTCCAGTAGCCTAACAGTTCTACTGGTTACTGAGGCGTCACAAATTTCATTCCAGTCTCGCTTCAGCACTTTAAAACAACCACATAATTGTAAAAATGCCTCGTTTACAAGAGCGTGCAAGGTGGCGAGTACATTACTGCTTCCCTTGTTTTGTCACCCTCGTCGCAAGTTTTGTAAAGGCCTCGTCACTCGTGCTGTGGAGGCTGGGTTCGTGAGTTCCTGAAACGGCTTCTGGTGCAGTACACCGCTAAGACAATTTCTGCCTACCACTTTTACACAGCTATGCCCCAGCGTCAGGTAACAGGGTATGAGGAGGAAGGTTCTACAACACCCCAACAAATTAGTAACAAAGTCACACAAATAAGTTTACTTATCGTTGTGACTAGTTGAATATTGAAGTCTGCAACATTAAACGTAAAATAACACAAAAAGGTTCTCATTGGCTAAGTGCAAATAATCGAAGACAGACTTCACAGTACATAGCAAATGCAATTTACATCAACTGTCTGTTCACTTCTAAGACATCACTAAACGATGTTCCTTGTTTAAGTCAACCCTAACGATGATCTATAACCAAGTGGGCCAGAGATCCTCTTCTATGTTCCGAGTCGGCTTGTGTCCGTAGTCGTCCGGTCACTGGCGGATTGTACTCGGCCGGCTACTGGCCGAGGTGAAGTCGATATCTTCATTCTGGTGGAACCTGCGCAAGTGGCGAGTCTCTACGGCACAACAGGCACCAGCTCGCGTCTTTGCGCCTGTGCTGCTTTTGCCCTGGCTGTGTCTTGCTCGAACGACACAACAATCAACTGTAAAATAATTGAAGTAATTTTATACATAAAATTCTTGTGAACGCGTTACAATCTCCTTCCTGGAAATATTTTTGTAGCGCCACATTTTCCTACGCCTTTCCTTTTTCTACCATTTATGAAAATAATAATAAACACAATAAAATATATTGAGCATTATTTCACTCTATTTACAGTGTAAGTAACGCAAAGAAAGAAAATAAAAAAATTGTTTCACTAGACAGACTGGAACCCACGACTTTCGGATTACCGTTCTGTACCCTCACGGGTGCTCCGGTTGCTACCTGGCGACTACAATAACATACAGGGTGTTCGGAAATCCCCGTTAGAGACTTATAGGACTTGCAGAGTGGAGTGAGTACATAATGTTTCGAATAGGAATCCATGTCCCAACGACATTTCCAACCGAGTTGTGTAACGCGTCCACGCCTGCTGAGGAAAAGAGGAAAGAGGGAAAGAGAAAAGTCCCAGAGTTTCTTGTCATGGTATTCAACAGGGTTGACAGGGTGACATGTACTTATGGGATCGTATGCAAAGTTTAAGAGCTGAGTCGTGCAGAGACAAATGAAGATGCCTGCTACAGTAGAAATAGAAGAGACACCAGGTGGGATGGAGAGCGTGTACCAGAACTTGCGTCGTAGGTACCACGTCTATAACAGCGTTGGTGGCTGCAACATCGAGCCGCTGTTGTAATGCGTCCTAGATGTTTGTAACGGGAATTTTCGAACATCCTCTGTTATGGTTTACGCGGCGCGGGGTAGCCGTCCGGTCTAGGGCGCCTTGCCATGGTTCGTGCGGCTACCCCCGTCGGAGGTTCGAGTCCTCCCTCGGTCAAGGGTGTAAGTGTTGTCCTTAGCGTAAGTTAGTTTAAGTAGTGTGTAAGCCTAGGGACCGATGACCTTACCTCTTTGGTCCCATAGGAACTTCCACAAATTTCCAAATGACTTATGTCTCACCCAACCAACGCTAATAATGCTACTTTTTTTCTGATCACTCAGCTCACTGGAGCTCCCACTCCTGTTAGCTCCATTTATGGCGGAGCTCTGCATGCGCAACAAAGTTGAACGAAATGGGTGATGATCGGTAGGCGCGATCCACTTGTCAGTAACTTCTGTATCAGCTACAGAACAAGTCGCGCTGCAGACATTGTCACCATACGGCCCATTGATGACTGTCCTGTTGGTACCTTTTTGAACTTAAATGTTACAGATCGTGCTGAAGATTGAGTGGATAAGTCGGGTAACCAATGAGGTGGGGCTGAATCGAATTAGGGAGAAAGACAAAACTATGGTACAACTTGGCATTATGCAACCTTAGGGGTCCATGAATCGTCGGTTTGGTACTGTAGGGAAGTGTGTGGAGGCGTAAATATTGTCGAGGGATTCAAAGACTTGAATACGAGATGTGTGAGAAAAGTAATGAGACTGGCAACAATGCGAGTGATCTGGCAATGCTGTGCTGTTCTGCTGGTGTACACCAGTGTGTTCGTTCCTTCCAGAAGATGAGTCCGAGTTTCAGCTCCGTACAGCTATCACGAAATTTTTGAGAACGCCACCAATGGATTTGTACTTTTGGTGGGTGTTACGAAAATGGAACGTTGTGCCATAAAGTTTTGTGTTAAAGTTGGTGAATTCGCGAGTGTGACATTTGAAAAGTTGGAACAGCCGTTTGGGGAGCATTTCCTGTCAAGAGCACAAGTTTTTCGCTGGGACAAATCACTTCTGGAAGGCCGAGAACACTTTGAAGATGAAACTCGCTCAGGGAGACCTTCAATTTCAAAAACTGACGGAAACGTCGGACGTGTGCGTGCTCTTGTGAGAGCAGACCGACGTTTAAGAATAAGGATCATGGAGGACCTGCCTGTTAAACTTCAACACTTTCATCGCACACGAAATTTTGACCGAAGATTTGCACATGCGAAAGGTCTGTGCCAAAATGGGGCCGAAAAATCTTATAGTCGAGCAGAAGGTTAATCGAAGAAAGATGTGTGTTGATCTTTTTGGAACCGCAAGACCGCTACGGTCGCAGGTTCGAATCCTGCCTCGGGCATGGATGTTTGTGATGTCCTTAGGTTAGTTAGGTTTAACTAGTTCTAAGTTCTAGGGGACTAATGACCTCAGCAGTTGAGTCCCATAGTGCTCAGAGCCATTTGAACCATTTTTTGATCTTTTTGAGAGAACTGCCAATCACGACGAATGATTCAGTCACGTGATCACAGGTGATGAATCCTGTGTTTTTGAATAAGATCCTGAGACAAAGCTGCAAAGTGAGGCGTGGCACACTGAGACGTCTCCTCGACAGAGAAAAGTTCGAGTGAGTAAATCCAAGATCAAAACAATGTGGTTGGCTTTTTTGACGGTAGGGGCATCGTGCATAATGAATTTGTTCCTCCAGGACACTCTGTCAATTAAATGTTTTACAAAAATATTCTTGAAAGGGTCAGGAAAACTGGGAATCAAGTGAGACCATACATGAATGCTGCATTTTAACAACACCCGATGCCATACGGCCGCTTCCATCACTAAATTTTTGACATCAAAAAGCATTCCTGTTCTTCCCCGGGCCCCCTATACACCGGGTCTGAGTCTCGTGACTTTTTTCTTTTTCTGAAATTGAAAAATGTCTTAACAGACTAATTTTGAGACTCTGGAGAAAATTCAAAAGAATGTGACCGACATGTTAGAGGCCCTACCAGTTGAAGCTGCTATCAAGAGTGGGAACACCGACTTCGCCGGTGTATAGCTGCGGAAGGGAACTGCTCTGAAGGAGACCATACTCCGACGTGACGCAAGTCATGGGACACCTCCCAATATGGTGTCGGACCTCCTTTTTTCCGGCGTAGCGCAGCAACTCGACGTGGAATGGACTCAACAAGTCGTTGGAAGTCCCCTGCAGAAATACTGAGCTGCCTCTATGGCCATCGATAATTGCGAATGTGTTGCTGGTGCAGGATTTTCTGCAGGAACTTAACTCTCGATTATGACCCACAAATGTTCGATGAATGGCCAAATCGTTGTCCAGAATTTTCTTCAAGCCAGTCACGAACAATAGTGGCCCAGTGACCTGGAGCATTGTCATTCATAGATGCCTCATCGTTGTTTGGGAACACGAAGTCCGCGTATGGATGCAAGTACTCTCCAAGTAGCCGAATATAGCCACTTCCACTCAATTATTAGACCCAGTCCATTCCATTTGAACACAGCCCATACCATTATGGAGCCACCACCAACTTGCACAGTACCTTGTTGACAACTTGGGTCCATGGCCAAATTCTAACCTTACCAGCAGCTCTTATCATCTGAATTGGACTCATGTGAATAATTCATTGTTTTCGAATCTTCTAGCGTCCAACCGATAAGGTCACTAATCCCGGAGAGGCACTGCAGGCGATGTCGTGCTGTTAGCAAACGCATTCGCGACGCTCGTCTGCTGCCATAGCCCATTAACGGTAAATTTTGCCGCAGTGTCCTAACGGATACGTTGGTCGTGCGTCCCACATTGATTTCTACGGTTATTTCACGCAGTTTTGCTTGCCTGATAGTACCGATAACTCTACGCAGACGCCGCTGCTATCGGTCGTTAAGTGAAGGCCAGTGGCCATTGCCTTGTCCTTGGTGAGAGGTAATGCCTGAAATTTACACTGTGGATCTAGGAATACTGAATTCGCTAACGATTAACGAAGTGGAATGTCCCATGGGTCTAGCTTCAACTATCACTGCACGTTCGACGTCCATTAACTCCTATCGTGCGGCCATAATCACTGCGGAAACCTCTTTACATGAGCACATATCACAGCTCTGCCAATGCGCTGTCCTTATATGTCTTGTGTACGTGATGCTACTGTCATCTCCATATCGCTATCCCATGACTATCGTCACCTCGATGAATTGTTGCTTGAAAAAAAAAATGTAAATTAAGACTTTGATCGATAAAAAAACCGTCTCTTCACTTCTCCTTCACATCTCGTACAGTAAGCTGGTTCAGATGCGTCTGGGCTACAGCGGGTTATGTACAGGTGAAGAGAGCTGCACGGGGTGGGCTAGCACGAAGAGCTCATCAAACCAGTCTAAAGCCGTCGGCACACGGACCGTGCATCCGAACGTTGAGCGTTGAGCGTGCCGAGATTATGACGTCATAGCGTGGAATACCAAGTTCGGGAGACTTTTCGAACGTGCAGAGCAGTATCTGGCATGTCAGATTTTCTGAGCGTGCGTCTGAGCGTTGACCATTGAGTTGGCACAACGCCACGTACGTCACACGCACGCACGCCGTCTCTCTTCAGTACAGAGTTGTGAGGCGCCATACTGGCATTCATTTCAAGCCTATGTGTATATAAGCCGTTTCTGAGCACCAGCAAATTGAGAATAACTGGAAAACCCGTTGTTAACTGTGTGATTCGTTCCAATAAAGTAATGAGAAACATCATATTCGTGGCAAAAGAATTATTGTAACTTGCGTATTATGAGAGTAGGCTATTTGAAGGCAGCGACACACTGAGGATCCACCCAAAACGAATTGTTCTTGGTACAACTTGTTATAATTAAATTTCAATTAGTGACATATTTAGGATTAAGGTTTTCAGCAACAAGTAAAATAAATGTTTAGTAACCATATGAGTGCAGTTGGTTTAACGCCGGGACAGTAGCTCAGCGTGATCGGTCGGAGAGCTGGCTGTCCTCTGTAATAATAATAATAAAAAAAACTGAGTGAAAAGATCAACAACGAACTTCAACGGATGTAATGTGGCGTCTGCTACGACGAAATACAACGAACCATAGCATCACTGTCCCGTATAGAACTCTGTTTGTTCGGACGGTGGTTCGCGTCTTGCCACTTGCAAATTTCTTTTCCTAACATTCGCGTTTTTATTAGGTGCTGATACTTTATTATTAGTTTAATGTAAGTATATACTATAATATTTGATGTTATGTAAATATAAGTTCACCTTTTTTTGAGGGATAACTTTGTTCGATTGGCTTAATCTGCAGGACAGCTTGCGCTACTTGTATAAAGATATTTTACTTCTTTTTCTTTTACGCTTCGTAATTCACATGTTGCAAAGATTCTGCTGCTGGGTAGGAACAGTGATCAAGTAAGACTGACCTTGGGGTTTTACTGAAATGTGGGAATGACGAAATAACGTTTATCTTATGGGGAGAAGTATTGCAAATTTTTACCCCACTGTTTGTAATGGAACTTTTATAAGCCTGTGTCCTTATTGATTGGACGTGGTACTTTCCTTTTCATGGACGATGGAGGAAATGTGCGTTTTAAAAGAGCTAAAGTCGGAAATTTACGCGCGCCCGTTGAGTAAACAGTGTGATTTACGAGCTAGAAACATCCCTCAGCTACCGCAGGAGTGCGTTGCGATCGCGTATACCACGTCGGGGCCCACGTACCGTAGTCGCACCGTTCCTGAGCGTTCAGCAGCACGTTGAACTTGGCACGCTCAACGTTGACGTTCGACAGCACGGTCCGTGTGCCGACGGCTTTATTTAAGGGCTGAGTACGACGACGCAACCGAGATCAAAAAGGTGTTCGTGGGACGCCACAGGCTGGTGTCTCATTCTGGTTAGGCCGGTATTACACTATCAAATTTCTTTGTCCAATATCTTTGTCCAATATCTTTGTCAAAGATATTTGATAGTGTAATAGGGACTTTGTCAAATGTCGTCCAATATTTGATCAAATCTAGGGCCTGGCTGTATATTTGATCAAAGAAACCGCTTGTCTTCTGTTCACCGCAATGTGACATGTTACCACATGGAGCGCTAGCATCGTTGCAGCGTTCTGTCGCCTGTAGTGTTTTTATAACCATTGCAGGTAAATACAATTGGTGTGTCCCGACAACTACAAAATTAATAGAGATGTCTGAAGCTGATGAGGCGCTTTACAACGTGAGGCACACTGAATACAAAAATAGATTAAGAAGATTGGAGACCTAAGCTTACCTAACCTAACCCAACCTAACATAACCCTCTCCTGTAGCAAGGAATCGGAGTGTTATAGTGAGCCTGTCTTCTGAAGATGTAGCAGTTCTTAAGTGAATATTGTGCTTTGTGATATGAGGATACACTTCATTCAGCACATACACAAATGTATGCTCATCCATTCTTAAGTAATTGATGTACGACTTGACGTCTTCCACTGTAAGCTCACGTAACAAGTTTTGTTGAATGCTTTTATCGTGTCGTCGTAAAACCCACGGCTTCACCCAAATTAGATTAGTTTTTCGTTCCATAGATCCGTGCTGAGGAGATCCTTATGGATGTGGAACATGTCGATTTTTTAAAGCTGAAATAAGAATACTAATAGTATGAATAAATACATCATTTGTTTCTATAAAAATTTCGCCAATGGAGTAGAAGGAGTTGGCCAGTAGTAAGTCTTTCAGGCTCCTTTTAAACTGATCTTTATTTCTAACTAAATTTTTTATGTTTGCTGGCAACTTATTGAAGATGAGTGTTCCTGAGTAGTGGATCCCTTTTTGAACTAAAGTAAGTGCTTTTAAGTCCTTGTGCAGATCATTTTTGTTCCTGGTATTGTATGTATGAACTGAGTTGTTTGTTGGAAAAAGAGATATATTATTTACGACAAATTTCATTAAGAAGTAAATATACTGAGAGGCAGTAGTTAGTATATCCAGTTCTTTGAAGAGGTTTCTGCAGGAGGTCCGTGAATTTACTCCACAAATAATACGTATTACACGCTTTTGGACCTTGAAAACTTTTGTTTGACTACAAGATTTACCCCCAAAATATTATCCCATATGACGATGATGATGATGATGAGCGTTTGGCGTCATTGGCCGGGAGGCCCCTCGCGGGGCAGGTCCGGCCGCCATATCGCAGGTCTTATGACATTCGGCGCCACATTGGGCGACCTGCACGCCGGATGGGGATGAAATGATGATGAACACAACACAACACCCAGTCCTGAGCGGAGAAAATCTCCGACCCAGCCGGGAATCGAACCCGGGCCCAGAGGACGGCAATCCGTCACGCTGACCACTCAGCTACTGGGGCGGACATCCCATATGACATTATGGAATGAAAGTATGCAAGCTTTTTCATTTTTATGTTGCCTATGTCTGCTAACTCTCGAATTGCAAATACAGATTTGTTAAGGCCTTTCTGCAGTTCTGTGGTGTGCTCCTCCCAACTGAATTTATTATCAAGTTGTAATCCCAGGACTTTTAAGACTGTCAACCTCGTATGTATGGTTCCATTTTTTCCCCCCACTTCTTTTCCGCATGTGCACACAATGCAATTGGAGTACGTAGAACTGCTGCGGTTAAATAACAAGTTGTTGTCAGCCATCTTGAACTTTGACGAAAAATTTGATGACAGTGTAATACCCCTTCGGGCTACGTCAAAGATCTTTGTCAAATATATTGGACGGAATATTGGATCACATCTTTGATCAAATCTTTGACAAAGAAATTTGATAGTGTAATACCGGCCTTAGCGGCGGCTCTGGCGTTCCTGGCGGGACAGTAGCGCTGACGAGTTCGCTCTGCATCTGCTGCGTGGTAATGTACGCGCCAGCCGCCAGCAGCTGTTTACAGGGACGGGAATAGCGGAGCGCCTCAGACTCACCTGGCCCTGCGGTCAGTGGGGCAGCCGCCATTACTCTCCTCCTGTAACAGAAGCCGGCACGTGGCAAGCGGTCTGTATTTACAAGTCAGATTAGTCCCAAACACATCTCGTGCTCTCCGACCTTCGCATGCAGCTCGAAACGGCGCCAATAAAACGTATCAGAAAAGTTCGCGCCGCGTGCGACAACAAGTACTCAACGGATACGGACGCCAAGTGTTGGTTCCCACAAAACACGCGCAGATAAACGCCGAGGGCTGATAGATGTAAATAAGGAGACTGAACAAAAATGTTATGGAAATATTTCCAGAAAGAGTTTTCTACGCCGGAGTGTGCGCTGGTTTGAACGTTCGTGGTGGATTAAAACTGTGTGCGAGACCCTTTTTTCGCGAGTAATGCTGTTACCCACCGAGATGTCCAGCCACGACATACGACCCGCCTCTCACTTGACTTCCATTGTTGACAAAAGCTTTCCTGCTCGCTTTGAGGGACTGTAGTCTGATTAAAACTACTTCATAGTTGACACTTTATGTGTTACAGCCGATTTCCTCCAACCAGATCGCTGAACGTCGCTCCCGAACCGTTCACTGTTGCCAAACTGCCACAACAATTGGTCAGTTCACTTCCAATTCCTTGTCCGGCGTTCTTTCTTCCTATGTTTGTATTCCGAATCATGGGTCTGGCACTTTTATTTCGTATTTCATTACACACACACACACACACACACACACACACACACACACGATGCTAATGAAATAGACACGTTTCATACACAGCTAAACACTACTGGATACTTCCGCGCAAGAAGCAATTCAGCGTCACATATTCGATTATCATAATCTTAGAGATATGCATCGCACGAGACTGTGTGAAACCGGTTTTTTGAAGCGTGCAATTTATGATTGCCACTGGTCGATCACAGTCAAAAATATACAGGGTGTTACAAAAAGGTACGGCCAAACTTTCAGGAAACATTCCTCACACACAAAGAAAGAAAATATGTTATGTGGACATGTGTCCGGAAACTCTTACTTTCCATGTTAGAGCTCATTTTATTACCTCTATTCAAATCACATTAATCATGGAATGGAAACACACAGCAACAGAACGTACCAACGTGACTTCAAACACTTTGTTACAGGAAATGTTCAACATGTCCTCCGTTAGCGAGGATACATGCATCCACCCTCCGTCGCACGGAATCCCTGATGCGCTGATGCAGCCCTGGAGAATGGCGTATTGTATCACAGCCGTCGACAATACGAGCACGAAGAGTCTCTACATTTGGTACCGGGGTTGCGTAGACAAGAGCTTTCAAATGCCCCCATAAATGAAAGTCAAGAGGGTTGAGGTCAGGAGAGCGTGGAGGCCATGGAACTGGTCCGCCTCTACCAATCCATCGGTCACCGAATCTGTTGTTGAGAACCGTACGAACACTTCGACTGAAATATGCAGGAGCTCAATCGTGCATGAACCACATGTTGTGTCGTACTTGTAAAGGCACATGTTGTAGCAGCACAGGTAGAGTATCCCGTATGAAATCATGGTGGTGAATCGAGGAAGTACAGTACATACTGACGAAACTAAAATGAGCCCTAATATGGAAATTAAGCGTTTCCGGACACATGTCCACATAACATCTTTTCTTTGTTTGTGTGTGAGGAATGTTACCTGAAAGTTTGGCAGTACCTTTTTGTAACACCCTGTAGTATTTCTTTCAGTGTTTTACTTCAGCGCAATGGTTGGCTTCTGAATTTGGCATGGTGAACGTTGCGGTTTCGAATCTGCCGGCACGATAGGTCAGCGTGTTCGGTCAGAGAGCTGGTTGGCGTCTGTTATAAAGCAGCGCGGGATTAGCCGAGCGCCGGCCGTTGGTGGCCGAGCGGTTCTGGCGCTACAGTCTGGAACCGTGCGACCGCTACGGTCGCAGTTTCGAATCCTGCCTTGGGCATGGATGTGTGTGTTGTCCTTAGGTTAGTTAGGTTTAAGTAGTTCTAAGTTCTAGGGGACTTATGACCTCAGCAGTTGAGTCCCATAGTGCTCAGAGCCATTTGAACCATTTTTTGATTAGCCGAGCGGTCTCAGGCGCTGCAGTCATGGACTGTGCGGCTGGTCCCGGCAGAGGTTCGAGTCCTCCCTCGGGCATGGTTGTGTGTGTTTGTCCTTAGGATAATTTAGGTTAAGTAGTGTGTAAGCTTAGGGACTGATGACCTTAGCGGTTAAGTCCCATAAGATTTCACACACATTTGAACATCATCTGTAATAAAAAAAACTGAGTGGAAAGATCAACAAACGAACTTGAACAGATGTCATGTGACGTCCGCAACGACCAAACACAACGATCAACAACGAACAAGGAAAAAAATATCAACAACGAACAAAATGCAAGAAAAAAAGTCGTCAAGTGTCGTGAAATTTTTTTATTTCTAAATCTAATCGAAAGAATTTGATTATCATTTTTATTCAATTAATTGGTTTAAATGCAATTCTTTTATTTCTTATTCCTTGCCACGTCATTTTTATCACCGAATTGAGTTTTTTATTTGCCTTTGTTTTTCTACCATCATTCTTTTTTCATATGCAAACCTTCTGCGTCGACTACAATCTGCAACCAAGTGCCAACGAGGGCTGCTCATCGAATGGTAGCGCGGCAGCTCGCATTGTGGTGAGTGAGAGGGTAGTTTCAAGTAACCAATGACAACAAAATTTTGCTTTTAGCGCTGAAACAGAACTTTTTCTGTCCTGAGTTTGCTCGTAGAGGTTAGTTTTCGTCGCCATGAACAAAGCGATCGTGATTTTAGTTCTGCCGTAGACCACCACTTTCTCGGATACATTACCCATCAGGAGGTTGTGTTTAGCTACGAAACGCGTCTCCCGCCGCCGGAGGCGCGTTGGTCAGCTGTCGACAGACCATCTCGCACTTCCGACGTACTCTGCGGCGGTCACTTGCAACACTGCTCCGCGTTACACGTTAACAGCATTTGTGGAGGTGGAGTGACTCGCCAAGTTCTTGTGTTACGTGTAACCGAGCGGTGGCTGATATGGCAACACCGTAGCGGCAAGTGACAGAAGTCGACCATCAAGTAATTTTCAATGGACTATGGTACTTCTTCTTTCCAGATTTCAGGTTCGAGTAATGCCGGGCATATAGTTTTAATCTGCGAGGAAGTTTTACGGAACTACATGAACATGTTTCTGTCGTCGTAAGACGGTGAGGCACGGTCTCCCATATTTCAACTCGCAGTCTGAACTGCTGCAAGCGAGAAGCAGAAAATGTGATCAGTTCTTTTGCGTGTGAGAGACTTGCAGGGCTAAAAATGCTTTCGCCCATGGCAGCGGTTTTGTTTAATTTTAGAGTTGCCGCTTTCTAAATAACAGCCGCAGCGTTAGGCCTTACACCTATTCCTTAGTGTCCATGTAGATTCATTTCAATGCTGTTTTCGTCAAACGTTTTCGCATTGCTAACAAAGCCTTGTGATGATGTGGGTGACTTGCCCTGCTCACGTACTATCACGTCGCACTTCTCACGAGTAGTATGTCGACTGTTACGGTCTATAGTACCATATCCTCATGGACACCTCGGAAGGCAGCACAGAGGTCCAGTATAAGAATGTGGCACTGTTGCGTTATTTATTTTTTTATCTAGGTTTCTTTAACTAGATTTTTTGTTGAACTGAAATGAGGATTACAAGATTTTACTAGTATTTATGCATGCTCTTACACTTTAACTAATAATAATAATAATACGTTGAAGAAGATATACAGAATTACACCAAACAATGATTTGTTCCATTCTCACGTGTAGTCTCAAAACAGTCTGCTCGTTAGTCTTTTTCTTTGAACCTTAAGTGTTTTCCTCGAGCTGCTTATTCCGTCAGATGCTTGTGTCACTCCCTAATGTGTATCGTTTATCATCTTTTTCTTTCTTAATCTGTCTTGAGAATCACACAGTTATGCTTATGCGCCCATGGTCCATGTGTAGTTTCTAGATGTTCCAATGTTGCAGTGACAAGTAGTCGATAAATTATTGTAAATCAGGCCCCTTAAATTGGGGGAAAAAATGTCAAACTTTTAGCAAGCAAGACAATTGCATTGTGTTTAGCGTCATAGGATAATTTCCGATCTGGCTGCACAACTTAATCGACGTATATGCTGACGATGCAGTTGTGTACAGGAAAGTATCTTCGTTAGACGATTTGGACAAAATTCCCGCTTACCGCCATAATGGCAGATCTTTTTACTTATGAATAAATTCAGGATATCGCTTAGAGAAATCGCCCTAGAGGGTCCAATTACAAGTTTAGTGGTGAACATCTTGAGAACTTCAAGTAGATGGAGTAGAGCGTGATTCGAAATGATTGGGACAAAAAGAAAGTATTCCAGCGATTACATTAATGACTTTATTTCAGAGATACATATATAGCCGAAAGGTTAACCCTCACAGTTGCTACGAACATTCACAGATGTTCGATGTGGGCGCCATTTGTGACACGGGTGATGTCTGTCCGGTACTGCATTTCCTGCCAACGTAGCTCGACCAATGGAGGTAACTGCGCCGATTATCTGGCGCCTTACCTGCTGTAAGCCAACGGGGGTATGTAAAACATGTCCTTCACATATCCCCAAAAGTAAACATCCAGTGGTGTAAGTCAGGTGATCTGCGGGCCATAACATGAGTGGCACACCATCCGACCCAACACGACCAATCCAGCGCTGAGGAAAACGTTCGTTGAGGTGACTATACACATCAAAAAAAAGTTTTGCATCACCTCGGTTCAGAGAGTTCCGGGACCTGTACAGCAAATTGGAATAGGGATCAACATAAACATCATTTCGGCCCTTTTTATTGCTCATGAAAACCACACATTGCATGTTGTAACACCATACAGCGAGATCTTGAGACGTGGTTGTCCAGATTGCTGTACACACAGGTACCTCTGATACTCAGTAGCACGTCCTCTTGCATTGATGCATGTCTGTATTCGTCGTGGCATACTATCCACAAGTTCATGAAGGCACTGTTGGTCCAAATTGTCCCACTCTTCAACGGCGGTTCGGCGTAGATCCCTCAGAGTGGTTGGTGGGTCACGTCGTCCATAAACAGCCCTTCTCAATCTATCCCAGTCATGTTCGATACGGTTCATGTCTGGGGAACATGTTGGCCATTCTAATCGAGCGATGTCGGTATTCTGAAGGAAGTCATTCACAAGACGTGCACGGTGGGGGTGCGAATTGTTGTCTTTGAAGACGAATGCCTTGCCAATATGCTACCAATATGGTTGCACTATCGGTCGGAGGATGGCATTCACGTATCGTACATGGTATCCGTCATGGCTGCTGCACGCTGTGAAACGAACGGCTACATCTGAGGGAACGTCCTCCTCATGTAGAGTAGAAATATCTCTGGAGTGTACATTCAGATGAGCGGAATTGATTTTCTGTTGTCAACATACATTGGTACCGTCGTCACGTAATCTCGGGACGGCGTAGGTTTGTCCGTAAAGCATCCTAAAACTTTGAATGTCGTCATATCGCTAGTACGGACAGACTCCCTTCGTAGGTGCTGTGGTCTCAGTACAGGCGCTCTGCGGACACCATGACAGTTTGCATTCGATACTTGGAATAATCTGGGAGCTTAGCTTTGTTAACCAAAGTGAACGGATATCACGTGGCGGCATGTATTAACACTGTCCGTCACGTCAATTCGCTTTGCCCATGTCAGAATACAGTATCGGAATTGAGAAACTAAAAACGACAATAGTTATTAATGACCAAAGCTAACTTCATAACGTATTTTACTGATTAATTTCTGCTGTTAAACTGCTATGATATGGAACAACATTTTAAAATCTCGACATTCATTTACTATCTGAAATATATACATACAAACATGTCAAACAATAGCTTAATGAAATAAAATAGAGCTTGTTCACATTATCCACTTTTTTCTTACATAATAATGTCGTAGACAGCTGCATTTTTCACTCTTGTTAAAGTTTATGTTCTTATTTCTCTACGTTATGGGCGTCAGCTCTGTTCTGTTAATGTAAAACATAAATAATTTTTTCGCTTTCATATGTCTGACCTCACTTGTGTGAGAACACTCAATGGAAAAAACATCCAGGTTGTCTTGGTACATTTGCAATACGTCAACAAAATCAAGCATAATGATCAAGATTACGAAGACACAGAAGCATAAAATCCACTACTATTAGTGAGCGCGGCGAAAATGGTTAACCTACGATTTTAGCAGACAACAATACCGTCTAAACTTTCTTCCCAAGAAACATACACGTGCTGTGACGTGACGCTTAATGACGATCCATTGGAGATCTGTGTGAATGTTTTGACGTGACGTGACGACCAATGTGAATTGGTTTTAAACAAACAGCGTCGTTCCGAGGTCACGTGACTATTCCAACATAATGTAGACTACATGATCAGAACACAATACCCACTCCTGAGATATTTCTACACTGTGGGTTCTCATCGCTATTTGCGACCTCAGCGCTCTCTAGCGATAGTTTCCGCCTGCATCTAGCGCTTAAATCATGCGGTTTTCTTACGACAATGACGCGCGTAAAATAGCTGCTTCAACTCTGTTAGCGACTGCCGAAGAAGAGCCGAGAAAATCGCGGAGAGAATGCTGGACTCCTGGACGATTTGAAGAGAATGTTGCTAGACGAACACGAGATAATGCTGTACAACGATCTGTAGTATGTACTAGTAGAAGCTATTCGTTGTCTGAGTTGAATCTTAATCCCATTTTCTGTTTTAAATGGAATATAATTAAACTGTAGTGTCTAATGTTAGTTCATGCGTGCATAATATCTATATTCTCGATGTTGCATAGAATGCCATCATTGTGACGCAGCGCACTTCGTCACACAGATTTCAAAATCGAGGTTCGCTTCGTAATACCATTTGAACAGAAGAGAAAATTTTTTCGAAGCTGGTCACCGTCACTCATAAAGATATTTACGGGTAGGACAATAACATCAACCAGTTAATAAAACCTGCATCTACATCTACATGGTTACTTTGCAATTCACACTTAAGTGCCTGGCAGAGGGTTCATCGAACCATTTTCACACTACTTCTCTACCATTCCATTCTCGAATGGCGCGTGGGAAAAAGGAACACCTAAATCTTTCCGTTCGAGCTCTGATTTCTCTTATTTTATTATGATGATCATTTCTCCCTACGTAGGTGGATATCAACAAAATATTTACGCATTCGGAAGAGAAAGTTGGTGACCGAAATTTCGTAAATAGATCCCGCCGCAAAGAAAACCGCCTTTGTTTCAGTGACTGCCACCCCAACTCGCGTATCATATCAGTGACACTCTCACCCATATTGCGAGATAACACGAAGCGAGCTGCCCTTCTTTGTACTTTTTCGATGTCCTCCGTCAATGCTACCTGGTAAGGATCCCATACGGCGCAGCAATATTCCAGCAGAGGACGGACAAGTGTAATGCAGGCTGTCTCTTTAGTGGGTTTGTCGCATTTTGTAAGTGTTCTTCCAAAAAAGCGCAGTCTTTGTTCTGCCTTCCCCACAATATTATCTATGTGGTCTTTCCAATTTAAGTGGCTCGTAATTATAATTCCTAGGTATTTAGTCGAATTGACACCCTTTAGATTCGTGCGATTTATCGTATATCCAAAACTTATCGGATTTATTTTAGTACCCATGTGGATGACCTCACACTTCTTTGTTTAGTGCTAATTGCCACTTTTCGCACCATACAGAAATTCTTCCTAGATCATTTTTTAATTGGAATTGATCGTGTGATGATTTTACTATACGGTAAATTACAGCGTCATCTGCAAACAATCTAAGGGGGCTGCTCAGATAATCACCTAGATTATTTACATCAATTAGGAACAGCAGAGAGTCTATGACACTACCCTGCGGAACGCCAGATATCACTTAAGTTCTACTCGATGATTTACCGTCTATCACTACGAATTGTGACCTCTCTGAGAGGAAATCGCGAATCCAGTCACACAACTGAGACGATACTCCATATGCACGCAATTTGATTAATAGTCGCTTGTGAGGAACGGTATCAAAAGCCTTCTGGAAATCTAGCAATATGGAATCGATCTGAGTTCCCTTGTCGACAGCACTCATTACTTCATGGGAATAAAGAGCTAGCTGTGTTGCACAAGAATGATAGTTTCTGAATCCGTGTTGGTTAAGTATCAATAAGTCATTTTCTTCAAGGTGATTCATAATGTTCGAATATAGTATATTCTCCAAAATCCTGGCTGGGTTTATACACTACTGGCCATTAAAATTGCTAAACCACGAAGATGACGTGCTACAGACGAGAAATTTAACCGACAGGAAGAAGATGCTGTGATATGCAAATGATTAGCTTTTCAGAGCATTCACACAAGGTTGGCGCAGGTGTCGACACCTGCAACATGCTGACAGGAGGAAAGTTTCCAACCGATTTCTCACACACAAACGGCAGTTGACCGGCGTTGCCTGGTGAAACGTTGTTGTGATGCCTCGTGTACGGAGAAGAAATGCGTACCATCACGTTTCCGACTTTGATAAAGATCGGATTGTAGCCTATCGCGATTGCGGTTTATCGTATCGCGACATTGCTGCTCGCGTTGATCGAGATCCAATGACTGTTAGAAGAATATGGAATCGGTGGGTTCATCAGGGTAATACGGAACGCCGTGCTGGATCCAAACGACCTCGTGTCACTAGCAGTCGAGATGACAGGCATCTTATCCGCATGGCCGTAACGGACCGTGCAGGCACGTCTCGATCCCTGAGTCAACAGGTGGGGACGTTTGCAAGACAACAACCATCTGCACGAACAGCTCGACGATGTTTGCAGAAGCATGGACTATCAGCTCGGAGACCATGGCTGCGGTCACCCTTGACGCTGCATCACAGACAGGAGCGCCTGCGATGGTGTACTCAACGACGAATCTGGGTGCACGAATGGCAAAACGTCATTTTTTCGGATGTCCAGGTTCTGTTTACAGCATCATGATGGTCACATCCGTGTTTGGCGACATCGCGGTGAACACACATTGGAAGCGGGTATTCGTCATCGCCATACTGGCGTATCACCCGGCGTGATGGTATGCGGTGCCATAGGTTACACGTCTCGGTCAGCTCTTGTTCGCATTGACGGCACTTTGAACAGTGCACGTTACATTTCAGATGTGTTATGACCCTTGGCTCTGCCCTTCATTCGATCCCTGCGAAATCCTACATTTGAGCAAGATAATACACGATCGCATGTTGCAGGTCCTGTACGGGCCTTTCTGGATACAGAAAATGTTCGACTGCTGCCTTGGCCAGCACATTCTCCAGATCTCTCACCAATTGAAAACTTCTGGTCAATGGTGACCGAGCAACTGGCTCGTCACAATACGCCAGTCACTACTCTTGATGAACTGTGGTATCGTGTTGAAGCTGCATGGGCAGGCGTATCTGTACACGCCATCCAAGGTCTGTGTGACTCAATACCCAGGCGTATAAGGCCGTTATTACGGCCAGAGGTGGTTGTTCTGGGTACTGATTTCTTACGTTCTATGCACCCAAACTGCGTGAATATGTAATCACATGTCAGTTCTAGCATAATATATTTGTCCAATGAATACCCGTTGATCATCTGCATTTCTTCTTGGTGTAGCAATTTTAATGGCCAGTAGTGTATATTTCATACAAAGTTACATTATAACAAAAACCTTCGCTATGGTACTTGCGTTTACTTTCTGACATAGACTGACAATCATGTTAACATTCCTGTCCATGTACATCTATATGTTCATAGATGCTCTTCAAGCCATCGTACGTCGCGGTGCTCTGTACCACTAAATTTTCTTTGCTGTTTCACTAGCAGATACAGCGAGGAGAAAACGACTGTCCATATGCCTCCATATGAGCCCTAATTTATCGTATCTTCCTGGTCCTCACTGTTGGAGGAAGTACATTTGTTCCGTAGTCAGCTTCAAATGTCAGTTCTCTAAATTTTCTCAATAGTGTTCCTCGAAAAGGTCGTCGCCTTCAGCCCAGGGATTCCCATTTGAGCCCTCGAAGCATCTCCGTAATACCTACTTGTTCTTACTTACCGCTAACAAATCTAGCAGCCCGCCTCTTGTATTGCTTCGATGTCTTCCTTTAATCCGACATGGTATGGATCCCTAACACTCGATCAGTATTCAAGAGAAAGTCGCACCAGCGTCCTATATGCTGTCCCATTTACAGATGAACCACACTTTCCCAAAATTCTCCCAATAAACCCAAGTCGACTGTTCGCCTTCCCTACCACAATCCTGACGTGCTCGTTCCATCTAATGTCGCTTTGCAAAGTTACTCCCAGATATTTAAACGACTAGACTGTGTCAAGCAGGACACTAGTAATACTATATGCGAAAATTATGGGTTTATTTGTCCTACTTATCCGCATTAACTTATATTTTTCTACATTTAAAGTTAGCTGTCATTCATCAGACCATATAGAAATTTTGTTTAAGTCGTCTCGTATCCTCCTACAGTCACTCAACTTTGACACCTTGTAACACCAGGATCGATTATAAGCAACTTATACTATGTAATTTTATATGTGTAACTATGAAATGTTTCGTCTTTACTGATCAATGTCTTTGAATTGCCAGAGAGAAGTATATATTAACAGAATGTTTCAACACTGACACTTTATAAAAGATGTCTGTTTATGAAAAAGAAATTGTATGTAGAAAACTGGTTCATACTTAGGGAAGTTGTATTATAAGGAAGGAAAAGGTGTAGGGAACCTCCTCCGTTACGGAAGTGGGTTAGCGCGCGGGAAAAGGTGGAATTGGCGGTCAATCTGGGCAGCAAGGGAGAGAGCATGTTAGGCAGTCAGTGGCCAGCAGTCGTACAGTTAACACCGCAGGTGCCAAGTTAGGCATTCAGGAACCGATTTATGATGGAATGGCCTCGGATGTTGTTTCGGCAGTAAAATGGTGCTCTCGCGTTTTGGAATGGCTCTGATTAACACGTCGCCAAGAAGAACTGAATAGAGCATTAAACCGCCAGAGGTGAGACCAGATAGCCGCCACGTGCTTACCACCACTATTGCTCCACTGCTTCACCAACTTTGTAAATCAGATATGTATACCAGTATGAACCAGTACAATTGTGTGTGAGTGTTTTTCAATAATAATTTCAATGATGAAAATTCGTGTTTGAACTTTGAAACTGCCCTGTTCATGAAACCAAGCAGGGTCGGGGATCCTAAACGTGCTAAAGACCGAGTATCCTGTTTATGAAGAACCACTGACTTGCTTCTATTTGAATGTGCCTAAGTTTCAGTGTTAAAGCAAATAAATGTTACTAGTTAAATTACTTGTTTCTCAGGTAAAGAGAGAGGCACTTAAGTTTGAACTTATAAAAAACTTTATTTTGCTTTAAATTGTTTCTATTTTGAATGTGCCAAAGTATTTGTGTTAAAAGCACATAAATGTTGTTAGTTTAAATCACTTGCTTCACAAGTTATGAAAGAGGCAAATAATTTTGAACCGACTTGAAACTTAACTTTACCTTAACTATTACCTTGAAATTATTTCTGAAGTTTATTAAGAATATTGCTAGTGTAAACTGCTATAAATCATTGAAAGATAATCTCAAGTGGGGTTGGAACTCAGTATTAGTGTGACGCAAATCTTTTTTGAAATGTGTGCATAGACTGCTTATAGCGAAAGTGACAGTTTGTGGGTCCCCACTTTAATGTTTTCTAGTATGAGAAAGTTAATTTAAATATGCTTCTTGCTAATGAAATCTGAAACATTTTCACAGTAGAGCGAACATGTAATGTGTTAGAACAGTGTTATTTAACTGCATTTGGGTTATTTGGGTATTAGTTAAATTAGGACTATGTTCATGCTCAATTTTAGTCTTGTGATGTATTTGATAACATCTTGATACTGAATTGGTTAATAAGTTGAGGTAGTAATTATTTTTAACAGGAGTAAAGTTTTATTTATATTTCTGTCGTTGCTAATCTATGCAAATGATGGCTACTGCTATCCACTGCGCAGTTCGTCAGGTGTGTATTCATTGCACTTTAATAAAAGAGAAATAACGAAAGTTCCTTACCTAAAATTATAGTTAAATTCTATGAACTTAACGTTTCCACATTATTATGCCTAATTAGGCTGGTGACCGTTTATTATTTCATTCTCGAGAACCTAGTTACTTTTTTAGTATCCAAAATTAAAGTGATTCACTTTTTCTACTGATCGCCATAGTCACGAAATCTATGTTTGATCCCCTCTGTCTGTTAGGTTAACCCACTGTCAAACTATTCAAAATTCCTCCCAAAGGGTAACACTTCTTGCACGTTCATTTCATATTTGGCGCAATTGCAACAATATTATTATGACCTCACTGTGGCCGGACGGGGTGGCCGAGCGGTTCTAGGCGCTACAGTCTGGAACCGCGCGACTGCTACGGTCGCAGGTTCGAATCCTGCCTCGGGCATGGGTGTGTGTGATGTCCTTAGGTTAGTTAGGTTTAAGTAGTTCTAAGTCTAGAGGACTGATGACCTCAGATGTTAAGTTCCATGGTGCTCAGAGCCATTTGAACCATTTTTTTTATAACCTCACTGTACACCGCGGAGTCATAACCAAACAACCGCAGATTGCTGCCCATCCTATCAGCCAATTCATTTATGTACTCTTCTCTGGGGCACTCCTACGATACCCTTGTCTCTGATGAACACTCGCCGTCGTGGACAACATACTAGGTTTTATAATTAAAATACTCTTCGAGCCACTCACATAACTGCAAACCTATTCCATATGGTTGTACCTTCGTTAATAGCCTGCAATGGGGCACAGTGTCAACTGAGGAAAGATTGCAGAAAAATGGTTCAAATGGCTCTGAGCACTATGGGACTTAACATCTGAGGTCATCAGTCCTCTAGAACTTAGAACTACTTAAACCTAACTAACGTGAGGACAGAACACACATCCATGCCCGAGGCAGAATTCGAACCTGCGACCATAGCAGCAGCGCGGTTCCGGACTGAAGCGTCTAGAGCCGCTCGGCCACAACGGCCGGAGGAAAGATTGCAATCGTTGGCATTTGCAACAAGAACTGCGGCAAATACTTTATTTGCAATAAATAACATCGACTATTGCAGGTAAAGATTCCATTGAATTGATAAGAAATACGCAGGATTCTTTAGAAAACAAAAGGTGAAGAAAGAAATTTGGATGGAGATGTACCCAAACTTGCTCCTTTTCATTTTTCACAACACTATCAACTACACATCGGCTTCGACTATACACTGTCTACAAAAGTCATTAGTTGATATTTAACAAAGAAAAATTGCACCAGAACGACGCGCTTTGATACATCCTCATTGTGCAGTGGAGCGTCACACTTTCGTAATACACAAGTTATAGCACTTAAAAACTTCAATTACAGGAAGCTTTTAACTACCGGCATGTAGTTTACTATCATTTTATTATAACAAATCGTCGCTTAAACGACTCGTTTTCGAGAGATCCTCTATTTTCTGATATTTTGAAACAGGTTATATTCATAGCAAGTACTCGACGATAAAGAAAAGCACGAAACATACAGTTTGACGCCATACAATATGGCAGCTTCTACGTTCTCTTTGTGACGTAAAACTGTGTCACATCACACTGACCACTTTCCTCTCCACGAGGCAAAAATCTGCCAGCCCACTTCGATATTTCACGCTCCAGAAGTGTTGTGAAACGTGGAATTCACGGTTTAACGTCACCAGCTACTCAAGCACATGCGTTTTCTCGTCTCTCGATGTGATGGCTTCAGATTCGTTTGAAGGCTACTGGAAAAGGTCAGTGCTTTTTGGAAGGAAAACGCAAGCAGCACGCTAGTGCGGCCAATTCTACGGCATTCTTCCAGAGTTTGAACTCCTTATCAAGGGGGCATGACAGTGGTCATCGAAAAAATTCAGAGACGCGGTGCTGCTATACGGAGGGGTCGGTATGGCCCCTACCAAAGTATAACAGAAATTCTCGGGGAACTTAAATGGGAATTCTTGGAAAAAGGATGACGCAGGTATTGCGAAATCCTCTTGGGTAAATCTGGGGAAGCTATATTGGAGAACCATGCATGAAGGGTATCAGACGGATGCCATATTATTTGACTTCCGGAAAGCGTTTGAGTCATCGGTGCCCCATTACAGACTCCTAACTAAGGTACGAGCATTTGGGATTGGTTCCCAAGTATGTGAGTGGCTTGAAGACTTCTTAAGTAATAGAACCCAGTACGTTGTCCTCGATGGTGAGTGTTCATCGGAGGTGAGGGTATCATCTGGAGTGCCCCAGGGAAGTGTGGTAGGTCCGCCGTTGTTTTCTATCCAAATAAATGATCTTTTGGATAGGGTGGATAGCAATGTGCGGCTGTTTGCTCATGATGATGTGGTGAGTGACTGTAGGAGGATACAAGATGACTTGGACAGGATTTGTGATTGGTGTAAAGAATGGCAGCTAACTCTAAATATAGATTAATGTAAATTAATGCAGATGAATAGGAAAAAGAACCCTGTAATGTTTGAATACTCCATTAGTAGTGTAGCGCTTGACACAGTCACGTCGATTAAATATTTTGGCGTAACATTGCAGAGCGATATGAAGTGGGACAAGCATGTAATGGAAGTTGTGGGGAAGGCGGATTTTCGTCTTCGGTTCATTGGTAGAATTTTGGGAAGATGTGGTTTATCTGTAAAGGAGACCGCTTATAAAACACTAATACGACCTATTCTTGAGTACTGCTCGAGCGTTTGGGATCCCCATCAGGTCGGATTGAGGGAGGACATAGAAGCAATTCAGAGGCGGGCTGCTAGATTTGTTACTGTTAGGTTTGAACATCACGCGAGTGTTACGGAAATGCTTCTGGAACTAGGGTGGGGGTCTCTAGAGGAAACGAGGCGTTCTTTTCGTGAATCGCTACTGAGGAAATTTAGAGAACCAGCATTTGAGGCTGACTGCAAAACAGTTTTACTGCCGCCGACTTACATTTAGCGGAAAGACCACAAAGATTAGATAATAGATATTAGGGCTCGTACAGAGGCACATAGGCAGTCATTTTTCCCTCGTTCTGTTTGGGAGTGTAACAGGGAGAGAAGATGCTAGTTGTCGTACGAGGTACCCTCCGCCATACACTGTATGGTGGATTGCAGAGTATGTATGTAGGTGTAGATGTAGATTGTGCGATCATTGTGCTTCCACCATCGAATATTTCGCAAAGGGGTGGGTATTGTGATGAATGCCCCAGGGAAGTGTGACAGGACCGCTATTATCGTCTATATACACGTATGATTTCGTGAACAGGATGGGCAGCAATCTGTGGTTGTTTGCTGATGATGCTGTGGTGTACGGTAAGGTGTCGAAGTTGGGTGACTGTAGGAGGATACAAGATGACTGAGAAAAAATTCCTAGCTAGTGTGATGAATGGCAGCTAGCTCTAAATGTAGAAAGGTATACGTCAATGAGGATGAGCAGGAAAAACAAACCCATAATGCTCGTG
Organism: Schistocerca serialis cubense; assembly: GCF_023864345.2. Taxonomy (NCBI): domain Eukaryota; kingdom Metazoa; phylum Arthropoda; class Insecta; order Orthoptera; family Acrididae; genus Schistocerca; species Schistocerca serialis. Next base: position 17,690,947 of record NC_064644.1, on the reverse strand, counting down.
AACAGCAATAGCAGTGTCCGGCTTGCCACACTAAAGTCGTTTAAATATCTGGGCGTAACGTTGCAGAGCGATACGAAGTGGGACAAGCATGTGAGGATTGTGGCAGGAAAGGCGAATAGTCGATTTTAGTTTGTTGGGAGAATTCTAGGAAAGTGTGGCTCATATGTAAGGGAGACCACATATACACTCATGCTCATAAATTAAGGATAATTGCACAATGTGGTGACACACAACGTGGCACTACACAAAACTGGCGCTAACAGCATAGGCACATAGGGAACACACACGACACAGATCTGTAGGTCTACGGTATTGGTATTAAGTTGACAAAACCGTCCCGAAACACCTGTGCTACAAAAAGCCACTGTTGCCTGCACATGTACCACGACATCAGTATGGGATATGATCACCATGCACACGTACACAGGCCGCACAACGGATTGGCATACTCTGGATCAGGTGGTCGAGCAGCTGCTGGGGTATAGCCTCCCTGTCTTGCACCAGTGCCTGTCGGAGCTACTAAAGTGTCCTAGGGGTTTGAAGGCGTGCAGCGATACGTCGACCTAGAGCATTCCAGACGTGCTCAATGGGGTTTAGGTCTGGAGAACAGGTACGCCACTCCATTCGCCTGATATCTTCTGTTTCAAGGTACTCCTCCACGATGGCAGCTCGGTGGGACGTGCGTTATCATCCATCAGGAGGAAGGTGGGACCAACTGCACCCCTGAAACAGCGGATATACTGGTGCAAAAAACGTCCCGATACACCAGACCTGTTACAGTTCCTCTGTCAAAGACATGCAGGGGTGTACGTGCACCAATCGTAATCCCACCCCACACCATCAAACCACGACCTCTATACAGGTCCCTTTCAAGGACATTAAGGGGTTTGTATCTGGTTCCTGGTTCACGCCAGATAAAAAGCCGGCAAGAATCACAGTTCATACTATACCTGGACTCTTCCGTGAACATAACCTGGGACCACTGTTCCAATCACCATGTACTGTGTTCTTGACACCAGGTTTTACAGACTCTCCTGTGATCAGGGTTCAGTGGAATGCACGTTGCAGGTCTCTGGGCGAATAAACCATTTCTGTTCAGTCGTGTGTAGACTCTGTCTGGAGACAACTGTTCCAGTGGTTGCGGTAAGGTCCCGAGCAAGGCTACCTGCAGTACTCCGTGGCCGTCTGGGGGCGCTGATGGTGAGATATCGGTCTTCTTGTGGTGTTGTACACTGCGGACGTCCCTACTGTACGCCTGGACACATTTCCTGTCTGCTGGAATCGTTGCCATAATCTTGAGATCACACTTTGTGGCACACGGAGCGCCGGTGATACGACCTGCTGTGTTTGATCAGCCTCCAATCGCCCTAGTATTCTACCTCTCATAACGTCATCAGTATGTGCTCCTTGAGCCATTTTCAACTCACAGTCTGAAAACGACTGCACAATTACTCGCTTTCCCGTACTCTGACATGCACCAACACACCTCTGCGTTTGTGGACTGCTGCCAGCGCCACCGTGCGACGACCGCAGGTCAGTTGCACCGCATGGTCATACCCCGAGGTGATTTACACCCGCAAACCGCCCACCAGAGCGTTGTTTCACCATGTCTCAGCATTATCCTTAATTTATGAGCGTGAATGTAGAACGCTAATGGGACCTTTTCTTGAGTACTGGTCCAGTGTTTGGGGTCCGAGCTAAGTCGGGTTAAAGGGAGACATTGAAGCAACCATGAGGCGGGCTGCTAGATTTGTTACTAGTAGGTTCGAACAACAAGTACGTGTCAAGGAGATGTTTCGGAAACTCAAATGGGAATCCCTAGAGGGAAGGCGACGATCTTTTCCCAGAAACATTGTTGAGAAAGGTCGAAGCTGACTGCTGAATGATTCTGTTGCCTGCAACATACATTGCGTGCAAGGACCATGAAGATAAGATACGAGAAATTAGGGCTCTTACGGAGGCACATAGACAGTCGTTTTTGTCTCGTTCTGTTAGTGAGTGGAACAGCAAAGGAAATGACTAGTGGCGGTACGGGGTTCCCTCCGCCACGTACCGGAAAGTGGATTGCGGAGTATCGATGTAGATGTCGATGTAAATTAGGACGTATACAAAGGGATGTAGGCTAGCTCAGTAGGTGACTGGAATGGGAAAAAAATCAGTAGTACTGTTACGATTTGGCCTCCGCCAAGAAATTCATTGTACGTACATTGGCATGCGGAGATATGACTGTATAAGCAGATGTTGGTGATATATGGGCTGCATCAAAAAATACCAACTCTCGGAATCTTGTCTGGGAGAGCAAACTGACGATTTTTCAAGGTATAACGCTTGTTGTGGAATATACACGCAATTCCGGTTAGAGGCTTCTAGGGGCTATATCAATGCGTAGTGTCTGTTCTTTGGATCATGCCCGGAAGAGCAGTTACTACGCGGAATATGCAGCAGTGATACATATGATGCTCCGAAGGCAATCTAAAATTAACGAGCACGGAAGACACAGACGAGGACTGTGGATAGGTGCCGCTAGGGAGCGGATTTGCGATAAACACTGGGTCCGGATGGTACAATGGTTAACGCAACTGCATAGCATGCAGGAGGTCCCGGGTTCGAGTCCTGATCCGGCACACATTCTCACTCATCACCGCTGATACCGCATGAAGTACCGATGCAACTGCTATGATCAGTTCCTTTTCTTTCCTCCCCCCCCCCCCCTTCCACCATCAGCTTATATAATTTGCAAAGAAATCCATGTTCGGTAAAGTGCCGTCTACCTATACACGTTACAAACTAAAGCTTCCGTCGCGTTTTTCTTTCTGCATTAGAAGTCTAATCTCAGGAGCCACCGAAAGCAATTCGAAACGTTGTTCACCAATAGATAGGCTGATTTACGAGGAAGTTTTGTGTATGAAATTTATGACCAGTTCGTCAGACAAGTCGCTATCCGTGCGAAACCGGGCTGGATCCCTAAATTTGTTTTAAAGTAAGTCTGAAGATCGGATCGCTCTCGAATCTCCCTCTTCACGCTACGCGCGCAAACTGAGAAGAGGTCGCTGCCACCTGTCCCTGTTGTCGTTATGACATCGTGTAACGTTCTCTTCTGACTACAACAGTGGCTGCGAGAATCTGGTTACTCTCGCAACCACACATGCTCGCAAATTAAGGATAATGCTGATACATGGTGAAACAACGCTCTGGTGAGCGGTTTGCGGGTTTAAATCACCTCGGTGTATGGCCATACAGTGCATCTGACCTGCGGTCGTTGCACGGTGGCGCTGGCAGCAGTCCACATACGCAGAGGTGTGTTGGTGCATGTCAGAGTACGGTGCAGCGAGTAAGTGTGCATACGTTTTCAGACGTGCTAGTGGTGACTTTATGTTGAAAATGGCTCAAAGAACACATATTGATGACGTTATGAGGGGTAGAATACTAGGGCGACTGGAGGCTGGTCAAACACAGCAGGTCGTAGCATGGGCCCTCCGTGTGTCACAAAGTGTGATCTCAAGATTATGGCAACGATTCCTGCAGACAGGAAACGTGTCCAGGCGCTACAGTACGGGACGTGCACAGTGTACAACAACACAAGAAAACCATGATATCTCACCATCAGTTCCCTCAGACGGCCACGGAGTACTGCAGGTAGCCCTGCTCGGGGCCTTACCGCAGCCACTGGAACAGTTGTCTCCAGACGCAGTCTAAAGACGACTGAACAGACATGGTTTATTCGCCCAGAAACCTGCGAGATGTATTCCACTGACCGCTGGTCACAGGAGAACCCGTAAAGCCTGGTGTCAAGAACAGCGTACAAGGTCATTGGAACAGTGGTCCCAGGTTATGTTCACGGACGAGTCCACGACTAGTCTGAACAGTGATTCTCGCCGGGTTTAAATCTGGCGTGAACCGGGAACCAGGTACCAACCCGCTAGTGTCAATACATGAAATTATAACACGATATTAGAAACAGATAAAACGAAGTAAAAAAAAAAAACATATTCAGGTGACAAGTCGTAATTTTAAATAAAGAAAATCAACAATGTAACAGTGGAATTTGCTTAATTTTTTAGCTCCTCGACAGAATAGAAGGAGTGAGCCATGAGGAAACTCTTCAGTTTAGACTTAAAAGAGTTTGGGCTACTGCTAAGATTTTTGAGTTCTTGTGGTAGCTTATTGAAAATGGATGCAGCAGAATACTGCACTCCTTTCTGCACAAGAGTCAAGGAAGTGCATTCCACATGCAGATTTGATTTCTGCCTAGTATTAACTGAGTGAAAGCTGCTAACTCTTGGGAATAGGCTAATATTGCTAACAACAAAAGACATTAAAGATAATATATACTGTGAGGGCACTCGTGACTCGTTCCATGACCATGGAGACTTCTCCTTAATTTGGTCCCACGGAACAATAAATAAATAAATAAAACCCTTAATGTCCTTGACACGGACCTGTATAGAGGTCGTGGTTTGATGGTGTGGGGTGGGATTATGATTGGTGCACGTACACCCCTGCATGTCTTTGACAGAGGGACTGTAACAGGTCAGGTGTATCGGGACTTCATTTTTCACCACTATATCCGCCGTTTCATGGGTGCAGTTGGTCCCACCTTCCTCCTGATGGATGATAACGCACGGCCCCACCAAGCTGTCATCGTGCAGGAGTACCTTGAAACAGAAGATATCAGGCGAACGGAGTGGCCTGCCTGTACTCCAGTCCTAAACCCCATTGATCACGTCTGGGATGCTCTCGGTCGACGTATCGCTGCATGTCTTCAAACCCCTACGACACTTCTGGAGCTCCGACAGGCACTGGTGCAAGAATGGGAGGCTTCACCCCAGCAGCTGCTCGACCACCTGATCCAGAGTATGCCAACCCGTTGTGCGGCCTGTGTACGTGTGCATGGTGATCATATCCCATACTGATGGCGGGCTACATTCGCAGGAAGCAGTGGCGTTTTGTACCACATGTGTTCTGGGACCGTTTACTCAACTTATCTCCAATACCGTGGACTTACAGATCTGTGTCATGTGTGTTTCCTATGTGCCTATGCTATTAGCGCCAGTTTTGTGTAGTGCCACGTGGTGTGGCACCACATTCTGTAGTCATCCTTAATTTATTAGCATGAGTGTAGGAGGGTTGAATGCAGAGCTCCAGGGACGCGCCGCATTCTCTACTTTGAAGAGGATGACGTCTACCTCATAGGAGAGAACCCGACGACGGATATTCGAAACACTGCACATGCCTCGGGCTGATGTAGAGAACACAGGTCGGAGATCGTTTTTTCCGCTGTATGTGTATCGTGAAAGGGGAGATTTGGAAGTGATTCGATCTTCAAACTTATTTTACATCCAACTAGTACATTTCTGGACATGCTTTCTGTGCCAAAGGTTTACCCACGAAGTCCCCCTTACAACGCTGAAAAGCCTTTAAGAGGAACTGTGTAACGACCTGCACAGGGAGTTCGGGAATTCCCAATACAAATTTCTAGGACCTGTGGAGGGAAGTGAGTACATAATACACTGAAGAGCGAAAGAAACTGGCACACTTGTCTGATATCGTGTAAGGCCCCCGCAAGCACGCAGAAGTGCCGCAACACGACGTGGCATGGACTCGACTGATGTCTGAAGTAGTGGTGGAGGATATTGACACCATGAATCTTGCAGGGCTGTCCACAAATCCGTAACAGTGCGAGCGGGTGGAGATCTCTACTGAACAGCCCGTTCCTGGAGCCTGTGTAGCAATTCTGGACGTGTGAGGTGTCGCGTAACCCTGCTGGAATTACCCATGTCCGTCGGAATGCACAATGGACATGAATGGATGCAAGACGCTTACGTATGTATCACCTGTCAGACTCGTATCTAGACGTATCAGGGATCCCATATCACACCAAATGCATACGCCCCACAGTATTAGAGAACATCCACCTGCTTGAACAGTCCCCTGACGACGTGCAGGGCCCATGGATTCATTAGGTTGTCTCCATACCCATACACGACCATCCGCTCGATGCAATTCGAAACGAGACTCGTCCGAGCAAGCAACATGTTTCTAGTCATCAACAGTCCGATGTAGGCGTTGACGGGCCTAGGCGAGGCGTAAAGCCCATATCGATATTTCGTTGAATGGTCCGCACGCCGACACTTGTTGATGGCCCAACAATAAAAACTGCAGATTTTCTCGGAAGGGTTGCACTTCTGTCACGTTGAACGTTTCTCTTCAGTCGTTGATGGTCCCGTTCTTGAGGGATCTTTTTTTTACCCGCAGCGATGTCGGATATTTAATGTTTTACCAGATTCCTGATATTCAGGGTACCCTCGTGAAATGGTCGTACGTGAAAATACCCACTTCATGGCTACCTCGGAGATACTGTGTCCCATTGCTCGTACGCCGACTATAACACCACGCTGAAAGTCAATTAAGTCTTGACAACTTGCCATTGTAGCAGCAGTAACCAATCTAACAACTGCGCCGGACACTTGCTGTCTTATACAGGTGCTGTCGACCGCAGCGCCGTATTCTGCCCGTTTACATGCCTATATATTTGAATACGCATGCCTACACCAGTTTCTTTGGCGCTTCAGTGTATATCTTCGCTAGTGTGCAACACATCTCCTCTACTGAACAAGTGCTCCATAGCTCTGAAGGCGTGCATTTCAGAGTCCACGTTTTCTAGACTTTTTTTTTTTTGTTGTTTTGGTCCATACTACCACCTCTGAAAGTTGCTTACCCTACAATCTTAACAACAACAGTAGTGTACGTATATTCTACTGTCGGAGGTATCGGAACGATTTTCGCATATAATATTCAACTCATTCGTTTGCGGTACATGGACCCTTGCCTCAAATTGATACGTTTATCATTCTCCATCATCCCTTAAAGTTTGCAACATCATCGCGGAATCACGTTGTACATACAGGATGATTCAAAAGAATGGGAAATTTTGGATGAGCGCAATTACTTTACACGTACACTACTGGCCATTAAAATTGCTACACCGCGGAGATGACGTGCTACAGACGCGAAATTTAACAGACAGGAAGAAGATGCTGTGATATGCAAATGATTAGATTTTCAGAGCATTCACACAAGGTTGGCACCGGTGGCGACATCTAGAAAGTGCTGACATGAGGAAAGTTGCCAACCGATTTCTCAAACACAGACAGCAGTTGACCGGCGTTGCCTGGTGAAACGTTGTTGTGATGCCTCGTGTACGGAGGAGAAATGCGTACCATCACGTTTCCGACTTTGATAAAGGTCGGATTGTAGCCTATCGCGATTGCGGTTTATCGTATCGCGACATTGCTGCTCGCGTTGGTCGAGATCCAATGACAGTTAGCAGAATATGGAGTCGGTGAGTTCATGAGGGTAATACGGAACGCCGATTGGATCCCAATGGCCTCGTATCACTAGCAGTCGAGATGACAGGCATCTTATCCGCATGGCTGTAACGGATCGTGCAGCCCCGTCTCGATCCCTGAGTCAACAGATGGGGACGTTTGCGAGACGCAGCCATCTGCACGAACAGTTCGACGACGTTTGCAGCAGCATGGACTATCAGCTCGGAGACCATGGCTGCGGTTACCCTTGACGCTGCATCACAGACAGAAGCGTCTGCGATGGTGTACTCAACGACGAATCTGGGTGCACGAATGGCAAAACGTCATTTTTTCGGATGAATCCAGGTTCTGTTTACAGCATCATGATGGTCGCATCCGTGTTTGGCGACATCGCGGTGAACACACATTGGAAGCGCGTATTCATCATCGCCATACTGGCATATCACCCGGAGTGATTGTATGCGGTGCCATTGGTTACACGTCTCGGTCACCTCTTGTTCGCATTGACGGCACTTTGAACGGTGGACGTTACAGTTCGGATGTGTTACAACCAGTGGCTCTACCCTTCATTCGATCCCTGCGAAACCCTACATTTCAGCAGGATAATACACGACCGCATGTTGCAGGTCCTGTACGGGTATTTCTGGATACAGGAAATGTTCGAGTGCTGCCCTGGCCAGCACAATCTTCAGATCTCTCACCAATGTGAAAACGTCTGGTCAATGGTGGCCGAGCAACTGGCTCGTCACAATACGCCAGTCACTACTCTTGATAAACTGTGGTATCGTGTTGAAGCTGCATAGGCAGCTGTACGTGTACACGCCATCCAAGCTCTGTTTGACTCAATGCCCAGGCGTATCAAGGCCGTTATTGCGGCCCGAGGTGGTTGTTCTGGGTACTGATATCTCAGGATCTATGCACCCAAATTGCGTGAAAATGTAATCACTGGCAGTTCTAGTATATTGTCCAATGAATTCCCCTTTATTACCTGCATTTCTTCTTGGTGTAGCATTTTTAATGGCTAGTAGTGTATTTATTTATATCAGTGTATGGTACAGAGTATGGCATTATTGACTGTCACAAGCATTTTTATTTCTTGGATATCACGTCCGATAGGTGAGCTCTGCATCGGCGCACATTCCTGCAGCCTGATAGGACCGTCAAGAGTGGCTCGGCCAAATATTTCAATAGGAATCCTAGAGATTTCCTCTCGTATTCTCGCTCTAAGTTCCTTGGCGGTAGCAGATCGAGTACGGTAAATCGCGCTCTCAAGGTGGCCCACGCTGTCAGGTCAGGCGATCTTGAGGGCGGTTACCGAACAGTCGTCGTACAACTCCAATCGATATCCATTCCCAATTGCCGTTGCTCCATCATGTTGAAACCAACTATTGGCAAGAAAATGGGACAGTTACTCCGAAACAAGGCTCCTCATCATGGCAACATAGTGAAGAGAGGTTACAATAGTTAGGCACCCACGATTATCTTCGAAATAAGTAGTGACCTGTAACGCCACTCGATGGCATGGTACACCAAAGAGTAACCTTGCTGCTGTGTAGTGGATCCTCGTGTAGCTGACGTGAGCTTTGCTGGGACCAGTGACGAAAATTCTGTGTATTGACAAAGCCACTGAGGTGGAAGCGAGCTTCGTCCGATATCGACATGTTGATAATGAAACTGTCGTGCACTTTTGCTAACGTATATTCAGCGCATTGTCTACGCATTAGCAGACCGTTAGGTTGAAGTTGGTGAACGATCTACTTCTTGTACGGATTGAACTTTAAATCCACTTTCAGTATTCGTCAGACGCTGGAACAATGCTGCTGTAGAGAATCTGCGAGACGAAAACAGTTCGCACAGTTCGTCGATAATATCTCCCGTCAAGCGATACGGTGGCTCCCTACAGAGTCCTTGTGCAATGCGGAACACGTTGCTTCAAAATTGCTGTCCCAGGTGTTCATTGCATGCACTGAGGGAACACGACCACGACGTCCGATGTTGAAATAACGCAGAAATTCTCGTATCGCGGCCTCCAGACTTCCATTCTTCTAACGGGCTTTTACCCCAAAGGCACGCTGCTCATTCTTTTAATGTTCCATGTTTAGTGTTTACTAAACGGAGCAGCATTCTGTATGTCATTGGGCGCCACCTACCTCGCAGCGTTGCCACAGCCCGTTCCAAAATTACCCATTTTTTTGAGTCAGCCTGTACATACATTTACAGTCGCCGGCGCCTAAAATTTTCACACTCTATAGCATCGTTCGATAACGTTTCCGGAAACGGGTTTCCATTGAAGATATCATGTACTCACTGCCATCTACAGGTTCTAGAAATCTGTAACGGGAATTTCCGAACAGCCTGTATACAGGGTTGTCCATTGATCGTGACCGCGCCAAATATCTCACGAGATAAGCGTCAAACGAAAAAAACTACAAAGAAAGAAACTTGTCTAGCTTGAAGGGGGAAACCGGATGGCGCTATGGTTGGCCCGCTAGATGGCGCTGCCATAGGTCAAACGGATATCAACTGGGTTTTTTTAAAATAGGAACCCCCATTTTTATTACATATTCGTGTAGTACGTAAAGAAATATGAATGTTTTAGTTAGACCACTTTTTTCGCTTTCTGATAGATGGCCCTGTAATAGTCACAAACATATGGCTCACAATTTTAGACGAACAGTTGGTAACAGGTAGGTTTTTTTAAATTAAAATACAGAACGTAGGTACGTTTCAACATTTTATTTCGGTTGTTCCAATGTGATACGTGAACCTATGTGAACTTATCATTTCTGAGAACGCATCCTGCTACAGTGTGATTACGTGTAAATACCACATTAATTCAATAAATGCTCAGAATGATGTCAGTCAACCTCAATGCATTTGGCAATACGTGTAACGACATTCCTCTCAACACCTAGTAGTTCGCCTCCGTAATGTTCGCACATGCATTGACAATGCGCTGACGCATGTTGTCAGGCGTTGTCGGTGGATCACGATAGCAAATATCCTTCAACTTTCCTCACAGAAAGAAATCCGGCGTCAGATCCGGTGCACGTGCAGGCCATGGTATGGTGCTTCGACGACCAATCCACCTGTCATGAAATATGCTATTCAATACCGCTTCAACCACACACGAGCTATGTGCCGGACATCCATCATGTTGGAAGTTGAAACGTGTACCAGCGATGGCGAGGCATGTCAGAATCTCTGACCAGAGAGTTATTTATCGTTGCTAGTCTGCGCTTGACCGCGCGAGAGTTAAGTTGCGTGTAGCGAGTCGGCATGAACAGTAGTTGTGTGTGAGGAGTCGGCAGTAGCTGTAGCGAGTGGACGGTTGTACTGAGCGGGCGTCGACATGGGTCTCTGGTCACGGTTCTGGACGAGGTATATTGTTATTGAAGGTAATGAAGCAGCTTTGCGCTCAGCTAATAACATATGTTAATTGTAATTAATTTGTTCAAGAATTGCCCCAATAATAATTTTCTTTTAAAGTAACTGTTTTAAACAAAAAGATTCATTTCAAGTTAAATAATATTTCCTATGCATTCCCTCCAAGAATCAAAATTAAACATGGGCCAGCATTGCACGAAGCTGTGCCGAAAAATAAGAGCAGATATAGATGCAGTTTACTGAGGTAAGAGTTTTGGTTTTTGTGTTCAGGTTTAATTATTGCACAGGGCCGAAGGTCAGCGCAGCTGCCCTTATAAAATTTATCAGGTTCATCTTAACGTTAATTTTGTGGGGACTTAACATTTTTGCACATTTTTATTATAATTGAGTTTTATTACTGTGGGAAGCTAACATTTGGCACTATATGCATTTTCATTCAATTCTTTTCATTTAAAAATTCTTGCGGAGAGGTTACACTTGGCAACATCCGGACCAGGATCGTATTTCTTTGAGAATCTTCTGAAAAGTAGTCACATATCTGCTCTTATTTACTTAATATAATTAGCATTTTGGCGCAACGCTTTTACTAATTTTGTGACTTTCTTTCCTCAGATCATCGGCAATTCGTTGCTCTTTGTTGTATTTGTATTTGTTGGATTTTGCATTGTCTTTGTCTCATTTGTGAATAATTGTGACTAGTGTAAAAATGCCGCGAAAGTCTATTAATAGTGCATCGCGAGGTATCATGAGTGAAATAACCGAATTAAACAACTTGACCTATAGTAATTGTGACACACAATGTAATGATGACAATCCTCAATTTAGTGACAATCAGTGTGTACCGACCACCAATGTTGATTTTGATCTTATTGATGAACAGATAAATTCAGTTGCGTCGTCTGTTAATTTAACGACAATTGATGACGCGGGGAGTTCTGTTGCAATGAGCGCTGCCCAGCTCGACACAACCGGTTTGCAAAATTCACGTGACGAACAGACAAATGTTTGTAATGAAAATGAACAATGTACTGAAAGTACGATAGATTCATTTGATCCCGGTGTAGCGACTAATAGTGTACATCCGACTGGCAAACCTTTTTGTAAATTACAGAATGACCAAATGGTCACACAAAACGCGACAATTGCAGATACAACATCAAACAGTACAGAGGATAGAGTAGGTAATGTTACTTTGGATCAAATTATGGCAGTATTGCTACAACATAGTGAATATTTCAAACAACTTAATCAAATTAATGAAAAACAAGACAACCTTATTGAAGATAACAAACGATTTAGGGAAAATTTCAAACAACTTAATGAAAGTTTCAAACTGACGAACGAAAAACACGACAACCTTAACGAACAGAACAAACAAGTTAGTGAACAGATTACAGATGTTACCGTGCAACGTCACGATACAAAAGAACAATTACGTGGGGATACTAAGGCTTGTGCTAGTAACAGTAATGAAGAAGTTGGAACTGTTGCACAAAATTAAGTAGTACACGTGTAGGCACAACAGAATCAGTCAAAGGTGAAATTAATGCAGTCAGTCAAAGGTGAAATTAATGCAGTCACTGAACAATGTCCTAAAAACGCAACACAGATACGCGACGAGTTTAATTTAAAGTCACCAGAAATTTCACACACTCTGAATACGGAAGTCGATAATAAATGTGAACAACAGAACAACCAAATTGACGAAAGTATTAAAGTAACAGAAATGAAAAATGTTTCACTCAATAACACGTCACAGCATACGACACATTCCGAATATTTGTCATACTCACACAGCCAGTGTAACTTAAGCAATTTACAGAGCTACGCAACTTAAAATCTGAAATGACACAGACAAACAGATTCTCACACAATCGTGAACATGCTCACACATTCAGTGATAAGAACGTTGATTATAAGCAATTTGTAACTGTAAAAAAACTTAAGGTATTTGAAAATGACAGAGCACAAGTACACGCTTTGAACTGAATACGTCGATTTATTTTTGTACTTTCACCGCCATTGCGTGTGATGCAGAAATTAGCTTTGGACTTGATACAACAATTTGCTCTTGAATTTTTACCCCCATTGCCTGTAACGCAAAAGCTAAAATTTATTTGTAGCGCATAATGACCTCAGGGGATTCATTACGCTTTAATGAATATGTGCCGTAGCCTCGAGCTGTAGTAGTGCTGTTTCATCTTTAGTTTTCTGCACTGCTGCCTTCTCTTCTACTATCCTTTATATCTATCAAAACAGCTCTTTAGCTATTGCTCTACCTAGTATTGAGAAAAGTGTAAAGAAAACCCGATATGACAAATTTTACCGAAAGTGACACTTTTTCATTAGACGCTCCAGAAATGACAAACACGAGAACTTTAATATATAAAAAAAAATTATAATCATCGGTATGTGTAAAATTAACTGCAAATGCATTTTTTGTAACAACAGAGGTTTTTCTCCGCAACAGCATGAAAGCCAGCAGGTTAGCATACCTAACCAACAATGTAATGTATAAGGTCAACCAAGCTTTAATGTTTCGCAGCGTGCACGTATAGTCTCAGCTCCAACAAATAGTAACGCACGGCAGCAAGGAAATAACTACGTACAGAAAACACAGTATTTCAATTCCTATCGCAAATGCGCCGTATAGAAGTGACTATCATGACAAACGTAAAAATAATGAGCACAATTTTTCAGCGTACATTTAATAACAGTCGATCTTTTCAGCAGCAAGAACGTCAGCAACAACATATTATCATGAATGAACCAGACAATAGGTGTCATCCATAGCGTAATACGTCAGGAAGAAATAACAGAACAGTTCAAATAGTCGAAATGCCACAGCATCCTCCCGAAAATAATAACACGTCAGATAGAATTTGACTAGATACAGTACAGGTTGCATATTCCAGTAACGCAAGCAATACTTTTGACACGCAGAATCTTGTTCACGAGAATGTTATTTGAAACATGCGTTGTTGAATGCACCACTTTTATCGCACCCAGATCTTACCAGAAATTTTTCCATTGCCACCGACAGTTCTAACACCGCTTTAGGAGTACATATTTTTCAGGAAATTGAAGAAGATGGCTCAACAGTAATTAAAAACATCGCCTTTGCGAGTCGCATTCTGTCACCTGCTGAACGCAATTATTCTGTTACAGAACTTGAAACATTATGTGTTGTATGGGCTTTTACGAGATTTAGGCACTTTCTTTATGGCAGACATACCACAGAGCGATTGGGGAGAAGAGAAGTTTGTGGCACAACTTGACCAGAAGACGGGATCGGTTGGTAGGACATGTTCTGAGGCATCAAGGGATTACCAATTTAGTATTGGAGGGCAGCGTGGAGGGTAAAAATCGAAGAGGGAGACCAAGAGATGAATACACTAAGCAGATTCAGAAGGATGTAGATTGCAGTAGGTACTGGGAGATGAAGAAGCTTGCACAGGATAGAGTAGCATGGAGAGCTGCATCAAACCAGTCTCAGGACTGAAGACCACAACAACAACCACAGAGCGATACAATTATTACTTTAAGCTAAATTTTCACACGACAGATTAAGCAGATGGAAGCTTTATTTACAGGAATTTAATTTTACAATTGTTCACATTCCCGGCACACAAAATATTGTAGCGGACGCACTATCTCGTTCTCTCAGCAACAATCAGCAAGACATCGCAACCAACTTCTGCAAAGCAAATTTCAGCGTCATGTACATTCAGCAAGTTGCATTTGAAAATTTCATTTCGTCGTCATTACAAGACATAGCACAAGGGCAGAGTAAAGACAACGTATGGAAAGAGATTAGACACCTCTGGCAAGATAGGAATAATGTTACGATTAGAAACCATTACACTGTACGCAATGACATTCTATTTCGCCGCTCTCATCCTGACGGCAACAATTGGTTATTATGCATTCCTGACGAGCTGGTTAACAAATTAATCTGGTACACTCATTTAAGTTACGCACATTTTGGAGCTAGAAAATGTTTTCTTATACTGAGACAGAACTGTTATTTTGCCAACGTGGAGAAACGTATACGACGAGTTTTAGCGTCATGCAAAATCTGCCAAAAAGTAAGTCATACACAACTTCACATATTCCTCCGTTATATCCCATTGTACCTGTTAAATTGAGACATATGGCCGCTGTAGACTTTTTTGGTCCGATTCCCAGAACTAATAGAGGTTTTTGCTACATCTTTGTCGCTGTTGAACTCACTTTAAAATTTGTTACCTTCACTCCGTTACGCAAAGCTACTGCTAAAACTGTTTCGAAAGCATTTGTAAAACATTTTCTATTTCATGTAAGGCATGTGATGAAAGTAATTTCCGACAATGGATCACAATTTCGTTCTGTTATATGGGCATGTATGTTACGAGCTAGAAACATTTCTCCGATCTATATATCCAGGTACCATGGTTCTTCGAACCCTTGTGAACGATTAATGAAAGAAATTGGTAAACTGTGTAGAATATACTGCCATAAAAGACATATTGATTGGGACACACACATACTCTCATTCCAGGATGTAATTAATTCCATACCAAATGAATCTACTATGCTATCTCCGTCTGTTATACTGAAAAATGTTGAACCACCTAACAAAATTAAAGAATTAGTAACATTTCCTACATCTCTTCGACTACGACACCATGAAATAATTGACATTGCGCTGAACAACATCAAACGTGCCGCAGAGCGCCGGAGAAGACAGCAAAAACGGGTTTGTATACGCCGTGACTTTCACATTGGACAGAAGATATTAGTATGTACACACCATTTATCTAATAAGGGAAAAGGTAGGTGCAGGACCATATCGGATTCGCAGCATTCCTCACTCCAATGTTGTACACGTCGAAACTTTGAGAACCAGAACATCGAAAGGAAACCACCATTGGTCGAACGTCAAACCTTTTATTGAATGAAGATACTTTATGATTTAACATGCTATAATGCCATTTGCTAATTTTATGATCACTTATGCAATTATATTCACATGACTACTTACTGATGATTATCGTATTTTTTCTTGGCAAGTGCCCGGCAAGGTAAGGTTAGCAGGTCGCTTTTCTTGTCGTTCACATCAGACCGTGCATATTTTTCCAGATAAAATTACGTATGCTATGAATAATTACGCAATTTTATCTAGTGACATATTAATTTTATTAAATTCTCACTCCATTAAAGTGTTTAATTCTCGCCTCTATTAACTACACAACATACAAGCTGAACTCAAAGAAGGTCACATTTCTTAAATCATTTTTTTTATGAACGTACGATTGTTTTCATGTTTTGTTTGTATGCACTATGAAATAGTTAAGAAATAGGAAACATCAGTTGACTTTGACATTTTGCCTTATGATATCTCAACATCGTGACTGTTTTACATTTTTTGCTGCTGCATTGTGATATTCTGTGTACATTTTTGCATTTGAACACTGCCTATTTTTTTTGACATATTACGTTTTCTGCCATGTTATGCTGTATGCTTAATTATGTTACCATAAACCAATCATTATTTAGTGAGTATATGATGTAAATGCAAGACATTAATCTTTGTACATCAATTTCAGAAAGAAATGATGCGTGAAAGACATAAATTAAACAAAAATGGGAATTTCACCTTCGGAATGGTCGAAAGAAGATGCAAATCTTGTGAGGAAGAGTAAATGGATCAGAATTAACAAGCATTAACAAGAATATACTATACACATCGTAGAATAGCAGTCTTAACTAATTTTTTCTTTCAGAATACGAGGCGATTGATGTAGGCTGTCTGACAGAACTACACATCTTAGTTTTAGTGATGAAATATGGTAGAAATAAGGAATAGTTGTATAATGAATAATGAAGTGATTTTTTGCAGATGATAATGAATGCTGATGAATAATGATGAAGAATATGCTACTGTGGATAATGAAGTTTTTCTTTACAGGTGATGATAATAATGGAGTTATGATAATAAGGATAATGAAGTGATGGATAATGAAGTTTTTTCTTTACAGATGAGGATAATGTTGAAGTTATGTATTTATGCTATGTAGTTATTTAAATATTTCTTGCAGTTCGTTTTGACAGTATGTGTTATATTGCATAGTAGGATGAATGAAGGGTTTGGAAGGGACAGCTATGGAACACATTTTTATACACATTTCACTGCCTGTTAATTCGAGGTCAGTACTTTTCAGCATAAAATGCGTTTCTTCCTTCAGATGAATAATCCATATTTTGTATATCTTTTGCAGGAGAAATTATTTATGAAATTAATGTGCTATAAGCAGTTGTTCATTAAGCCTATGTCATTTATGAATGTGATCACATATACTCTACTTGTTTCATAACCTTGCTACAGCTGACTCATGACGAATGACGTTACACATCTTCATTTGCAGCAATAAGTCAAATGCAAATATTATTATCCCTCAGCAATTAGTTATCGATCTCAACGCAATGCATTGCTAGCAAATAATAAAAAAATATAATAATACTTTGTAATTAGGAAATAAGTGCCTATATTCTCTGTAAATCATTATATAAATATTATTATGTAAAGACTTCTGATGATCTGTAATTAGGAAATGAGTGCCAATGTTCTCTGTAAAGCACCACATGAATGTAATGACTTCTGATGACTTATAATTAGGAAATGAGTGCCAGTGTTCTCTAAAGCACCACATGAATATAATGGCTTCTGATGGTTTGTAATTAGGAAATGAGTACCAATGTTCTCTGTAAAACACCACATGAATATTATGACTTCTGATGACTTGTAATTAGGAAATGAGTGCCTATGTTCTCTGTAAATCATTATATGAATATAATGACTTTCGATGATTTGTAATTAGGAAATGAGTACCAATGTTCTTTGTAAAACACCACATGAATATTATGACTTCTGATGATTTGTAATTAGGCAATGAGTGCCAATGTTCTG